>NC_140594.1:357462696-357805196 GCF_964204655.1 Triturus cristatus
TGAAACCTATGTTTTTTTCAGTGAATTTCAAAGGTTTTTTAAATGCTTATTTCTAACTATGCCAAATGCAGAAAGAAGCAACAGAAGTCCTCAAAGACGAAGAAAAGTGCAGGAAGAAGGATAACGTGCAGAAAGAACAAACAGAAGAGCAGAAAGAAGCCTTGTTGCAAAATTATCCTGTACTCTCAACTTTTTCAGACGGATACTGGTGGTAACTGAGTCTGACTAACCAGTCCTAGAGCCAGTGCTATGTTAAAAGACACTCAGAATACAGTGAAAACACCTACATACACTAGGGCACACTATGTGTTGGGGTCCCCCTATGATCAGCATGACCTCCTCTGTAAGCCCCTACTATATAATAGGGCAGGGGATTAAAACTAACTCTTAAAACGTGCCACAGGGCGTGTTTGCACACGTCACCACAGGCCCCGTCCCCTCACTTCCCCACTGTGTAAACACGCCCTGTGGCCATCTTAAGTTGGGAGATTAAGTCCCCTTGAATCCTGAGGGTCCCTAGGGTCCAACTAGACCACTAGGTACCTCCAGTAAGCGCCACAGAGCTGCGTTGCATTGAGGTGTAAAAAGGGGCGTGGCCTCAGAACGCCTGTCTGCAACGCAGCTTCCTGGCGCATACTGGAGATACCTGTTGGGCTAGTTGGCCCTCAGGGACCCTCAGTATTGAAGGGGAATTAATTCCCCAACTTACAACTGGCCAGGGGGCGCATTTGCAGAGTGCTGCAAGGAGGGGGCGTGGCCTCCGGCGCGATGCCGGTCTTTTATTTATTTTATTTTTTTAAGAAGGAGGGCTGTGTGGCCCCCCATCTTTTTCTAATTTACTGGCTCTGGGGACCCCATCCCCCAGGCCTGCACCTTAATTTTTTTTGTTGATAAAAATAAATTTGGCCCTCCCAAGGTCTTAATCGTCCCCGGGGACCCCAACCCCCGGGTCATGGCCTTTTTTATTTTATTCTTTAGGAGGGGGCTGTGTTGCCCCCCTCCTCAGGCCACTTATGGCCCCGGGGTCCTCATCCCCCGGGGCCGACCTTTGTTTTTTATTATTCTTAAAAAATATATATTTATAGAAACACCTAGGACATGCTGGACAAACCGTATGTAAGGCGACTATGCATAGAATGAATCCACATGGAATGTATTTACACCGCTAGTGAAGCTCTGACGTGTCTGACGCCCTACCGTGCCTAATCCCGGCGCCCCCGCCGGTGGGTACTCTCCAAGTAGACACCCTTGTCGTTTATTTATACAAACATGGGTAGCTATTGACGGGCACATTTAATATAAATGCACACCAAGCCATGCAAAGGGGATTCAACAAAAATGCGACCAAACTATGCAAGAAACCCCCCTCACGGTTAATAAAATACACATCCACCGCCGGATGTGTAATACTTTTTATTTTACTCTCTGGAAAGGAGACGAAACTCACTTGAGAGTCACAGCATGCTCTGGGCTGAGCCCAATGCTGTGTTACACCCACCAGTGCCCGCCGAGTGCCTCACACCTCTGTGTTGTATTCCACCAGCTAGTGCGTATGCTATGACACTCTCTAGCCCATGTGCACTGTAACACCACCCCGTGAATATGTCATGCCACACTTTCTTTCGCACGGGTTATATTGCCCCATCTAACGTGCCTTCCTCGATGCCTATGTTATAACGCACAGCGCTATGCCATACATATTACAATCTGGGATCCATATCTTTAGAGACTAGTTAGGTTACACAACACTGCCCTGTGCATATTACACTCCAAGGCGCATATCGCATAGCACACGCTAGTGCCTGTGCTATCTCGTGCTCTCCAATGAATCTGTCATTGCGCACAATGTATTGCATATTATATTTCACGCCCCGGTTCATCTTATATCACTTTTTGGTGCATAGATTATACCATATACTATATCTAGTTTTCATTTTCAATCGTGCTCTCAGGACTATGTTCTATATAACACTGCGTCCACCTACCCTTTTCATGTGCATTACATTTTGCGATGGGGGGTGGAGGGTCAGGGGGTGTTTCTGCCAAGTGAGCCCGGAGTCACAGTCACAAACGTCCTTCTTCCTGAATAAAAGTGAGATTATGCTGCATACTTGTTCATATTTTAAGTAGTTCGCACAGACACACATTTTTAAAACAATACCGTTCCTAATACCCACCTTCTCTGAACAGTTAGCTTGCAGCCCTATCCACCTCCTCCCTATCCTCTGTTGTCTGAATCCATGGACTAGCCTCCTCCCTCCTGCCATGCATGGCCTGATGTGCTGCCACTGCCCTCCATTTAGCATGATGTACCAGTCCACTCCTCCTGCCCTCCATTGCCCAATTCTATGGCCCATCATTGACCTCCTGCTTAGCCTCTGTGCTTAGCTTGCTGCCCCTATTCTCCTTCCCCCTGCCCTCAGATGTCTTTGTGCATGCCCCTGCTCCATCCTTTTTGCCCACCATGTTCCATGGACCTGCCACTCCTATCTACTCTGAGTGTTCTGTTGAGCTGCCACTCCCCTCCCACCTGCCTAGCATTGTCAGATGACTGTAACCTGTCCCTGCCACCTCCACCCTGCCTGTCCACACGCCATACCCCTATCCCCTTCCTCCTGTCCTCCATGGTCCATTTTACTGCCACACCCTTCTGCCCTCCCTGGTCTGTTGTGCTGCAACTGCTCCTCCTGCCTGCCCCGCGTGGTCTGTTGTGAGGCCCCTTCCCCTGAACTCTCTTGTCTGTGCCCAGGTCCTGACCCTCCCTTCTATCCTCCATGGTCCTTTGTGCATGCCCCTGCACCCTCCTTCTTGCCCATCATAGCCATTGTGCTGCCACTAACCCTCCCGCTTGCCATGCATGGTCTTCTGTGCTGCCATGGCCCCTCCCACCTTCCCTGTGTGGTCAGCTAGCTGCCCCTGACCCCCTCCCACCTTCCCTCCATGGTCTGTGTGTATGCCATCATAGTCTCATTGTTGCTCTCCATGGTGTCTTGTTTCTAGTGCCCATTCTGCCTGACCTCCATGGTCATCTTGCTGCTCCTGCCCTGCCCCCTTGCCCCCAGCCCTCTGTTTCCATGTGCAGACCCCCATTTCCTCCCTCCTGGCTTGTCTGTTCCATTGTAATGCCCCTGATCCGTCCCTCCTGCCCTTTATGGTCTGTTATGCTGCAGCTTTCTCTACTGTCTGTCCATTATGATCAGCTAGCTACCATTGCCTCTTTCCCCTCTGTTCTCTGTTGTCCATGTGCATGGTCCTGTCCCCTCCCTATTCCTTTCTATGGATTGTTGTGCTGCACTCCCGTCCCGCATGCGCTGTGTGGTGTATTGTGCTGCTGCAAACCCTGATGCCTGCCCTGTAGGGTCAGTTTGGTGCACCTCTCCATGTCCCTCCTGTCCTCTGTTCTCAGAGTCCATGTCCCTACCCCAATTCCTCCTGCCTACCATGATCCACTGTACCATACTTGCGAACATTTTGAACTTGGTAAGAGGGAGATTTTGAAAAAAAAAATGGGGTATTGATTTTCCCCTTTGAGTTACATTGAAAAAGAGGAGATTGTAGACAGATCAAATAAAGCCCATTTGAGCTTAAAAACATTGGACGTTTCCTGGCTGAAACGGGTCTGTTGGCATGTATGGTTGTACTACCACTGCCTCTTCCTTCTGCCCACAATGGTCTATTATATTGCCACAGCCTCTTGCCAGTCCTGTATTGTTGGTTTGTTGCCCCTGCCCCCCTTTCCACTGCCCTCCATAGTCTGTTGTGCTGCCCCTGCCCTTCCTGCCTGCCCAGTGTGGTCAAATTGTTGTCTCTGCACTCTCCTACCTGCCTTCAATTTTCAGAGTCCGTGCCCCTGGCCTCTGCCTCTCAACAGTATCCCAATGAACACCTAGATGGCTAACATTCTATATTTATTACAAAAGTGTGGAACGCCTGACGTCATCTTTATGTAATCAAAACTGTAATACCTAGAGTATTTCCTTTAGAAATTACATATATGAGAGGGTCTTATTTGCATCAAAATTATGGTTAGTGCTCTAAAAAACTAAAATGAGGACATATTTTCTGAGTTTTCAAATAGCGACAAAGAACTTTTAAATTATTTGTAATCTTTATGTTTTTTTATCCAGTTGACCACTTGATTAAATGTTGCACCTAGGGGAGAGGATGTGGTGTTACTTCCAGAGCTGCAGACTTTGCAACTGGGGAACCAGGTTGGAGTTTCTGCTTCAGCTCAACATTCTGTGATTGTGGTCAAATCACTTAATCTCCCCATGTCTACAACCAAAATGAATTTGATCTTGTGTGATGTAACCAATGCTCATGTAAAGCACTCCAATACCTGACAAGTCTGCACTATATAAAACTGCCAATACACACAAAATAAGTGTTTTGCACAATTCTGTCATTGGGCTACATGTGGGCTACATCTGGGTGATATTTGTGCTGCATGTGGGCTCTTTTGTCTCCGGTGGCCATCTTGGCAGATTTATTTGTTATGAAGTTTCCTAATTTCCTAATTTACTGCAGTCTCCTCAGTAGGAAATGCTTTCAGTTTTTTACTTTGATTCCATCAAGAAGGTATTCAGATATGTCACACATTTGCCATATATTCTGAATGTTAGCACTCTAGTTGCTCATTAGATCACTGTAGTAAAGCTACTGCTCACCACGGAAGTCTGCTGCTGGTATTAAAAGTGCATGTTTCAGTCTACATATCAGAATTTTTTAATGAAATAGAAGTGGATTTGAGAAGTCACTCAAAATGTGCCCTAATTTTTCTTTCTTCAGCACTAATCTTAATTTCTACGGCAAAATGAACCCCCTCATTGTGTTCCTTTTTAAATTAAATGTTATAAGTGTTACCAGTTTATTCCAATCAAGATGGCTTCAGGTGTGCCATACGTTTGTCATAAGTAAGACTGTTAGCGCTCTAGTTGTTCGTTAGAACACTCTGGGACATTCTGTCATTGGGCTATACTTGGGCTACATCTGGGTGATATTTGGGCTACATTTGGGCTCTTTTGTCTCTGGTGGCCATTTTGGGAGACTTATTTGTTATGATGTTTCCTAATTTCCTCATTTACTACAGTCTCCTCAGTAGGATATACTTTCAGTTTTTTACTTTGATTCCATCAAGAAGGCATTCAGATTTGTCACACATTTGCCATAAATTCAGAATGTTAGCACTCTAGTTGCTTATTAGATCACTGTAGTAAAGCTACTGCTCACCAGGGAGGTCTGCTGCTGGTATTGAAAGTGCATGTTTGTCTGCATGTCAGAACTTTTTAATGGAATAGAAGAGGATTTGAGAAGTCACTCAAAATGTGCCCTAATTTTTCTTTCTGCAGCACTAATCATACTTTCTATGGCAAAATGAACCCCCTCATTTTGTTCCTTTTTAAATTAAATGTTTTAAGAGTTACCACTTTATTCCAACCAAGATGGCTTCAGGTGTGCCATATGTTTGTCATAAGTAGGACTGTTAGCGCTCTAGTTGTTCTTTAGAACACTCTGGGAAGCTGCAGTAGAACACAAAGGAATCAACAGACAGTCTCGGCCCTTGTTGGATGTACATGTTTTACTGAGAATGTCAGACTTCATTCTCACATGACTGAGAAAGATAATGTGAATTTACAGAAAATATGCTCTCAGTTTGGCTTATAGATCACCTTCCAAACCTCTGTGGGAAAAGCATGAGAAAATAGTTCTCTCAAACATGATTCATGATATCACAGCAGAAGGCTTTTTCACATGGTAAAATCACCTTAGAACACACCACAATTCCTAAAATGAGTATGGTACCATCAACAAATGATTTATAATGTAACTAAAGTCTTAAAACCTTCTATTAACTGCAATGCTTTTTAATGAGGTGCTATCATGTATATTGGTCCCAAGATGGCTGCCAACACTTCTTGGATGAAGTGCTGACAGCCAATCCGATCTCACGATGAGATGTGTGGTTAGGCTCCGCCCAGATATATATGTGATTTTACTTTTGATTTTCTCAGGAACTACTGAACGGATTTACACCATTTAAGCAAAAGGCATGAGTCTGAACTGAGGACTACCTCTTTGCCAAATTTGGCGTAATTCCGTTCAGCACTTCGGGCTGTAGCTGCGTCAACAGGTCCTACGGGAAAATGCATGGGGAAAACGCGTTTTGGGACCCCCCTTTTTTCTCGGCCCCACTTGATGAATCACCATGAAATTTTCAGGATAGGAGCGGACCGGAGCTGGCCAAAAGTTTGGAAACTTTTGCGAAGATTCACCAATCGACGCCAACGTTATTCCAAATAGAATGTTGCAGATTTCCTATGGAAAATAGGTCCTAACTATAACTACCTACTGCCAGTAGGTAATATATTTATCACACACGTGTGTATATATATATATATATATATATATATATATATATATATATATATATATATACCTAATTGCCAACACAAATATGTATATACTATATATAACAGAAGAATTGGTTCATCATTCAAAATTGTAAAATAATCATATCAATTACACTGTAAAAATCAATCACCTTTTCACGATTTGTACTACATGTCCCATGATGCATCATAATGGTTATATGGACAAGTGTATATATAAAGACATTATTTGTAGAACACAGCTAACCATGAGCAAGACCAGAGTGGTCGAAACGCGTTGGTTAATTAAGGGAATTCGATGGTGCTTGGGCTGTTTTGAAAAAATTGGAGTAAAAGAAGCTTTTGATTTATCTCATGGAGTGCGAGTATTTCTTCTTTTGGTGAAAAATATAGATACAGATCTCAATCCCTTATCTGCATTTCTCGCACCGACCACGAGCGTGCTGGAGAAACGAGGGATTATTAGGTGAAAACAATTTGCGAGCAGCAGCGCCCGCCATCAACCCTGGCTTGCTTGGGATGAAAGGAATCCGAGCAATCACCATTGTGTTCGAGAAATTGTGTCGTCAACAGAATTGCAACCTGATATAGACAAGACACACCCGACTATCGTTAGGTGAAAGACCTCGCGCATAACAAGCCAGCTGACGACCGAAACGGAAGACTTCGAGAGGAGAGAAGTCAGAGGACTGCCACTCTCTTTGGAAACCGCGAGGTAAGAGACGTGTGCGGAATGCGCTGGGCTTCATTTTCAGGGATGTTGTTGACGGAAACAGGCTGGTGAGCGAGGTAGCATCTGAGTGTGATAAAAATGCAGCAGCAGCAGCGAAAAGCCACACTCTATGCCGGGAGTCAAAAGAAATTAAGAAACGCAGCAGTAGGTTGTTACTGCGAGCGGCAGCCAATAAACTTGTCAAACACCTAGAGTTTCCCTTAACAAGTGAAAATACGAACAAAAAATGAACCAAATTGCTGTTACTAAGGCATGAATAAGGTGAAAATACATTAGCAGGCGGCCACAAGTGTCACAACTAATGTTTAAAGAAAGTGGTTACACACATCTGTAACCTTGGACATCACTTTTTAAAAATAAAAAAAAGCACAGTTTAACTAGAGCACATTATTTTAGCTTCTTTATCAACAGAAGCTTATAACCAAATCGTGAATAAAAAACCAAGGTATACACTATTCATAATCAAAAGAAATTTGAATGTTTTCCTTGTCAATAGTAGTTCATAACAAAACTGTGCAGAAAAAAACAAAGAAGACATCATTAATAATCGAAGGGAATTGGAAAATAAGATATATAAATAAATAAAAGAATGGCAAACATTGCAGAAAGAATAAATAAGTGACAGATGAAAGCAACAACATTGTTTTCATATGATAAAAACATCCAAGGCACTGATATTATGTGAATCCAATGGAAACGAGAAAAGTGGAAAAACCTTCAAAAATACCTTTTTCAAATTAGAAAAAGTCCTAAAAAAAGAAATATCAAAAGGATGGAAAATAATAATGATGGAAAAATATCTGGAAGTTGATAGAGTACCAAGGGGTTTGAGGATTTCCACTCTACCAAATCATCCTGAAACAAGACCAGAAATGCTTGAGGAATGGGGGAGAAACAACATGTTATGTTCCCGCAATATGATGGAGATAATCATTAAATATGATGAGAAAGACCTGGAGGAACTACATAAAACAATTGAAAATTTGGAAAAAGGTATACAATCTTTCAAAAAACAAGAGGAAAGTGGACGTTACAGAATAGAAATGGAGTCAATACTAGAAAAATATGAAAAAGATTGAAGAAAGAAAACAAAGGAAGTTTCGTAGAGATGAAAGATTACCAAATGGGAACGATCTTCACTTTTGCTAAACGGTTTGTACAAATAAGAAAACAATTAAAAACAAACCCCAACAAATGAAAGGACTCCGATACCACTGTGAGTGAATCAGATGTAGAAGCAATTGAAGGAGAAAATCAATTTATTCCAGAAAAAACGTCTTTTTTAGACAAAATGAGACTGATGTACATAGACCAGAGGCCGGGAAAAAAAAAATGGAGGAAGAGGAAGGAGCCAGACACAGAATCTAGGACACGGACGTGGAAGAGGCAACCCAATGGAATCATCAAGCATAGAAAAACAAGGTGAAGCCTCAGGAAATACAAATCAATACTGATTACGCAGCAAATCAAAGAAATAAACAACAAATATATTTTAGAAGCAGAAAACAACCTCATTGTGAATCTGTCAAAGACCAAACTTACGAAAAACCAATGCTCACTACTCAATAAAGGCCTGACTTTCTGTCCAGAAACTCATCATGATATAGTGGAAACTAAAATTGAAACTTACAAATTCGTTCAAAAGGTGAAATTGGCAAAACACTTTGCAATATTTCCAAAGGCTGCAATGTCGACAGAAACAAGTAACGTAACCAACCCATTACCCAACATTGCAATAGATCAAATTCCTGAAAAAAAACAGTATATGACCTAACAAACAATTTAAGGGATGAAGAATTACAAGAATTAGAGATTATAAAACAATTCGGCTTTGAAACATCTGGAAGAGAAAAAACATCCTTCAAACCTAAATCTAAATTCTGTCCAATCCTCACACAAGGCAACAAGATTGACCTCTACTATGATCTCGTAATAGCAGATATAGAAAATGTACCACACAAACTAAGAAAAATGAAAATCTGACAAAAACAGAGAGAAGCTTTGAAAGAATTGATGGAAAATGAAAATCTTTAAATAAAACCTGCAGATAAAGGGGGAAATATTGTGGTGATGGATAAAACTCAATATAAAAAAAAGAGGCCACAAGACCACTAAATGAGACTAAAAACTATAAAAAGTTAAAAACGAATCCCATAAATCAGTTGACAATTGAACTACAACTCAAATTGAAAACATGGTCAGGAAATGGTCTATTAACCACTGATGAAGCAAAATATCTGACAAAGGACAATCCTACAACACCAACGATGTACTTCCTACCAAAAATTCATAAAACTTTAATAGATCCACCCAGAAGACCTATAATATCTAGCTGTGACAGTCTCTATGAACCCCTCTCAAAATACGTTGATTCATTTTTGGCACCCATGGTAACCACCTTAAGCTCTTGTATCAAAGACACGGGTGACTTCCTAAGAATCTTGAATGAAATCCATTGGCAAGAAGACTACTTACTAGCAACAATAGATGTAGTGTCACTCTATACATCGATAAATCATGATACAGGACGAGCATTGAAATACTTTCTAGGCCAAAGAGACATCAAATATCTTGAACATTCCAAAATGATTTTGGAGATGGTGGAAATATGCTTACGGAGCAACATATTCATATTTGATCAACAAATTTACTGCCAAATGTGAGGTACCGCCATGGGCGTTTCATTTTCGCCGAGCTATGCAAATCTCACCATGGGATGGTGGGAAAAATCAATTGCATGGAATGAAGACATGGAAATATACACGGAAAAAATTGTGTTGTGGCTCAGATTTATAGACGATCTGTTTATTATCTGGAATGGAACATCAGAAGAATTTAACACATATGTAAACATGTTAAACATCAACAAGGAAGGCTTACAGTTTACACACAATGTAAACAAAACAAAAATCCAATTCTTGGATATTGAAGTGTGCCAGTAAAATGGTCAATTAAAAACCACAACATATCGAAAGCCTACAGCCACAAACAGCCTACTCCATGGAACCAGCTTCCATCCAAAATCACTGATTAAAAGCAAACCCTTTGGGGAATTTCTACGAATGAAACGCAATTGCTCAGATGAGGATGAACTAAAACAAAAAATGGATGAAACAACGAAAAAATTTTTAGGAAGAGGTTATAAACCTACAGATATAAGACTGGGAAGAACAAAGACAGAACAAATTCCAAGAGAATCCACTTTAGAAAGCCAAGCATGAACAACAAAAAAATTAAACATCAGATATTAGAATGATCCTGTCATACAGCAATGAAATTCATGCCATCTCAGAAATCATGAACAAACATTGGCACATTTTATTGAGAGATCCAGATATGAGAAAAATTCTCAAAGGAAACCGAATATAGCCTATAAAAAAGCACCATCAATTCAAGATAAAATTGTGCATAGCCATTTTACAGGAATAAAAAAGAAAACCTGGCTTTCGGATCATCAAAAAGGTTTTAAAAAATGTGAAAAATGCAAGGCTTGCAAAATTGGAATAAACAAAAAAGAAATCATGGGTCCAAAAGGAAATAAATATATAATTAAAGAAAAAAGCAACTGTGAAAGTACATGTGCTGTATATATGTCGGAATGCAATTGCGGAAGCAGATATATTGGGAGTACAATATGTCAAGTAAAAAAGCGAATACTAGAACATATCCGCGCAATCCAAAACGATGACCAAACCTATGCAATGACAAAACACATGAAATTACATCATGAATATGGATGGCAGCAAATCAACTATTGGGGACTTGCAACGATCCCCATAAATGAGAGGAGGAGATAGAACTAAAAAATTGAGACAATTGGAATCAAAATTAATAATCAGCCGAGAGGACTGAACGGTGATGAGGAACTCCATGTTCACTTGTAAATAACCTGCTCATGCACGAGACATCTGAAATACAAGAGACTCAAAAGTCTAAGCAAAAAATCTTGTACACATTGGCAACGATGTATGAAATATAAATATATGTGGTACTATACCATATGATTAGGGCACTAAGCCACTACCGAATTGCCAACACAAATATGTATATACTATATATAACAGAAGAATTGGTTCATCATTCAAAATTGTAAAATAATCATATAAATTACACTGTAAGAATCAATCACCTTTTCACGATTTGTACTACATGTCCCATGATGCATCATAAGGGCTATATGGACAATTCTATATATAAAGACACTATTTGTAGAACACAGCTAACCGTGAGCAAGACCAGAGTGGTCGAAACGCGTTGGTTAATTAAGGGAATTCGATGGTGCTTGGGCTGTTTTGAAAAAATTGGAGTTATAGAAGCTTTTGATTTATCTCCTGGAGTACGAGTATTTCTTCTTTTGGTGAAAAATATATATATATCACCAAAGACTCCTTCAAGAAGAGAGCAGAGGCCACAATTGGGGTAAGCAGGGAGGCCACTTTATTCCATCACAGGCTTCTCAACGGCGAATGCATTTCGACATCACATATGCCTTCTTCAGCGCCCAGAGTCTTATAACGAGTAGCAGGTAACATCGTGTGTTTAAATAATGGCCCCAAGATAATAGGTCTAAGTCCGCCCCACCCCCAGGAGCAATGTCCTTTCTCACCATCTGTAGTGCATTAATACGTGTGCACTACAGTTCCCAGGATGCAATGGAAATCCGGGTAGGTAAGGCGGGTGGGTAAATTGTTGTAGCTGCGGAAATTGGCATCACAATGTCATCTGGCCAAATCCCCTGCCTGTTACGTGAATTACAGTGTCCCCCTGGGTCCCCAGACCGCATCAACCTCCATGGAACAGGATTCCATTTGGTGGGAGCAAGACCGGAGATCCTATCTCGCCCAGCGCAGAGTTGAGTAACTCCGTCACCGCCTCTTCTCCTCCTGGACCCGGGGGGTGGGCCTCGGTAATCCAGTACCCTGGAAAAACGCAAACTCCGCCACAGCAGTGCCAGCGAGACCAAGGCCAACCTTGAGATGCTGGGGCCTCTATATATACACACACACACACGTGTGTATATATATATATATATATATATATATATATATATATATATATATATAGATACACACGTGTGTATATATACACATACAAGCGTATATATACACACACGCATATATACACATACACGCATATATACACATATATACATATACACACATATATACATATACACGCATATATATACACATACACGCATATATATACACATACACGCGTATATATAGATACATATACATATACACACATACATACACACACATACATACATGTACACACAGATACATACATATATACACACATACATATACACACACACACATACATATATACACACACATACATATATACATATACACACATATATACATTTCATCCGTTGAGCAACAGGATATATCAAAGAACGGACACGGACCCAGATTTGGTGCAGAGATGTTTTATTCTTCACCAGTCGCCATTATGCGTTTCCGCTCACTTGAGCCTTGATCACATGACCGTGGCAAGTAAAGGAAGGGCAATATTTAAAGTGACAGTGCCTAATACAAAAGATACCATGTGATGTTTGTTGTAATGAACATGGAAAAGATACTGAGCAAACTCATATATGTAATTGATATCTGCTCGATCAAATAGTCCAAGCACCACCTCTTTAATAAATTACTTGTCTCAGTATCACAGATTGTCAAAATTAATAATCCTGTTTACAGTAAACATGCCTAACCTTTTCAATAATGAAGTAGCTACTAATTAAAACATCTGCTACATATCGGTATTATACTCACTATTGATGAGGCAAATAATATTGGGATCAATCCCTAATCTGTCACACTGTAATTTTCTAATCATGTTACTCAACATTAAAAAAAAATTATTAAAATATGTGATATCTAAACCCAAAGTGCATTGTGCTGTAAAGGTGCATACGTGTAGTGTGTTTTAAATAGAAAACACATGATAGAAACATATTATATTTTATCAGGAAGTACTAGGTCAGTTTCATTTTGTTACTTATTTTTGTAATTCATCAGGTTATATTTATGTGTTATTTTATTATTTAGTTGAAACTTGTCTCTATTGCTATATAGTTCGAATTATTGACATTTAACCTTCCATGCAGAGTTTGGAGAATTATGCCACTCGGCACATCAGTCATTCTATATAACGGAAAAAGGAAAAAATGTGCAAAGTTATGCTTGTATGTGTAAATACATAAATATCTCAAAACAGATAAGGCTATTAAAACCATTTGATACCTGTTAATCAATATAAAAATGACTATATAAATATATACATATTCCTGGTCTCCAGATCCTAATATAAAAATCGACTAAAATTACCATAGGTAAAAAAGATTAATAAAACTGTGTATCCAGAAGGTTAACAACTAAAATCCGGGTTTAGCTGTAAAACATATTCATCAAGTCCAAAAAGTCTGTGTCAGATTATTTTATGTTAAGCAAGTGTGCAAATCCTCTGTGGCGTTAAGCCACCCCAGGATATTTGGAATCTAGCTGCAATATGTACTGAGTTTCCAGCTTTCTTAGTTTGTTTTCTCAGTCACCTCCACTTCTACTGGGGGGAACTAAGTCAATTACATAGTATTTCAGGTTTGAGTTATTGGATTCATGATGTTCCCTGAAGTGACGCGCCACCGGATAGGTATTATCCTGGTTGGTGATAGCTCTTAAATGTTGCAACACTCGCTTATGCACTGGCAATTTGGTGCTACCTATGTACTGTAGGTCACAAGGGCACAGAAGTACATAGACAGCACATTCTGTTTTGCATGTTAATAATTTGGAAATCTTGCAGACTTGTTCACTGAATGGTGTATTATATGTACTTTTATTTATGCCATGGGCACAAGCTTTGCAAGTTTTACATCTGTAGAACCCTTTATTGGTCTGTATCCAGCTGCTGTTGTCAATGACCTCCGGGCATGTCTTTACCAATCTGTCCCTCATAGAGCGAGCTTTACTGTAGGTGATGGACCCCCTCTGTGGTAGCAGGGGTCCAATCACCGGATCATTTCGCACCAGAGGCCAGTTTTGCTGGATAATCCTATTCAGTGACTTGTGTTGCTTACTATACTTCATAATCAATCTGAAATCCTCACTGCCTTGGTCCCTTGTCTCACTGTTGCTGTGGCTGGTGGTGTTCTTAATTTTCTCCTGAAACGCTTCCTCCCTACTCCATGACATGGCTTTGGTAATGGCCTTCTCAATTGCCATCGCTGAGTAGCCTCTCTGTTCAAATCGTGCTCTACTTTCCACTTGCGCTACCCTAAGATCCTCGCTGTTGCTACATATGCGTCGTAGACGTAGCATTTCCCCGTAGGGAATGCTGTTGACTAGGTGTTTAGGGTGCGTGGTACTCGGGTGGAGTTACCCGCTGTTTTCTTTCTAAAAAGGCGGGTTTCAATTTTATTGTTGTTAATATTTTTCTGAGTGTCTAAAAACCCGATACTGGTTTGGCAGTGAAATGAAAATTAATATCGTTGGTATTAATGTTTTCTATGAATTTGTTAGCTTTGTCGAACGTCCCCTGCCACACCACAAACAAGTCGTCAATGTACTGTAACCACATTTTAACATTGTTTTTCATACATTGACCATGCTTTTCCATGAGGACCAGTTTCTCCCACATGCCCATATATAAGCAGGCATAACTTGGAGAAAAACTGGCCCCCATGGCTACACCTCTGGTTTGCTGGTACAATTGACTGTTGAACATAAAAATTTTAAATAGACAAAATCTAATCATTTCAGTCAACATATTACTGTGCTCTTTATGTTGTATAGACCTTCGCATCAAGTAATATTCAATTGCTGCAAGACCATCAGTGTGTTCAATACTAGTGTACAATGCGGCTACGTCCAAAGCAATGAGAAGAAAATCATCCTGCCAAACAAATTTGGAAATCTTCCTTAAAAAGTCACTGGTGTCTTTAACATAAGATGATAAGTTCTGTACAAATATATATATATACATACACACACACACACACACACACACACACACACACGGTCGCCAGTAGGTAGTTATAGTTGGGACCTAGTTTCCATAGGAAAAGCTTTTTTTGTTTTCCCAATAACTTTGGCGCCGGTTGGTAAATCTTCGCAAACTGTTCAAAACTAGTGGCCCGCTCCGGTCAGCTTGTATCTGGAAAGTTTTGCGGTGATTCGACAAGCGGGGGCCGAGAAAAAAGTGGGGGTCCCAAAACGTGTTTTCCCCATATTATTTTCCATAGGAAACTTTAGTCACGGCTATAGCCCGAAATACTGAACGGAATTACACCAAATTTGGAAAATTGGTAGCCCTTGGTTCAGAAAGAGACTCGTTTTCTAAATGGTGTAAATCCGTTCGGTAGTTTGAGATATTAAAGGAACAAAATCTTTATATATCTGGGCGGAACCCAACTACACAAGCACAAGCTTGGCTCTATTGGCTGCCAACACTTCAATTCAGGAAGTGTTGGCAGCCATCTTTGCAATGCTTTTTAGGTCTCGCCTAGCGACGCAGTGCATGCGCTGCTCGCATGGCGAGATCTATTGTTGTAAATTTTTCTTCCGAAGGGGGACCCTAAACCCTAAAACACAACCCCTTACACTACACAAACATCACTGCACTACCCTAAAACACTACCCCCAGCATGACCCCCTACACTACACAAACACCACTGCACTACCCCAAACCCTAAAACACTACCCCCAGCAGTAGCACCTACACTACCCAAACACCACTGCACTACCCTAAACCACTACCACCATCACAACCCCTACACTACCCAAACACCACTGCACTACCCTAAACCCTAAAACACTACCCCCAACAGTATCCCCTACACTACCCAAACACCAATGCACTACCCTAAAACACTACCCCTACACTATACAAACACCGCTACTCTACCCTAAACCTTAAAACACTACCCCAGCACGACCCCCTACACAACACAAACACCACTGCACTACCCTAAAGCCTAAAACACTATCCCCAGCATGACTACACTACCCAAACACCACTGCACTACCCTAAACCCTAAATCTACCCCCAGCACGACCCCCTACACTACACAAACACCACTGCACTACCCTAAATCCTACAATACTACCCCCAGCAAACACTACCCCCAGCACGACTCCCTACACTACCCAAACCCCATTGCACTACCCTAAACCCTAAAACACGACCCCCTACACTACCCAAACACCACTGCACTACCATAAACCATAGAAAAGTTACCCCCACCCCATGCCCAATCCCCCTTACCTCTCACTCCTCGTGGTTCCTGCTTCACGTCATCTCTGAGGAGCGGTGCACTTCGTTGTGAGGAACTGGAACAGCCTTTCCTTACAACGACGTGGATTGTCTACATTTTTTTTAGAACGCATGGTCATTTACCATACATACCTTTACAAACAAATTCGTTGTAAAGGCATACGTGGTAAATGACCATGCGTTCTAAAAAAATGCGTAGTAATGACTTCGCAATGTACAATGCATGCGTGGTAATGCATGCGTTGTAATGGTATCGCGAAGTAAAAAAGTCGTAACGGCTGTCTACCAATCGAAGCTGGCCCCTATTCTTCAGGGAGTCTTTTATTTGATAAATTAGGAGGAAGGAACGTGTTTTTTTTACCGAAAAGTGCATTCTTGGCTGTTGTATTGTGAGAGTGTCCGCGTGGCCTGGTTTCACTTCCGGTGAGACAGTGGAAGAGTCTGTTTGCACCTAAAGGAGTTCTGTTGTTGGATGGGGCCGGCGCGACACCTCATCAGAAAGCACAGCTAATGGAAAGCGTCCTCCCCGTAGTGTGGAGCAGTGTCATAAGAGGTCAACGAGTGTGTGTCCCAACGCAGTATGGCCGTACCGCGTGACCCATGTGCCACCTCCAGGGTACGGGAGCCAGAAGCGGCATCCATCGCAGGTCCTCTTGAAGACCGTTGTAGCACCAATTCTACATTTTGAACTAGGGCATTTTAACCTCTTTGTTCCTGCCAGATACAAAGAAGATCCTGTGTTATTCAGTACCCTTGTTACCTTTGGTAAATGGCTTTTGTCATTTTACTGCTCGGCATGGACAGCACTTTGCTAGTCCTATGCTTAAAGACTTTTCTGTAGAAATGGTAAAAGACTTTGTCCTTTTCTATCTCGGCGTGGATGGCATTGTGCTAATCCTATGCTTCAAGACTGATAGAAAAACAGACATTTGAGGTGAGCAGATCTAGAGCATCGCTGGTGTTGAGAGTGCTCTATACAGGAACTGCTTTCTACCTAAACTTGAAAACTACCAAGAGTTCTCTGCTTCTCTTTTTTTGCATATACACACACATATATATATATATATATATACACACACACACACATATACAAACATATACATATATATATACACCTACATATATACATACACATATACATACACATATATACATACATATATTATCTACTGGCGGTCGCCAGTAGATAGTTATAGTTAGGACCGAGTTCCCATAGGAAATCTGAAAATTCTATTTTGAATAACTTTGGCGCCGGTTGACGAATCCTCGCTTAATTTTCAAAACTAATGGGGCGCTCCGCTCAGCTCTTACCCTGAAAGTCTCGGGGTGATTCGTCAAGCGGGGGCTGAGAAAAAAGGGGGGTCCCAAAACGCGTTTTCCCCGTGCATTTTCCCATAGAACCTTTAGTCGAATATACAGCCCGAACGGCTGAACAGAATTACTTGAAATTTGGCAAAGAGATAGTCCTCAGGTCAGGGATGTGCCTTCTGCATATAGGGTGTCAATCTGTTCAGTAGTTCCTGAGAAAATTGCAGTTAAAAGTACATAAATATCTATATGCGCGCACGGTGCCGTGCGCGAGCGTAATTCTGATTGGTGGTTAGATGTCAGTCAACATTCGAATCGGTCGAAATCAGGAAGTGTCAGATGCCATTTTGTGTACGGCAGTGAAAAGGAAAGGTGGAGAACGTGAAAAGGGGGCAGGGTAGAGAGTTCCTGACCCCCTAGCCTTTGTCAGGGGGTCCCTGAAGGACCCCGAAGGGTGAAAAAAACAATTTTTTTCAAAAAATCGCGGGTTGCGCGCACGGTGAAAAACCCTTAAAAAATAAAAACATTTTAAAAGAGCCATTCCATATTACAGGATACAGTCAATCTATAACTATATACATAGGTAGTTTATCGTAAAATAAATATATAAAAAATATAATACATACATAAATTAGCATTTAAAAAAACCTTACAAATTCACTAAAAAAAAACCATAGGTTTCACACACGTTATAGTTAGAAATTAGCATTTAAAAAACCTTGCAAATTGACTGAAAAAACCATAGGTTTCACACATGTTATAGTCAGCTGGACATTTCACTAGTAAAAAACAATTGAAATTCCCCCGTTATAGTTAGTTCAGCTAAATATAACTCGCGCGACCGAAATCCTCTGCTGATGACGTCACATATTACATCACTCATGACATCACTGATGACATCCAGTGAATATGTGTCTTTCTGAAAAATAAATATTTTTTATATATCTATATCTAAAGGTTAATGGAAGAATAAATGGGTAAATAAGTGTCTAAATGGATGGATTTTTTTTGTAAAATTAATTGTATAACTATCTTAGTGAATACAGTGATGTAATATGTGACGTCATCAGCAGTGGATTGCGGTCGCGCGAGTTATATTTAGCTGAACTAACTATAACGGGGGAATTTCAATGGTTTTTTACGAGTGAAATGTCCAGCTAACTAGAACATGTGTGAAACCTATGTTTTTTTCAGTGAATATATATATATATATATATATATATATATATATATATATATATATATACACACAAACACGAAAGCACTCCTTCTGGGAAGCCAAGAGCCATGGAAGGTGGCGCGCAGAGCCGGCGGAGTACCTGGCAACTTATCCAGGGCCGGACTGGCCGTAGCAGGCACAGAGCAAACCCCCGGTGCGCCGCACGGGTGGGGGCTGTTTTTGGGCCCCTGGGAGCCGGTTTTGTTACAGGGCCGTTTTTGCAGCTTAGCTGCAAAATCGGCCCTGTAACAAAATCGGCCGAAAACCGGCACTGGCAAAGAGCTCGGCGGCACCCCAACCCCCCGGAGGTGGAGGGCGGCCGAGCACTTTGCCAGGGCCAGTTGTGGTTCCCAGTCCAGCCCTGATCACATGTGAGCGCGCTCTCAGGAAACAAACCAGGCAAGTACAATAACAGAAAGATTTATTCCGTCATAAATCTCTACGTGACGCGTTTCGGCAGTCCAGCTGCCTTGATCACCACTGCTGTGTATCGTACTTGCCTGGTTTGTTTTCTGAGAGCGCGCTCACGTGTGCTCGTTTGGATATATAGATATATATATATATATATTCACTGAAAAAACCATAGGTTGCAGGGGCGTTCTAGTTAGCTGGACTTTTCACTTGTACAAAACCATTGAAATTCCCCCGTTATAGTTAGTTCAGCTAACTATAACTCGCGCTCCCGCAATGCACTGATGATGATGTCACATATTACATCACTCATGACATGGTCAGTGACATCACTCATGACATCTCAAATGACATTACTGATGACATCATCCAGTGAATGTGTGTTTTTCTGAAAATTTCATATATTTATATATGTATATCTCAAGGTCGATGGAAGAATAAATGGGTATATAAGTGTCTAAATGGATGATTTGTTTTTGAAAAATTGATTGTATAACTGACTGATTAAGTGTATTTTAGTGAATACATGGCTTAGTGAGTAATGTTTAAATGTGTAAATATCTGTATCAGTCTCTCACTTTGTGTATAAGTGGCTGCATGGGTTGGTGAGTAGCTACATGAGTGTCTATACAGGTTATTAGTTGGTTTTTTGAGTATCAGTATGAGTGTCAGAGTGTCTGTATGGTTCGGTGGGGGGTATTATGTAGTGCATAGGTGCATGAAGGAGTGACTCACTGTTTGTATGTGTTGAAGACAGCATGTGTGCAGGACTGTATGGGTGGATGAGTGTGTGCATGGGTGTGTTAGTGAGTGAATGACTGTCTCAATAGTGTCTTTATGAGTAACTACATATGTTTTAAACTAGTATATGTGACTATTGGTGTATATAAGTGAGTATATGTGAGAGTGAGAGATTGAAAGAGTTCCTGTATGAATACGTATGTGTTTCTATTAGTGATTGTTTAAAAGACTAAGTATGTGTAGATTTCTGTAGAAGTAAGTGTGGTGGTGTGTGTATAACTGTATATGCAAGTAAATGGATGTTTGATTCTTTATTAGCATGAGTGACTATGTGTGTGAGTAACTCTATGGATGAGTGGCATTGTGTAACAGGATGTATAGGTGTGTGAGTACATATGATGAGTGAGTACATGTATGAGTGACTGTATAGGACTGTTGGTGAATGAGTGGATGTGTATGTGGATCTTAGAATTACTGAATAGGTTGTTGTAACTGGTATTGGTATGTCCATTGTTTTGAACATTGTAGTTTCTATTTTTGAATGTGTGTATCAAAGGTTATATTAGGGGAAGAGGAGGTCTGACACTCTATCACAAGGATGATGTCATCAGTGATGTCATTAGTGATGTCATTTGAGATGTCATCAGGGATGTCATGAGTGATGTCACTGACCAGGTCATGAGTGATGTAATATGTGACGTCATCAGCAGTGCATTGCGGGCGCGCGAGTTATAGTTAGCTGAACTAACTATAATGGGGGAATTTCAATGGTTTTGTACGAGTGAAAAGTTCAGCTAACTATAACGCCCCTGAAACCTATGGTTTTTTCAGTGAATTTCAAAGGTTTTTTTAAATGCTAATTCCTAACTATAACGTGCCTGAAACCTATGGTTTTTTCACAGAATTTCAAAGGTTTTTTTAAATGCTAATTTCTAACTATGCCTACAGAGATAGGACATGTGAAGAAAGAAGAAAAAACGCACAGAAAGAAAAAAAAGAAATGCAGAAAGAAGCAACAGAAGTCCTCAAAGACGAAGAAAAGTGCAGGAAGAAGGATAACGTGCAGAAAGAACAAACAGAAGAGCAGAAAGAAGCCTTGTTGCAAAATCATCCTGTACCCTCAACTTTTTCAGACGGATACTGGTGCTAACTGAGTCGGACTAACCAGTCCTAGAGCCAGTGCTAGGTTAAAAGACACTCAGAATACAGTGAAAACACCTACATACACTAGGAAACACTATGCGTTGGGGTCCCCCTGTGATCAGCATGACCTCCTCTGTAAGCCCCTAGTATATAATAGGGCAGGGGATTAAAACTTCCTCTTAAAACGCGCCACAGGGCGTGTTTGCACACGTCACCTCAGGCCCCGTCCCCTCACTTCCCCACTGTGTAAACACGCCCTGTGGCCATTTTAAGTTGGGAGATTAAGTCCCCTTGAACCCTGAGGGTCCCTAGGGTCCAACTAGACCACTAGGTACCTCCAGTAAGCGCCACAGAGCTGCATTGCAGAGAGGTGTAAAAAGGGGCACGGCCTAGACCACCTCTCTGCAACGCAGAGGAGTGGTGCTTACTGGAAGCACCTGGTGGGCTAGTTGGCCCCCAGGGGCCCTCAGGATTGAAGGGGAGTTATTAACCCACCTTAAAACGCGCCATAGGGCGTGTTTGCACACGTCACCTCAGGCCCCGTCCCCTTCCTTCCCCACTATGTAAACATGCCCTGTGGCCGTTTAAGTTGGGAGATTAAGTCCCCTTGAATCCTGAGGATCCCTAGGGGCAAAATAGCCCACTAGGTACGTCCAGTAAGCGCCATTGCAGAGAGGTGTAAAAAGGGGCACGGCCTGCACCACCTCTCTGCAACGCAGAGCAGTGGCACTTACTGGGAGCACCTGGTGGGCTAGTTGGCCCCCAGGGGCCCTCAGGATTGAAGGGGAGTTATTAACCCACCTTAAAACGCGCCACAGGGCATGTTTGCACACATCACCTCAGGCCCCGTCCCCTCCCTTCACCACTGTGTAAACGCGCCCTGTTGCCGTTCTAAGTTGAGAGATTAAGTCCCCTTGAATCCTAAGGGTCCCTAGGGTCAAACTAGCCCACTAGGTACCTCCAGTAAGTGCCACAGAGCTGAGTTGCATAGAGGTTTAAAAGGGGCGTGGCCTCAGAACACCGGTCTGCAACGCAGCTCCCTGGCGCACACTGGAGATACCTGTTGGGCTAGTTGGCCCTCAGGGACCCTCAGTATTGAAGGGGAATTAATTCCCCAACTTACAACTGGCCAGGGGGCGCGTTTGCGGAGTGCTGCAAGGAGGGGGCGTGGCCTCCAGCGCGATGCTGGTCTTTTATTCATTTTATTTTTTTAAGAAGGAGGGCTGTGTGGCCCCCCTTCTTTTTCTAATTTACTGGCCCTGGGGACCCCATCCCCCAGGGCCTGCACCCTAATTTTTTTTGTTGAAAAAAATAAATTTGGCCCTCCCAAGGCCTTAATCGGCCCCGGGGACCCCAACCCCCGGGTCATGGCCTGTTTTTTTATTTATATTCTTTAGGAGGGGGCTGCGTTGCCCCCCTCCTCAGGCCACTTATGGCTCCGGGGACCCCATCCCCCGGGGCCAGCCTTTGTTTTTTATTATTTTAAAAATATATATATTTATAGAAACACCTAGGACATGCTGGACAAACCGTATGTACCTATCACCATGACGATTTGCGTGATATTCATTAAAAGGCGACTATGCATAGAATGAATCCACATGGAACGTATTTACACCGCTAGTGAAGCTCTGACGTGTCTGACGCCCTACCGTGCCTAATCCCGGCGCCCCCGCCGGTGGGTACTCTCCAAGTAGACACCCTTGTCGTTTATTTATACAAACATGGGTAGCTATTGACGGGCACATTTCATATACACGCACACCAAGCCATTCAAAGGGGATTCGTCAAAAATTCGACCAAACTATGCAAGAAACCCCCCTCACGGTTAATAAAAAACACATCCACCGCCGGATGTGCAATACTTTTTATTTTACTCTCCGGAAAGGGGACAAACCTCACTTGAGAGTCACAGCGTGCTCCTGGCTGAGCCCAATGCTGTGTTACACCCACCAGTGCCCGCCGATTGCCTCACACCTCTGTGTTGTATTCCACCAGCTAGTGCGTATGCTATGACACTCTAGCCCATGTGCACTGTAACACCACTCCATGAATATGTCATGCCACACTTGCCTTCGCACGGGTTATATTGCCCCATCTAATGTGCCTTCCTCGATGCCTATGTTATAACGCACAGCGCTATGCCATACATATTACAATCTGGGATCCATATCTTTGTCACAGTGCATATGCAACGTTGCACTCCCCAGCACATATTTTATATTACAACTTTAGAGACTAGTTAGGTTACACAACACTGCCCTGTGCATATTACACTCCAAGGCGCATATCGCATAGCACGCGCTATTGCCTGTGCTATCTCGCACACTCCAATGAATCTGTCATTGCGCACAATGTATTGCATATTATATTTCACGCCCCGGTTCATCTTATATCACACTTTTTGGTGCATAGTTTATACCATATACTACATCTAGTTTTCATTTTCAATCGTGCTCTCAGGACTATGTTCTATATAACACTGCATCCACCTACACTTTTCACGGGCATTACATTTTGCGATGGGGGTGGAGGGTCAGGGGGTGTTTCTGCCAAGTGAGCCCGGAGTCACAGTCACAAACCTCCTCTTCTTCCTGAATAAAAGTGAGATTATGCTGCATACTTGTTCATATTTTAAGTAGTTTGCACAGACACACATTTTAAAAACAATAAAGTTCCTAATACCCACCTTCTCTGAACAGTTAGCTTGCTGCCCCATCCACCTCCTCCCTATCCTCTGTCATCTGAATCCATGGACTAGCCTCCTCCCTCCTGCCATGCATGGTCTGATGTGCTGCCACTGCCCTCCATTTAGCATGATGGACCAGTCCACTCCTCCTGCCCTCCATTGCCCAATTCTATGGCCCATCATTGACCTCCTGCTTAGCCCTCTGTGCTTAGCTTGCTGCCCCTATTCTCCTTCCCCCCCCTGCCCTCCGATGTCTTTGTGCATGCCCCTGCTCCATCCTTTTTGCCCACTATGTTCCATGGACCTGCCACTCCTATCTACTCTGAGTGTTCTGTTGAGCTGCCACTCCCCTCCCACCTGCCTAGCATTGTCAGATGACTGTAACCTGTCCCTGCCACCTCCACCCTGCCTGTCCACATGTCATGCCCCTATCCCCTTACTCCTGTCCTCCATGGTCCATTTTACTGCCACACCCTTCTGCCCTCCCTGATCTGTTGTGCTACAACTGCTCCTCCTGCCTGCCCCGCGCGGTCTGTTGTGAGGCCCCCTTCCCCTGAACTCTCTTGTCTGTGCCCAGGTTCTGACCCTCCCTTCTATCCTCCATGGTCCTTTGTGCATGCCCCTGCACCCTCCTTCTTGCCCATCATAGCCATTGTGCTGCCACTAACCCTCCCGCTTGCCATGCATGGTCTTCTGTGCTGCCATGGCCCCTCCCACCTTCCCTGTGTGGTCAGCTAGCTGCCCCTGAACCCCTCCCACCTTCCCTCCATGGTCTGTGTGTATGCCACCATAGTCTCATTGTTGCTCTCCATGGTGTGTCTTATTTCTTGCGCCCATCCTGCCTGACCGCCATGGTCATCTTGCTGCTCCTGCCCTGCCACCTTGCCCCCAGCCCTCTATTTCCATGTGCAGACCCCCTATTCCCTCCCTCCTGGCTTGTCTGTTCCATTGTAATGCCCCTGATCCGTCCCTCCTGCCCTTTATGGTCTGTTCTGCTGCAGCTTTCTCTCCTGTCCATTATGGTCAGCTAGCTACCATTGCACCTTTCCCATCTGTTCTCTGTTGTCCATGTGCATGGTCCTGTCCCCTTCCTATTGCTTTCTATGGATTGTTGTGCTGCACTCCCATCCCACATGCGCTGTGTGGTGTATTGTGCTGCTGCAAACCCTGATGCCTCCCTGTAGGGTCAGTTTGGTGCACCTCTCCATGTCCCTCCTGTCCTCTGTTATCCGAGTCCATGTCCCTACCCCAATTCCTCCTGCCTACCATGATTCAATGTACCATACTTGCGAACACTTTGAACTTGGTAAGAGGGAGATTATGGAAAAAAAACTGGGGTATTGATTTTCCCCTTTGAGTTACATTGAAAAAGAGGAGATTGTAGACAGGAGAAAGATCAAATAAAGCCCATTTGAGCTTAAAAACATTGGACGTTTCCTGGCTGAAACGGGTCTGTTGGCATGTATGGTTGTACTACCACTGCCTCTTCCTTCTGCCCACAATGGTCTATTATATTGCCACAGCCTATCTTGCCAGTCCTGTATTGTTGGTTTGTTGCCCCTGCCCCCCTTTCCACTGACCTCCATAGTCTGTTGTGCTGCGACTGCCCTTCCTGCCTGCCCAGTGTGGTCAAATTGTTGCCTCTGCACTCTCCTACCTGCCTTCAATTTTCAGAGTCCGTGCCCCTGGCCTCTGCCTCTCAACAGTATCCCAATGAACAACTAGATTGCTAACATTCTATATTTATTACAAAAGTGTGGAACGCCTGACGTCATCTTGATGTAATCAAAACTGTAATACCTAGAGTATTTCCTTTAGAAATTACATATATGAGAGGGTCTTATTTGCATCAAAATTATGGTTAGTGCTCTAAAAAACTAAAATGAGGACATATTTTCTGAGTTTTCAAATAGCGACAAAGAACTTTTAAATTATTTGTAATCTTTATGTTTTTTTATCCAGTTGACCACTTGATTAAATGTTGCACCTAGGGGAGAGGATGTGGTGTTACTTCCAGAGCTGCAGACTTTGAAGCTGGGGAACCAGGTTGGAGTTTCTGCTTCAGCTCAACATTCTGTGATTGTGGTCAAATCACTTAATCTCCCCATGTCTACAACCAAAATGTAAAGCATTCCAATACCAGACAAGTCTGCACTATATAAACCTGCAAATACACAAAAAATAAGTGTTTTGCACACTTCTGTCATTGGGCTACATGTGGGCTACATCTGGATGATATTTGTGCTGCATTTAGGCTCTTTTGTGTCTGATGGCCATCTTGGGAGATTTATTTGTTATGAAGTTTCCTAATTTTCTCATTTACTGCAGTCTCCTCAGTAGGAAATGCTTTCAGTTTTTTACTTTGAATCCATCAAGAAGGTATTCAGATATGTCACACATTTGCCAAAAATTCTGAATGTTAGCACTCTAGTTGCTCATTAGATCACTGTAGTAAAGCTACTGCTCACCACGGAAGTCTGCTGCTGGTATTAAAAGTGCATGTTTCAGTCTGCATATCAGAATTTTTTAATGAAATAGAAGAGGATTTGAGAAATCACTCAAAATGTGCCCTAATTTTTCTTTCTTCAGCACTAATCATAATTTCTATGGCAAAATGAAACCCCTCATTGTGTTCCTTTTTCAATTAAATGTTTTAAGTGTTACCAGTTTATTCCAATCAAGATGGCTTCAGGTGTGCCATACTGTTGTCATAAGTAAGACAGTAAACGCTCTAGTTGTTCTTAAGAACACTCTTGGACATTCTGTCATTAGGCTATACTTGGGCTACATCTGGGTGATATTTGGGCTACATTTGTGCTCTTTTGTCTCTGGTGGCCATTTTGGGAGACTTATTTGTTATGATGTTTCCTAATTTCCTCATTTACTACAGTCTCCTCAGTAGGAAATACTTTGTTTTTTACTTTGATTCCATCAAGAAGGCATTCAGATGTGTCACAAATTTGCCATAAATTCAGAATGTTAGCCCTCTAGTTGCTCATTAGATCACTGTTGTAAAGCTACTGCTCACCAGGGAAGACTGCTGCTGGTATTGAAAGTGCATGTTTCAGTCTGCATGTCAGAATTTTTTAATGAAATAGAAGAGGATTTGATAAGTCACTCAAAATGTGCCCTAATTTTTCTTTCTGCAGCACTAATCATACTTTCTATGGCAAAAGGACCCCCCTCATTGTGTTCCTTTTTAAATTAAATGTTTTAAGAGTTACCACTTTATTCCAACCAAGATGGCTTCAGGTGTGCCATACGTTTGTCATAAGTAGGACTGTTAGTGCTCTAGTTGTTCTTTAGAACACTCTGGGAAGCTGCAGTAGAACACAAAGGAATCAACTGACAGTCTCTGCCCTTGTTGGATGTACATGTTTTACTGAGAATGTCGGACTTCATTCTCACATGACTGAGAAAGATAATGTGAATTTACAGAAAATATGCTCGCAGTTAGCTTATAGATCACCTTCCAAACCTCTGTGGGAAAAGCATAAGAAAATAGTTCTCTCAAACATGATTCATGATATCACAGCAGAAGGCTTTTTCACATGTTAAAATCACCTTAGAACACACCACAATTCCTACAATGAGTATGGTACCGTCAACGCATGATTTATAATGTAACTAAAGTCTTAAAACCTTCCATTAACTGCAATGCTTTTTAATGAGGTGCTATCATGTATATTGGTCCCAAGATGGCTGCCAACACTTCTTGGATGAAGTGCTGACAGCCAATCAGATCTCACGATGAGATGTGTGGTTAGGATCCGCCCAGATATACATGTGATTTAACTTTTGATTTTATCAGGAACTACTGAATGGATTTACACTATATAAGCAAAAGGCACATGCCTGACCTGAGGACTACCTCTTTGCCAAATTTCAAGAAATTCTGTTCAGCCGTTCCGGCTGTACCTTCGACTAAAGGTCCTATGGGAAAATGCATGGGGAAAACTCGTTTTGGGACCCTTCTTTTTTCTCAGCTCCTGCTTGATGAATCACCCCGAGACTTTCAGGGTAGGAGCTGAGCGGAGCGCCCTATTAGTTTTGAAAATTTTACGAAGATAAGTCAACCGGCGCCAAAGTTATTCAAAATAGAATTTTCAGATTTCCTATGGGAACTCGGTCCCAACTATAACTATCTACTGGCGAACGCCAGTAGATATATATATATATATATATATATATATATATATATATATCTATATACACACACACACACACACACACACACACACACACACTATGTTCCCCCTGATTTTGGCTGGAGGACTATAAAGGCTAGTTTAGCTTACTCAATAATGCTAGGGAGCATTTGCAAGAACTGGTTATTGCTGATTTTAAGAGCACTTACTTTATTATTTCATCAGGACTCTGCCCTTGAAAGCACCGCACAGCCGATTAAGCGCTGGTCGCGGACACTTCCAAAACGCACTCTTCCTGCCGAGGAGATGTGAGGCCACGCCCACTTTGAGGCCACGCCCCACCCCTCTGGGTTTAAAAGCGCAGATTCCCTGCGCCCACTGCCAGTAAGCACGAACCCTCCTGAGGCGGAAGCCGGGAGATTTAGCCTGTTGTTTTAAAATTTTTGATTGTCACTATTGCTGATTTTAAGAGCACTTACTTTATTATTTCATCAGGACTCTGCCCTTGAAAGCACCGCACAGCTGATTAAGCGCTGGTCGCGGACACTTCCAAAATGCACTCTTCCTGCCTGGCCCTTTCTGAGGCCACGCCCATCTGAGGCCATGCCCTCTCCGAGGCCACACCCTCTCCGAGGCCACACCCTCTCCGAGGCCACGCCCCCCTGAGGCCATGCCCCCTCTGAGGCCACGCCCCTCTGAGGCCACGCCCACTTGAGGCCACGCCCCCTCTGAGACCCCGCCCCCAGGCCTCCCCCTCCCTATTTCAGAATGTGCTTACACCGTACGCGCAGCGGACGGGCGCAGCGGGCGCGCCGTTTGCACGTCGAAGGCGCGCCTAAGGCAAGCCCGTCTGCGCCCATCATCGCCTCGACATCGCCATTCGCCAGTCCCCCTGGTCTAACCGTGCCCCATATGCCCTTACGGTACAAAAGAGAAGAACTCCTTGCTGTGAATCACAGACAAAGATGTTCTGATGTGACAGGCGTCCTTGGCCACTCGAAACTCCAGTGCAACTCTTGCCACTTTATTACTGACAGCCCAAATCGCGTTCGGGGAAACCGAGGCACAACCACCACCTCGCCCCTTACGATACTTCAACTTAACGTCAGGTCACTCACCAAACACGATCTAGAGGTCAATTCGCTCACATTGGATGAAAACCCAGACATCCTCTTTCTTTGCGAAACGTGGCTACGAGATGGCGCTTCTGCCATTTCCAACCTTACGCTCCCAGACGAGTATCATTTGGCCACCTTAAATCGCGATACACGAGGCGGTGGCATCGCAGTAATTTATAAGAAGCATTTCACCTGCTCATTTATTAAAGAAGCTCTCCCTGATTGTGAATGCGCCCAATTTAAAATTACCACAAGCCCACAATTCACAATGTCGGGTTTATATATCTACCGCCCACCTGGCCCTGCTTCCAGGTTCATTGACGCCCTCCTCGAGGTGTCTACCGCACTTATAACCAAATCTGCCAACTTTACTATTCTGGGCGACCTCAACCTGCATTTTGACCTATCCACGATCACACTATTACTAATCTTCTTACTGATCTCTCGGCATTGCAGCTTAACTCCCTCATCCAGGCTCCCACCCACCTAGCCGGGCATACTCTGGACCCGGTCTTTACCAACATCCAAGAGGCAGTCACAGAAGTCCCCATATTTATGGGATGGACGGACCATTACCTCATCAAACTAACCGTCCCAGTTCCAGGACGTCAGAACAAAACCGAATCCAACCGCCGCCTTAAAAGACCATGGCACAAACTTTCCACCCCTATTTTCCATGAAACCCTAGGAGTATTTCATCGGGAAGCCAATCAAGACATTGACACGACCTATACCTCCTTCAATAACTGGATCACAGGTGGACTTGACACTCTCATTCCAGCCAAATTGACCAAAGGACGGTCCACACCATCTAACCCTTGGTACAATGACACCCTTAAAGCCTTGCGCAAGGAATGCAAAAGAGCCGAGCGTCAATGGAGAAAAGACTTTGACTGTCAGGATAAAGTTAACTATTTATCCAAACTTAAAATATATCAAAAAGCCATCCGTACTGCCCGCGCTGCTTTCTATGCTGACAAAATCAGCTCTAACCCAAATCCAGCTAAAATGATTTTCAAACTAGTCAAAGAACTTCAGAGTCCTAGGTCACCCTCTCCCAAAATTGCATCCATTGAACAATGCGAACAGCTTGCCACATATTTTGTAGAGAAAGTCCAGAATATCTACAAAACCTTTTCGCAGCACCCTCTTCACCCTGGTGAACCCACCAACCTTACCTCCAATATCACCCCTCTCACCCAAATCCCGGCTATCTCTGCTATCGACCTAATCAAACTCTGCAAAAAAGTGAAATCTGGCTCCCCTGGGGATCCTATGAGCCCTTCTCATTTTCTAGACTCACTTGACTTTTTCCTACCCCCCCATGATCGAAATACTCAATCTTTCCTTCTCATCCGCCACTGTACCTACAGCCTGGAAACAGGCTTGGGTATCACCCATTATCAAAAAACCCTCCCTGGATCCTTCGAAGCCAGAAAACTTCCGACCTATATCCCTTCTCCCCTGGATGTCTAAAATAGCAGAAGCCCACGTCAACGGCATTCTCTCCAAACATGTGGACCTAAATGGTATCCTGGACCCATCCCAAAATGGTTTCAGACCGGGCCACAGCACGGAATCTGCCCTGTTGGCCACCACCGAATATCTCCGGACGATTTTAGATTCCGGTCAGAGTGCTGCGCTGATCCTTCTTGATCTCAGCGCAGCCTTTGATACGGTATCCCACGACATTCTTCTTAAACGTCTGGAGATGGCCGGTGTGTCTGGCCTTGCTTTAACCTGGTTCTGCTCCTTTCTCAAGGACAGATCCTTTCGGGTGTCAGCCCCCCCTTTCCTCTCAAAACCTTATTCCATAACACAGGGAGTTCCCCAGGGCTCAGCGTTGAGCCCCTCCCTTTTCAACTTATACGTTCAGCCTCTTGCGGAAGTGGCCAAAGAGTGGGGGCTTACTCTAGTATCGTATGCCGATGACACCCAGTTGGTCGTCACCCTCACTGAAAGCCCTTCCATCGCGGCGTCCAGGTTCAGAAATGGCCTGGCAGCAGTGGCACAATGGATGACGGACAATTATCTACAACTGAACGCCGGGAAAACCGAGGTGCTCCTCCTTGGCAGAAACACCAGCCATTGGAACGAGCACTGGTGGCCATCATCCCTTGGTACCACCCCACTCCCTAAATCCAGTGTCAAAAATCTGGGAGTCTGGATGGACGCCACTCTCAGCCTCCAGACACATACCAAAAAGGTGGCAGCCACTTGTATAGGTCTTCTGAGAAATCTTAGGCCCATACTTGGCTTTTTCGATCCGAAGGTTCGCCAGCTGATTGTCCAGGCAACTATCTTATCACGCCTGGACTACGCGAACGTCCTCCTCCTAGGTGCAAACAAAGCAGAAACTGCTAGATTTCAACGAGTGCAAAACGCGGCGGCAAGAACGTTGGTCGGTCTTCCCCGCAGATGCTCAGCCAGAGCCACCATCCGCAAACTCCACTGGCTGCCCGTTGAAAACAGAGTAAAATTCAAAGCCCTCATCACGATCTTTAAAATCTTCAAACAGGGAAGCCCCACTCTCCTACAAAACCTCATCTGCCCCTATGTTCCTAGCCGTGAGTTGCGCTCCTCCAACCAGCTCCTTCTGAATGTACCCCGAATAAAGCTCTGTCGCACTGGAGGTCGCTCCTTCAAGGTCCTGGGACCCAAGCTGTGGAACGCTCTACCTCTTCACATACGTTCCATAGACAGCCTTTCTGCCTTCCGTAAGGCAATCAAGACCCTCCTATTTCCTTCCGACTAGTGCTGCTCCCTTTCCCCCCCCCTTCCTCTTCCTGGTAGGTTCTGTGACTTCTCTCAGCGCCGGGACGCCCCATTGCTGGGGCAGCTGTTGCGCTTTACCAAACCCAGAATAGAATAGAATTGTTCTGTGATTTCAGGTGTGATTCCACTAGAAAACATGCAATGGGAGGGAACCTTTCAGTAGAATACATGTTTCAGCTTGTTCCTCCTATACTTGCACCCCAAAAGTCTCTGCCATTCTTAATTGTGGAGTTGTACAGTGAAAGGTTACAGCAGGGCGATGGTCTTGATGAGTAGGAGTTAAGCCCTTCTACAGGAGAGTAAGCGCCCAAGTCCTGCTATATGCCCTTGTTGCGAGTTGCTCTTATTGTACCTACTCACCATGAAATTCCTGCTCCTCCTGTGGTTCTGGAGTTGCTGGGAATTTGTAGTCCATCTGGGCATCCTCCTTTGTCCTACTTTCTACTATCTTCACTGGAATCCTGAGATTCCAGGGATTTGTCAAATTGGTTTCTTTCCTTTGGTAGTAAAGCATTCATTATGGTTTTAAACTGAATATTACCTTTCAAGATTGATCACCTGTTCGGTGTCAAAGGAGCATTCCTTTTTTGGGTCGAAATGTTCTTCACCTTCGGCTCTTTTCTTTCTTTGGTCCCTTTTCTGAGTTGAGTTAAAGATTGAAGGCTAGTTCCATCTTGTGTCCTTTGGCTTAGGGGCTTTTCTTTTTATCTTTCCTTCGACTTCCAAGTGTTTTGGCATCTGGAACTGTTTCAGGGTAAATAAATCCAAAACATTTGGCTTGGCCCCACTGTGTGTATGTGTTTTTTGGGGTCAGCTCGATGTCTTTCAGTGTCTTTTTCAGCACTTCTTCCCATTGCAAGTCCTTGTATGCTATATCTTTCACATTAGATTCCTCTTCTTTCTATGCCTCCTACACTTCTTTGAGGATATCCTCCTTGTCTGATAGTCTCAAGTTCTTAAGGGAGACTTGTTTGAATTGCAATATGGCGGTACACCCCTCAGACTTATTGCCCTTGAGCAGGCACAAAATACAAGCCTTAGGTCTGTCCTTCAGGGCTAACTTGTAACAGGTGAGACAGAACCTTAAAGGTGTATTATCCATTCTTCCTTCATTTTGGAGGGGGGGCTCCAAAACCCATGTGGTTTGGTAGTTTCTTCATTCTTTCTTTGGCTGCTTACCATTAAGATTTTCCCATTGTTTTTCATTCCTTCTTTGGCACCATCTCTCACTTTATCGATGATACCCAACCCAGAGCTATGGACCATGCTTACATACCAAACTGCGGAAAAAGAATCTGAAGATGGCAAACATGCACTGAGGCATTATGGGCTTATGTCTGATGTCACAGTGGAATGGCACTACCCACCTATTGGTTGGCACCTATAAGTGCAGCGGGAGAAAATAGGGACAATTCCAGATGAAACCACTAGATGGCAGAACAGGGCACAGAAAGCAAACCCAGAAGAGCTTCAGGCTGCAAAAAAATGCTTACTTTTCCTTAAACTATGGTGGCCAAGCCATCACTGGCAACGAGCGATGGAAAGCAGACACACCGCAACATATTTTAGGACTAAGTACCAGAGTTTGAGGGGAAATGGACTAGACTGTGATTGCTTATTCTTATTCAGAGCAGCAGCAATGCGGTCTATCTTTAAAGGGCACCTTGTGGTAGCAGCTTTTGTCGTTAGTCTGTTGAAAACTGACGTTATCTGAAAGCAGACACCATGGATGATGGAGCGAATAAGCATCTTCATTCGAGCATCCACGGAAGTGATGTCATGAAGAAAGACAATGGCAGAACACTGACACGGCAGACTTATTCATGCCCTGATCCCTCATCTCCATGGCACTTGTTTGATATGGCCCTTCCTTCAGGGTTATCCCAAAACATTTTGCCTTCTCCCCTTATTCTTCTGACCTTTTTTTTGGCCTTAGCACTCTGGACACTTTACTACTGCTAATCATTGCTAAAATGCAACTGCTCTCTCCCTAAAACACGGTATGATTGGGTTACACCGGACTTGTAAGTCCCTTGTAAAGTGGAATCCCATATCCAGGGACAGTAAATTAAATGGTACTAGTGGGCCTGCAGCACTGCTTGTGCCACCCACAGACTAAGACGTTCAAACTTGTCTCAGGCCTGCCACTGCCGGACATGTGTGCAGAGTTTACTGTGACTTGGCCTTTAAAATTTCTTGTCAAACCTTAAGCTTCTTTTTTATTACACATAGGTCACCCCAAAGGTAGGCCCAGGTAGCCCTATGGTAAAAGGTAGGACATGTGCCTTTGTGTGGCATGTCCTGGCAGGGACAGTCTATTTTATTTCTCACTGTTTTAAGGCCTACTCTTCTCATAGGTTAGCATTGGGAATTCCTTTATGTAAACTTAAGTATTAATTCCTGGCATGAAATGAGTGGCTTTGCCATGTTTGGTATGTTTAGAATGGCAGTGATTAATCCGGTTTACTGACGTAGTTGGATTTTACATTACCATTTCAGAAATGACACTTTGAGGAAGTGGGCATTTCTCTGTGCTTATGACCCTTTTGCTTTGCAGCCTAACTCACATACACATCTAGGGCTGGATGACAGCTACACTTCGTGCATACTTTCCAGAAGCCATAACACAGGAAGGGCTCGGTGTGACACGCATACTCATCTGCATACTGATGGTTTTCCTGGGCTGGGAGAGGGCGTTCACACTTTACATTTGTATAGTTGTGTCCTGACCTCACACAAAGGGCTGATTTACTCTGTACTGATTGTCTGAAGCCAGGGCTGGGTTGAAAGGGATTGTTACGCACTTCTATGCGCTCCTTTGAGGTCACCCCTTCAAAGAAATTTTTTAGTACAAGTACTGGGGCTCTGACCCCATGATTTTTTAGACACTGCATGGACTTGTAACAAAACGCTGCTTGATCTACAAACTACACATTGCCAGTGGACTGCTGTGCTGTCAGGAAGAACTGCCATTGGGACTACTTGCTTTGTTGTGCTGGCCTGCTTGCTTGCTCCTTATTTTGTGCCCCAGTCTTCTCAGAGGGCTTGCCTCCTGTTCTCCCTGAGGTTTTAGGGATATAAAGACCTCATTATCTGCTTTTGGGCTCATATGACTGCAGACGCCATTCTGCAAGAACACGCTGCCCAACTTGCCCTGGGTCAGAGCACTGATTTCAACCTCTAAAAGCTTCAGTTTAAAGCAGATTGAGTGTGATGTTCTATAAACGAGCCGCACCTTATACCAATCGCAGGTCACCCCTTGGTGTGTGAACCAGCGTAGAGGAAAACCTTTGTGTACATTGTTGCCTTGCCAACCGTGGTTCCCTTTCGTGAGTAGGTCAGCCGAAGCTGGGCTCTGAAATGCAAGGCTGCTGCATCAAGATTCTTTGCTTCAACGCGCCAGCCCAGGCCGGCTCTCGTCCGGCTGCCCCCCAGCATTGTCAGAGATGGTGAGATTGGGTGCCCTGTCTTCAAGCCCCCCACCGGCAACCATTCGTAACTGTCTGCCATGACCCACGTGGTTCTCAACGCTGCAACTTGCGAGTCTGACCATTTTAGAAGAAGTGTTTACGAAAAATGTTAAGAGTGGTATAAAAGTACCTAAAATGTATATCAAACTATGGGGTTATGGTGGTCAGACTTTGAAAACGAAAAGGTACTTTCAGAGTGCCCTAGAATTGCATGGTAAAATCATGGTAGGTAAGCTTTAGTTCAAAGGTGAGTGACATCATAGGCCAGCAACTTCAGAATGAGAAGGTGTTTATTTTTTAATATCCCAGAGCTCAGCCGCTGGTTCCGATTCACCTGCTTGAGGATTATGTATGGACTTTGAGAACTTTTTCCAGGCACTTTTTGTATGCAATTGAGATGTTTGAAAAACATTCACATAATACAATTTAAAAAATGCTATATCTGTACCTTTGATGGTAAGGAAGTTACCAACAGATTATTGTGTGCTGAAAACAAGTAAATGGCAAAACTATGTAGCACTGCTGTAATTAAGCCCATTGAGGTAATGGAGTGGTTAGCCTCAACTGTGATAGTTAAGAAAAAATGGTGGCATATATATGCCAAGACTTAAGGGCCTTATATAAAGAAGCAGTGAATTGACCAACATTTCTGAACTGACTAGACTGGTTGATGGGGGCCACATTCTGGCAACTTTACATCTCACCCCTGCCATCAGATACAAATACATGAAGGAACACAGAATCCGACCACACCTATAACTCTAACGGGGGCTTCTACGTTTGTAAAAGCCTTCTTTCACACAAGAGTCAAGACTGCTGTCTCGGTTTCCCATAGGGCCATGACACCTATACTGGGATACACACATTTGATGTTAAATATTTCTAGGATGATGTCCTAATTTAAGGAAACGCTTGGCACGTACATAATGACCAATTTAAGAAGGTATTGGAGAGATTCAGAGTGCAAGGGTTGACGTTGAAGTCCAAAAATGTTGCTTTGGGAAAGAATAATTTGTCTATTGAGGACACTACATTATTTCTGAAGGAGATAGTCCAAAAAACACAGTGGAGACTATTAAAAATTGGAAACACCTTTTAAAAAAAAAAAAAAGTAATGTCGCCGTTTTTAGGTCTCAGCTCGAAGGCTGTGATTGCGCAGTCTCGCTCCGAACTCCGCCCCTCTTCTCTCCTCTTCTCCATTGGCTGGCCTCTTAAATACTGCCCAGCCATTGGAGAAGAGGCTTTGTCTCTCCGAACAGGCCCCGTCCTTTTCGGATTCGGGGGCGTGTTTTTTGCTACTTTTCTAATTATCTCCTCCAGCCAATGGCAAGAGGAGAGAAAAGAAAAACACGCCCCCAAATCCGGAAACACCGCTGCATTTCTCCGAGGCATTTCTGCTTTGTCTCGGAGAAAGGTGGTGGTGTGCTCGTCCTCTCCCCCTGCAGACTCGAGTCCTAGGCGTGCTCTCTAGGAACGGACCACAAGCCCCGGATCACACACCCCACACGCACACAAGCTGCAACCCTCGCACAGATAGGATGTTATATTTGCCTTAGCGCCGGTAATTAGGGCTACCCTTCGTCCTGACAGCTGGAGTAATAGAAGCCGCCTCCAGAAGAGGGCAGATGAAGGAGGCCGTCTCTCAGGGCTGACTGGGGAGACATATTTTGATCTTCTGGTTAGTGGAATATCTTAACCAAACCCCGTCGCGAGGCTGTGACATGCCGAGCCCAGGAGGGGACGACGCCAGCCTCCCCCACGCACGGGAGTCCACGCCGCAGCACTCCCTTGAACCCTGCGCTCACACGTCGCGAAAGTGTCTCAAATGTTTCTCATGCACACGTCTGACCTCTTATGTATGCTTTGGTTTACTCCCGCGTATGGTTTTTTTACTTAGAGCTTTACATTGTAAGGTGTCACCTTTTTCTGTATATTGTATAGTATCCGATTGGGGGATGGCATTCGGTGAGTGGTGGCGTTGCTATGAAGAACTGGGTGTGGGAGTGTCTTCCACGTTCACACTGAACACTTACAAGGACACCACGTACACGTTGTCCATGTATTTATATTATTAACGTCCGATTTGTAAGCTGACGCGCACATTGTGTGTTCTTAGACAAATTACCTTTGCTCCCGGTCAGCCAGACCTCTTAACTGTCAAACATCAGGAACTTGTAGAAGTAAAAATACCGCAATGAAGCACTGCAATGAAAAACGGAGAATGTTGTTTTAAATGTACCTACTGGGGGGCGCAGCCGAGCAAGCACTGCTAGTCAGAGTTCCGGTCGCTGCTGCGCATGTGCTCGTGAGTTGTACCTCATGGAGACACCTTAGAGAGGTAGCGCTCTATAAAAGTGTTCACATTCACACTTAGTCACTATGAGGCGCGCGGATACTCCAGGGTGCTCCCGTGTAGAGGTATAGTGCTCGAGGGATAGGTTTCCGGTCACTGTTACGAATGTGCTCCAGAGTCGTACCTCATAGAGACACCTTAGACAGGTAACGCTCTATAAAAGTGTTCACATTCACACTGAGTTGCTGTGAGGCACGCATCTAATTGGGGTGCCTCTCAGTAGAGGTATAGTGCTTGAGATATGTCTCTCTGGCCACTGCTGCGCAGGTACTCCAGAGTCATACCTCAGGGAGACACCTTAGACAGGTAGCGCTCTATAAAAGAGTTCACATTCACAATTAGTCACTGTGAGGCGTGCGTACTACTCCGTGGTGCTACCTCAAAGAGGCTGAGTGGAGAGGCATAGTGTCTTTACTGCTGTGCACATCCTTGCACACGACAGTGGTTCCCCGGAGACCGTGCGGTGTAGTGCACTACAGTAGTGTTTTCACTCTCATGCTAGGTCAGCTCCAGCGGGCACAGAGCTGGCACAATCGTGTCTCGCGGGGCGGAGGGGGAAGAGACCTGGTATGTGAATGGACGGGGGGTGGGGTTGGGGTGCTCTCGCAGACTATACTAGACAGCAGGGTACGGCCCAACACAGGAACACACGAGAAAACGAGCAGGGGCAGTTACCACACAGACGTAGAATATTATACACTATGTACACGTATACAGACACGATTACATATAGTATGCCGTATACACACCTACATGTATGTACACATGCGCACAAAGGCCAATTCACATAAACACAAGTACGTACTCCCGTTGAAATGCTTATATACACATACATATGTATACAGAATGCGTGTGCAAATACACACACATACGTTGCACATACATGTAATACAGAAATCGGAAATTATCTTCAATGTGTAATACTTAGCGTGCAAACTGTTGTCATGCGTGGCCCCAGCTCACAGAGGGCACACACGAGGCAGATAGATAGTTTATTAGCATGGTTATATAAAAAAAAAACATTGCAATACGATAAAACAGCATATACGATCGTTAATAAATAGAATGTTAATAAAAAGACATTTACACATTCATATTTCTTATAAACTATGGTGACTGAGAAGTAGCTCATCGTAAAAGTTCGGTTTTTGCTTTAGCACATGTTAGAGGGAGTAATGTTCTCAGTTCCAGCTTGCTTCTTCACATCACGCCTGATGCCAAGGCTGAAGCAAAGTGCTCTTAGTGCAAAAAGTGCTTATGTGCTTATTAAAGTGCTGATCACATATTTCAACCCGGCATAATTTACTTGTTGTAGGTGGCGTTTATTAGGGCTATTGTGAGAATTGAAAACTGCCCCCTTCCAAATGCGGTCTGCATAGTAAATAAAAGTGAAATTGGTCCTAAAAGACTGACTGTGGTCAGGTTCACGTCCTTTGTACTGACAGTTTTTTCCCCACCAGTCTCAGGAACTTCACTAAACAGCAATTCGGCTGAGGGACACCAGGTGCAAAGCAGGCCAGCAATTAACAATGCAGTTTCTTTAAATGTTTTAAAAACAAAAACAAACAAAAATAATGTCATGAGCAATGCCAATAGCTCTAACTTTAACAATGCCGAGACCATTGCATTGTAAATGCTTGTTACAAATGGTAGAGTTTTATTTTCGCTTTTTAGAAAGGTTAGCAGAGAAACCTTGTGCAATAAGAAGGTTGTTCATGAAATAAGTTTTCAGTGAGAAGTTTAGACAATCGGAAAAGATTTTGAGATGGCATCAGGCCTTGCATCACGAAGAATACCCATTTCTGACAGAATCCAGCTGTAAAGTATTAGTGCCAGTTTTCCTACAGGTGTCAGATGGCAGAGAGAGGGACATTAAAAATATGAATATTGGACGAGTCGGGTTCTTTAGTAGTGATTCTCATCATGAGACTGCACCCTCAGACTTTAGACACTGTTAACAGTATTCATATCAATACAGTGAAGTCACGAAAAATGCACTAGGACCACGTTTTGTTTCACACTCTCAAATGGGTTTTTGACCGAACCACACAGTTGGAGATGTCATGCTTGCCGTCGTTGTATATAATTCTGATGAGCCCATTGTTTTTTCTTGACCATATACTCCGGTAATTTCTGCATCACTTTAGACAGTTATGCTCCGATGAACACTTCACACATTTTTCCTCCCCAGAGTTAAAATGTCGCCATCATAACGCTCGGACTACATTGCATTACAGCATGCAATAAACAGAAAAAGCAGTTTGCCGTTTTAGGCGGTTCATTAATTGAAGTGAGTGAGTGAGTGTGTGTGTGTGTGTGTGTACACATACATATATACACACACATACATACACATATATACACGTAAATATAACTACTTATGCAACAAAAATGGGTCTCTCAGAACAATTATTAATGCTTTCTAATTATTACCCAGGTTCCTGTGGATACAAGGCATGCCTTTACCACACTTTTTTAAATTTTTGTAACAATGCATGCCTTTTCCCAAACAGGTGATTATAAATAAGTATATATATATATATATATATATATATACACACACACACACATATATATATATATACACACATATATATATATACACACATACATACACACACACCCTCATCACCCAAAACCCTTACCAGCCCATAAACCCTAAAAACACCCTTATAACCCTATACAATTACCCACCTCAAAACCCTAAAATATCCCTTACTACCCTATACCTGCCCTTAAACCAACCCTTACAACACAATACTCTTTCCTGCCCCTAAACTCCCCTTATAACCCTATATTCACCCTATACATATATACCTATACACACACACTAACACACATACTTACCATACCTATACTTGTGTGGTAAAAGCATATGCTTGGTAAATATTTGTGTGGTAAAAGATGCGTTATAAATGCATTGCGTGGTAAAGGTTGCTTCCTGTACCTATTGGGTCTACGGTTTAGTTCTGAATTTATTACTAGAAGAGAAGTCTATTGCATGTCTGCCAGGTCCATAAGAACAGCAGAACTTAACTACTCCGTACCTGTTTAAAAATCATTGGCTGTGAATTCAGCGACTGGCTAATTTATGGAATTTACTGTGGGACATAGTGTTGACAGTGAGTTCTGACCAGAAACCAAAGGAGGAAATTTTCACTAAGAAAGGTCTAAATGCTGCATTACCAGGGGTAAGAAAGTGGGTTGAGAACTTGCAAGAATACACTTTTGACATCAAGTATGCATCTAGGGCAAAAAAAAATAGCATCGGGTGTGGCTTGGCTCCAGCCAAGATGCCCACTTGAAGCTGAGCTCTAACTCCGCCGCTCATTTGTTTCTGTATTCAGTCCTCCTGAAAACCTTTGGATCGCCCTTGGGAGGGCAGCACTGACAGACGCACAACCACGACGACTCCAATTATTCCAGGGCTGGGATCGGAGCTCTCTGCAGCACAAGAAACTGCTGGCGATTTCCATATGGGCTTGGATGGACTCCTGGCCTAGACGAGCTTGTGACAGGCACCCTGCTGCACTTCGATAGGAGATTGCTGCATGGCAGGTCTCAGGGGAAGGGTAGAGACAAATGGTGAGCACCCACAGCTCTTGAAATATATGGGAAGATGGTGGCACCCCTGGGGCCAACAGAAGTGGCCCGTGAAGTAGCGCAATCCCTACTAGATCCTACCAGTGCCCGCCAGATTTGAAAACAGTATGCTCCAAACCTTACTTTTCATCCATTTGCTCAGACTTTGCCTCTGACAGGGCACCCTTCCTCAACCCCCTTCTGTTAGCGCCTCTCTAGGTTGAACCATTGAGTGAGACGGAATGGCATCAAAGACTCTGATGTGCCCCACCAAATATTTACCATGTCTATGAAGCCTGTTTTGTCCTATGAGGTGACCCGGGTGAGACCTTGGTAATTACCTTCTGTGCCTCCACTTTTGCTGTTTTATGCAGCAAGTGAAGTGCACAATTTGTGCTGGGCACACTCAGTTGACCACTTGCTTACTAGTCCTTCTGGCTCAAGGCCCTCACCATACGACTCACCTCTCAGGGATCCGAATGGGCAAGGCAACTGCATGGAACTGCAATAAACACCTACTGGCATGTTCCTAGATATCATCGTTTGTTGCTGCGACATCGCATCTGCCAGTTTGACCCTCCTTGCACATTACTGCTTAGCCACTAGCCTTGTAGGAGCATTGGCAGCAGTGGGGAAAAAGTAGAGCAAACTAGCATTCACTGAAATGAGAAAGATTCTACGAACAAAAGCATCAAATATGGTATGAGTTATCCGTCCCACCACCTCATCAATGTGGACAATCAAGTGTGCATCTATACTAAACCCAAGGAGGCATTAACATTTGCTAAAAAGTGAATAAACCAGGCTCAAGGCATAGACAATGGGGACAGTGAATCAGTATGACGGTCACTCGACCCTACGATCGGTTGGTATTACTTCCAACTCACCCATTAAGAATTCAACTGGGCAGTGTCAAAGCAATCACATGAAACATACATGGTTTGGAGAACCCAACAATGAAATGTCAGATCGGTAAATGGATCGGTGTGGAAATTGGGTTCCAACAAGAGTCACACTTGGGGTCGACTTATGCGAATACATTCATACGCACATGGAGGCAGAATATTTACTTGGCCTCACACAGTACTTACGCTTGGGGTGTAGCCATACGCATAAACAATCCTTGAGCTTTAACCTGCGATTTAAACTGAGGAACAGTGAAGGGAGGTATCTATATGTGAAAGGCACACGGAGTGGCAATTGTGTCACCCTGATTAACTGCTATGCACCCGGTGGACAACCCCAAGTTCAAGGATGTGATGTCACTGTGCAGGCAGCATATCACACACAATATAATATATGGGAGGTGGGATTTTAACCTAACCCTATGCCCTGAGATTGACAGCAGCAACCATAATCTGTTGTGACAGATAACTGCCATGGAAGGGGTGAGAGACTTGTGGAGGGAGAGATATGGAGAGGAAAGAGCATACTCCTACTACTCTGAGGTCCATGACACAAACGCACTGACGTTTGGCTTTCCTCTGTGTAGGTGCTCCAATGGATTTTAAATATAACACTCAACACATACCGCCCCTGGGGTTTCCTCGGTGGGATCCTTAGACATATGGTCTTCTTGCATGACCTTCGTGAAACAATTGTGGACTGCTTTGAGAAAAACAAGGCTCTGTGGCACACTTTGTCATGGTGTGGGAAACATTCAAAGTCCATATATGCGGCTTCACATTGTTTGAGCAAATACGTAGGCGTCTTAAAGTTGCAATTGGCACGAGGAGGCCAGACTGCTGTAAGTGGAAAAAATGTATGTAATAACCCATAGACAACACACATTATGAGAATTGAACAAGACCACGCAGGAGATCAGGGAGCTAATAGGCAGGGCAATACGATACTTGGCTATAAACACTAAGGCCTGCAAATAAGGAGGGAAGGTGACCGTCCAAGCAAAACCCTCTCATTGCTGCTGAAGGGAGCTCATACACAGGTCACTATGCATTCCCTTAAGCTAGACAATGGGGAAATATTGGGCGACAGGAAGGCAATAGTCTGAGATACATGCATATCATTCTTCCTTATACAAAGCAGTACATCAGTGAGAGACTTGGACATAAGGCGATACGTAGACGACCTTGAGTTTGCCTGGGATGAATGGGGCACCAGAGAGGTTCCAATGACATGCGAGAGATCGTCTTAGCCATTGACAGTCTGGAAAGTGGGTAGTTCGCGGGTACTGACAGCCTTACAATTGAGTTTTACAAAACGTTTAAATAGATACTAGCACCACACCTCTCTAAACTCTATCAAGAGGCAGTGGAGACTGTTAAGCTGCCTCACACTACAAGAGAGGCAGTCAACATGGCGTTACTGAAACCTGGCAAAAATAGACAACTATGTCAGTCCTACAGACCACTATCCGCCATCAAATCATGAAAACAAGATACTCACCTTTATCATTGCTAATAGACTGGCTCCACTGATGTCTAGCTTGGTAATGTCAGAGGAATTGGGATTCATCCAGGGCAAGGCCATGTTCATTAACTTGCAGGAGTCAATGCAATCTCTGTGCTACTGATGCAGAGAAGGTATTCGATTCACTTGAACAGTCTTTTCTGTTCAGTGTGCTATGTAAATTAGGCATTCCTTTAGAAATATTGAATTAAATCAACCTGCTATATACTGACCCCATTGCTTGGATCCGCATTAACAGCTGCATCTCAGACCCATTAGCAGGAGCACCTGGCAGGACTGGCTTTTCTCCCTGCTTTCATTTGCTCTTTCCATGAAGCCTCTGGCCACCTGGTTGCGTACTATACACCTCGATTGGGTACTCACGTTCTTGAAGGCAGCCAGCGCACCTAACATCTCACGTGAGGGGATTTTTAGGTTACAGATTGCTCAGAGAACATTTAATGAAAAAATGCTAGACACGGCGAGAGCATGGGTGGCGTTAGTGGACTTACTCAAGCACCCGACTGATGATACCGACCTACCCCTTGAGTGAGAATTGTGTGTGGGGATTGAAACATGGCCTTACCTGAGCAAGTAGCTTGGGGTTTGTACGCATGTACTATATAGTGGTTCCCCTTATGTGGACACCTTTCTACTTGAATTATGGAGCCAGATGCCTTACATGACTAGATACTATGCTCCACTGGGAACTAGATGGTGGAGCGACATGCCTGAAAGGGAGGGGGGAGTGGGCAGGGGATGGGGGGGGGGGGAAGGAGAAGAGTTTTGTTATTCTACTGGTTGTTGAGATAGTTATGAGTGAGGATTGGAACGGACACTTGAGATGCTGATCCCCCGACATTGGGATACAGAACACGGCTCTACTGAGGACTCGGATAGGATCAATGACCACAGTTGCCCTTTGGGACGATGACCACATGTGGCGAGAAGCCATGAGTAGCAATGTATGACTACAAATATGAGTGTCGATAACTGCTATCAGCAACATGATGGAAACTCTTATATCCCTTTGTATTCATCCAACTTGCATGCTGTAACTGAATAAAATTTGTTTACAAAAACAAATTGGGTACTCACGATCCTGATTAAGCATTTATTACTCACATTATATGCCGATGACATAGTGCTCTTCATAAAAGACAGATACAAATGTTGCATGCCTATTGCTGAAATAGTGCAGTAAGGTGACTTGTCCAGTGTATGTATTTAATGGTCAAAATCTGAAACGTTTCCATTAACTGCTGCAGCTTGTAGGTCAGCGATTGATTCCCCCTTGCCATGGTGCAACAGCTTGGTTCAATGCTTGGGGATCAAACTCCAGAGACAGACACTAAATAGTACTGAAAACTGTGGCCCTGCACTTGCTAAACTAACTGAAGGAATTAAGAGGTGGATAACACTTCCGCTATCAATGGAAGGGTGAATTGCACTAATTAAAATGCTAGTGCCCCACAAGTTTCTATATTTATTACAGAGCATCACAATACCACTAAAACAGACCTTTTTTTCCCAAATTATAAACAGTTTTGACCAGGTTGGTGTGGGCCAGTCGCAACCTGAGTTTGCGCTGAGAGACACTCCCACAACATATGTACGGGGAAGGTTTGCCATACCGGATATGGGAACATTATCATGCAGTGCAATGCAGTATACTGCATTCTGGTTTTGCCAGACACATGATGCCCCTCATGTTTCTACTGAAAAGATCAGATGCTGTCAGGCGTACTCTGTGCATACATGGCTACCAAACTCCCAAAACCAGACCAAACTAGAAGGACTGCCCGATGCTCCACCTGGTCTGTCTGGCATATGGCAGCAGATGCCGTCATGAGCACTTATACTCACCACACATTACGGTATCTTAATAACCCCTGCCTCCCTCAGATGCTGGATGAAGAAGCGAGGCACAGGTTGAGCTGTCAGTCTTCTTGAGGTGGGACAACTATCTTTAGATAATACATACCTTACCTTTCATCAATTCTGCACTGATAGACACCAAGCAACTCAATGTTTTTAACAATGTGCCTGCAACTTGCAGCTTCGTCCACTTGGCCTACCATCACCCAAGAACCGCCCGAGTTTCCACCACTTACCCAACTAATTCAAAAACCTGACAAAAAAATGGGCTGGGTCTCCCTGTTATACATGGAGATCTGTTCAAGTACAGAACTTGGAGATATAGAAGAAGGATATAGCTCAAGATATAGTCCTTTATGTATGGAAATATTGCTGTTCCTAAATTGAACTATTTATAAATTATAGACAAACTGACCCATTTCAAATTTATAAATAGATCAATCAATCAGGTGTTTGTTAAGTGTGACTACTCACTCGTAAGGGTCTCAAGGCGCTGGGGAGCGGTGGGGGGAGGGTTGCAGGTTCCAGTCCATCAAGGAGGGGGTCTGTCGAAGAGCCAGGTTTTGAGGTTACTTGCGAAGATGGGGAGCGATGTCTGTCTGAGGTGGAGCGGAAGGTCGTTCCAGGCTTTGGCCGCGCGGAAGGAGAAGGAGCGGCCTTCCGGTCTGGTCTTTCTGGTGCGGGGGACCACAGCGGAGGAGAGCTGGGCTGATCGTAGGGTCCTTTGGGGTGCGTGGAATTTGAGTTGTCTGTTCAGGTATGCTGGTCTGGTGTCGTGGAGGGCCTTGTGAGCGTGGGTTAGCATCTTGAAGGGGACTCTAGCTTCGATGGGGATCCAGTGGAGTGTGAGCAGGAGTGGGGAGATGTGGCAGTGTCTTGGCAGGATGAGGACCAGCCTTGCGGTGGCGTTTTGGATGTTCTGTAGCTTGTGGGTGAGGTTTTTGCTTATTCCGGCATAGAGTGCATTGCCGTAGTCAAGCCTTCTTGTGACCAGGGCGCGAGTGACTGTCTTTCTGTGTTCGAGGGGGATCCATTTGAAGGTCTTACGTAGGAGGCAGAGGGTGTGGAAGCAGGATGAGACAGAGTGGATCTGGCGGTCCATCTTGAGCTCAGAGTCCAGGACGATTCCCAGGTGGTGTGCGTGGTCCGTGGGGGTGGGCAGGCTTCAGAAGGCGGAGGGCCACCAGGTGTCGTTCCAGGCATCTGGGCTTGAGCCCATGAGGAGTACTTCAGTTTTGTTGTTTAGTTGTAGGCAGCTGTTTTTCATCCATTTGGCAACTGCTTCCATGCCTTCTCGAAAGTTGTCTGGCGGTGTTGGGTTCGTTGGATAGGGAGAGGATGAGTTGGGTGTTGTCTGCATATGACACAATGTTGAGTCCGTAGGTTCAGACTATGGGGGTGAGCAGAGCCATGTAGATGTTGAAGAGCGTAGGGCTGAGGGAGGACCCCTGGGGGACTCCACAGGTGGTAAGTGTAGGGTCCGAGAGGAAAGAGGAGAGTCTGACCTGCTGCGTTCTGCCGGAGAGGAAGGAGCGAATCCCGTCGAGGGCCTTGGCTTGGATCCCTGCGTCGTGGAGTCTGCGTATTAGGGTGCGGTGAGAGACTGTGTCAAACGCCGCTGAGAGGTCAAGGAGGATAAGAGCTGCTGTTTCTCCTTTGTCCAGTAAGGTGCGGATGTCGTCTGTTGCGGCGAGGAGGGCGGTTTCCGTACTGTGGTTTTTTCTGAAGCCGGATTGGGAGGAGTCGAGGATCTTGTGCTCTTCGATGAATGTGGTGAGTTGGCTGTTTATGGCTTTGTCGATAACATTAGCTGGGAACGGGAGCAGGGAGATGGGTCTGTGGTTATTGATGTCGGTGGGGTCCGCCGAGGGTTTCTTCAGGAGGGGGTTGATCTCAGTGGGTTTCCAGTCGTCGGGAACGAGGCGGTTGCCAGGGAGCGGTTGATGGTGTGGCAGAGCATGGGTGCGATGGTGTCGGCGGCTCTGTTGAAAATGTGGTGGGGCAGAGGTCAGGGGGGGCCCCCGGAGTGGATGGACTTCGTCTTCAGTGTGTCTTCGGTGGTGAGGGCTGTCCAGTTGTCGATCGCTGGCTTCAGGGTGTCGGGAGTGGTTGGTGAGGGTTCAGTGTGTTGGTTGTCTACGTCAAAGTGGTCGTCAAAGTGGTCGTAGATGCTCTTGATTTTGTGGTGGAAAAAGGTGATGGAAAAAGGTGCCGAGTTTGTTGCAGAGGTCTTGTGAGGGAGGGATGTTATGTCAAAAGGATTTATTCAGCGCAAACAATTACCCGGAGGTATCAAGGTGCTAAATCGCTACAGCACTTACGTAGAATAGACCCAGAAATGTTTGTGCACTGCCCTTTGGTGTCCATGTCATGCCGCTGGCAAGATTACTGGTCAGAACATTTCCATGCCATAACAAAGGTAGTGGAAACTACAGCTGGCTGTGCCCCACTGACACCACTGCTGGGCTACTCTAAGCATATACCAAAGCAAGTTAGGCAGCTGGTGGGAGTTCTGCATCTACTCGCAAAGTAAGCGGACCTGTTGCTAGATAAGGCCCCACTCTCAAGGTCGCCGACTGGCTGAAACAGTCTGACGGCTATGCAGAGCCCTCGATCAGGTCAGTCCATGAGACATGTGGGAACCCTTTTGGCTATACCTTGTTTACTTTGCTTCAAAAGCGGGCAATCAATCATTTGTAAAGTGAGGCACTGTCCAACTAAGGGCATTTGGGGGCTTCACTTAGTCCACTCTTATTTATTATATATATAGCCCCTCTTATCTCGTTGATTTCGACCTATGGGATCGAAATCACATCGTACGCTGATGACACTCAGTTGATTCTGTCATTGAATAGGAATTCTACCGATGCTGAAGAAAATTACGAATCTTGTTTTACAGCAGTTATAAAATGGATGAAAGATAATCATCTTTACTGTAACACTGACAAAACCCGAGATTTTACCCATCAGTAAAAACAACTTCTTTCAACCAAAGGATTGGTGGCCAGATGACACTACAGCCCCCCCCCCCCCCCATCAACGGTGGAGGTAGCAAATAATCTGGGCGTTTGGTTTGTTTCTTCCCTTTCGTTTAAGCCCCATGTCCTGAAGACAACCGGGACTTGTTTTGGTCTTATAAAAACCTTGAGAAAGTTCTTCAATCTGATTCCGTTGGCCGCTAGGAAAACAGTGGCGGTGATTCTTATACTATCTCGGCTGGACTACTGTAATAGCCTCCTCACAGGCATCAACAAAACCATCCTGAGGAGACTACAGGTAATCCAGCACGCTGCAGCCAGACTAGTCCTAGGGCTTCCACGTAGAGTGTCGGCCTCGGCTGCCCTGTAGACATTCCACTGGCTTCCAGTTCATAAAAGAATTTTGTTCAAACTACTACTGACGACTTTTAGAGCACATCGTCATTTGGGCCCGATATATCTTTCAGCAAGATGTAAGCCTTATACTACAGCAAGAACATTAAGATCTAGTGCTGCAAGCTTGCTCAAAGTGCCGGGCTTCAAAGTAGTAACTAGAGGTGGGAAATCAGCCACTGTACTGGGAGCAAAGGCTTGGAACTGTCTGCCAAAGGAACTTAGAGTAATTGAACAGGAGGGGCAGTTCAGAAAGGCATTAAAGACATGAATCTTCGGGATATCTGATGCTGGCTGTCTTGACTCAATTTAGGTCTTATTCTGTACAATTGATCCTTGTCATTTACAGCGCCAGGAGACTTCGTTAGGAGTGACAGTTGCGCTATATAATACTCACTTTTCATTTAATTTCATTTGTGCGCTGATAAGATGTTTAAAGCTGTCCATTATTATTATTACTGTGTAATATTTCATTATGGATACTCGCACCTGCTACAGGATTGCCTAGAAAGATGTTCACTGCCAAAATGTATTACTGTTTCTTGCTTCTCCTTGTTTGGGAGGATTCAGACGCTGCACATTTGTAATGCTTTGAACAGATAGACTACAGACCGTATGTCTCTGTGTGTTATAAAAAAATTATAATAATAACAGAGCAAGTTGCCTGTCAAGGCTAGACTGCTGAAGATGTAGAAGACAATTTGATTTTGGAGAAGGTAGGAGATACAGCAGATGAAAAATGGAAGTAATTAAGAATGTGTTTAGAGACAACTTTAAAATGGATAAGGTGGGATGGTCCCAGAAAAAGGAGTTAGAATATGAACTAAAACCATAGAGGAGAGTTGGCAGAAATGTAAGTATTGTAGTTTAGGGGAACAAGATCAGTGCTCATGGTGACCGTAAAGAAAATTTTGTCTAACTCATGAGGTCCATATAGGAGTAAAACCAAAGAATGGATCATCTTATATTTCTGGTGACCTGTGTTGGATTTAAAAGTGAAGAAAAATATAAATTATTGCAACGAGCCCAGCAATAATGGCAAGATTCATACATTTTACTACTTCTATTCTCTGCCACAATCCTACGTATGGACCACAGGAAGATGGAGCATTAGCGACAATATGAACCTTGAATGAAGAAAGAAGTATTCCATAGCTGGTTGTTTTGGTTGACTTCTTTTCAAGTAGACCTGCTGTATTATGGGTCAGTTATTCAAGTCCCAGAAATATTATAACCTGTGTAGAGTGAATGTCTTTAAATTGTATTTGAATGCAATGGGATGAAGTGCTACAGAACTGTGCATGAGGTGCTATGAAATAAAGGTGCTTGCTTTTCCTTTACCCATGGTGGCCCAGTGTCATTTTTCCTTTACAATTCTCTTTAATTGAACCATTTGTACATACACTCCCATCAATTCCACTTTCTCTTAGAGCAAAAAGTAGCAATCTGACAAATTACAAAGATACTTTGATAAAACTGTATTTTCACTTTTTACAGACATTTGTACACTTTGTTACAAAACTGTATAGTACTAAATTATTTCTTTTTTTAAATCATTTTTTGGTCAGCAAATATTTCATCTTTATGTGCAATTATCAGATATTTACAAAGTCTTGAGGGTTAGTGATTCACAAAGATTATTTAAAAAAACATCATACACTCTCAACATAAGACATGGCTTAAGATAAATATATTAGTGAATAAATATTCTCGGGACGTATGTTCATAGATGAGATGGATGCTATACACAAAGGATATTACAAAGTTCTTTCCTAGGCTTTAAAAACATTTTTTCTCTTATAAAACAGTAATCATGGAGAGCGGTCTGAATGCAATATTAAACATCTTGAGACACCAAATTCTATACAGAAAGTTTGCTTTAAGTGCTACAGAATATTTTTTATTTCATTTACATTTTTAAACAAAACATTTTTACTATTCCTTAACTGGGCAAAATATGGCATTTATGCAAAAAATATATAGCACTGTATAACAAATATCTAGTCAAGATGTAGAGCTCTTCAAGGAATTATGAAAATGGTGTGCCTTAATAATTGCTTTCTGATGGACAAAGATGTTATCCAAAAAAAGGAAGGAGGAAGTCAGAAATAGAGTGGCCTTTAACCACTGTCTCTAAGCTAAATACCAGATGTGGGCATGGCTAAGGGAACAAGGGCCAGAAGCACAGACAAAATGGCATCTTCCAGTAAAGCAAGATCAGATCCGCATCTGGAAAGAACCAGACTGTCTTAGCTGCACTTAAACACAATGTTGATACGTAACATGTTTGGAGGACAAGTCAGATGCTCAACTAAAGTTGGACACGAAACTCAGACAGGGGCGGGAGCTACTATAACAACGATGTGCGCATTGAGGCCTGATGGCAATATTGTATGAGGGAAAAAATCTCAACCTCAGGCTAAAACAGAAGATACTGTAGGACAGCCGCGGCATCTACTATGTGCATGTTGTACTGGTGCTAGACACCCAATTTTAAGCTGAGGCCGACGCTGTTGCAACAATGCCAAGGCAGATTTTGAAGCATGAGAGCAATATTGTACCATGGATAGAAACTCAACCTTAATGAGGAGGCAGAAGCTACTGTAACAAAGCCAATTGGTGCATTAAACTTAGAGGGCAATGCTGCACTGAAGCTGAAAATCAATCTCACACTGAGCTGGAAACTTCTGTAAAATAGCTGAAGTGTCTGAATTGTGTTATTGAAGAGATAGGGTAATGTTGTACGGAGACGCAACACCCAACCTTAACCTGAGGAGGAAGGTACAACACATTTCAATGTGTATTCAAGCCACAGGCCAATACTTTAATCCACTGGTTACCTATGAAATATGTGGCACTAATCATGGATTCCTCATGCCTAGATTCACCCGACAGGAGCAGAGTAAGGCAGATGTTGAGGTCAAGACTTGGTGGTATGAAGACAAGTAAGAAAAATGGAAAGGAGCAAAACTTAAGTGAGATGTTAAAATTACAGAGCGATAAGAGACACATAACGGCTGCATTATGTTAGCTTCAGCCCCCATCGTAGAGATTTGTCATGGACTATAACAGCAAGCAGAGAAGAGGAAACAGCAAGCAGAGAAGAGGAAACCCCCAGGCCACTGCCTACCATAGCGAGGTGACCAGGGTAAAAAAAGATATGTGAAACAATCTATTGCAGCCACCAGTCCCAGTTCCAAATAAGAGGCAAAATAGTTTGGGAATTCAGGCTCTCTCAACTCAAAATATGAATATATATGAAAATGGGCAGGTTATTTTCCCATCATAGAAAATATGTCGAAAAAACAGCATTCTAGCGAAGATGGCACCCAGTGCGACCCCACCTGGATACTGCTTGGGTTCATGGAATTGAAAAAAAAAACATGTTCTGCCAGCAGTCTTATATATGAAAGCACAAAACTCTCTCCAGAAGAATCAGCAGATTAGAAAAATAGGTAAATACAGATCGAAACATGGCACAAAAGAATATGCCAAGTGTAAATAGATGTGTTTTGTTCCCATCCCTATTGCTAACCTTTCACAGACAAGATGCGAACAAAGAAATCCTTTCTGCTACCCCACACCTCGAAAAAAATTGTGTTATTTTTGGGAATTGAGAGGAACGTAGACTGAGCGTACAAAAATGGCAAAAGGAAATTATGCACAAATAGCATGGGTGCAAAATGGGACATGTTATGGAGAATTACAATTTTATTATGGTAGTCTAAAACAACGTCTAGGCAGACTAGCTCCAGTGGAGGTAATGGGCCACAATTGCCAACACAAAGTAGGGGGTTTATCAAAGGAGATGCCTTGTGCCACCCACTGGCAAAGACTGCTGCTTAGGAAGCTGGTCCTCATCACTGCAGAGTGACGCACATTGTGCCCAGTTCAACCGAAAAAAAAATTAAAAAGAGGAAACTGGAAGAAAGTAGAAAAAGGAAAGCGAGCCAGAAAATATAACAGCCAGATTATCAGACAGCCATAGTAGAAGATAGTTTCAAATGATGCTCATCATCTTTTGAGGTGCCAAATGAGACAATATGCTGCCTAACTGATAACCAAGATATTCAACGGCAGCCCACAGCTGCAGGGCGAAGAATTCCAGATGACCTTTCATAGGAGGAAAGTTCTCCTTCCAGGGTGAATCTCATATCGCCTGCTATGTGGCAGTCTAAGACTTCAGAGAGGTTAACATATTTCTATCTGCAAAGCCAATTGCCTTCAAATGGCCAGGTTGACCATCCTGCAGACTGTGCACAGGTTCAGCTTCCTGACAATCCTCATCATACATGCAAATAGATGAAGCAGTGAATCAGCTTGCACTGGCCAGAAAAACCTCCAGCAGAGTTGCCCGATGACCAAAGGGGAGATAGGAAGGACAGATTTATTGAAATCTTGTAGTCCACGCACACAAGTGCTACAAGGTTATCAAGAGGGCTGGTGTATGAAACCTCTGGTCCAGTGACGAGGACACACCAGAGTCATTGTTCCTGGAGTTAGTCAACCCTCTCTCTAGATTATATTACTAGCGACTAATATTTCGAATTGCACCACTACTTTGTCTTCCATTCTAAAGGACAGATCACATAGTGAAATGGGGTTTCTTCCCGGCTATAAAGCCCTAACTACTTATCAAATGGTGGACTGTTCCTTTGTTCAAGTGGGTTTTACTTGAAATTGGTGAACCATTCCAGTTCTGCAGAAAGGGTCAAATATTTTTAAAAGACTGATCGATTTTCAAGAATAAAACAAAGTTTGGCACTGGGGAAAAGGTTGTCCTAAGAATACCTAGACAACACTTGAACCAGGATAACTAGTGCATAAATAAACTACAATGAGATTAATTATTTGTTTATAATCCTACATGGATATCCCGAACATCTGGCATAGATTTAGCATTCCGTAACCTAATGTGGATACCCCAGACTTTACATTTATTGTGGACTCTGCAGCAAAGCTCAATTGCGGATAGTGGAAGATTAAAGCCTCTTTTAGCAAAAGGAAAAGAGTCCAAAGCAGAACAAAGAAAACAGAAGCCAAGAACAATGTTCTTCAGTATGTGGAAAAAAATCTATCTCTACAGAAACAGGACAAGCACGTGGAGAAAAACTATGTGGACAGTGAAAAGGGAACCGGGAGCAAGAATAAGTGCAAGAGGTAGACGTACAGAGGTATACGAGTGTGAATGATCTGAGGAGTAGTAGGAATAGAAAAAGTGAGTGTTACTGGAGAGGGCAGTAAAGTAAAGAGAGGGAAGGAAAGAATCCTGGAGAAAGAAAAATATAAAAATGCCAGCCTTATACAATACTCTGCACTATGTTGGGCTATGTTGTGGACAAGCAATAAAAATCTGACCTCCTAAACAGGCGGATTACCTATGCCCCATTAGGAATTGCAAGTAAACTGTATATAGTACTGCTTAGACACAATACATTAGAACTGCTCAAGGAGGTCTTAGCACGGCTTATGGGTGGACAGTAGTAAGAGCATTCACCTGCTGGGAAAGCGAGGCACCTCCTACTCGGTTGCGCTCCCAAACTCACGTCTCCTGACAAGTGCTCCAGCAAAAACAGTCCATACAAGAAAAATTACTCCCTTGTTTTGATTTAAAATTAAAAGTTATTTTGTTGGCTAAACTTTTCAACACTCACTTCTAGTCCTTGCTAAATGTAAGGATTGATGCACAGTGCCACCTCCAAAGCACACTGTACACAATCTTTAGGAACCTTGGTATTAGGGCCATATGTCCTTGCCTCTTCAATTGTCATAAGTGTCAGGAAATATGTGGTCCATGAAGCCAACCTCCACAAAACTGAACCTTAAGGGCACTTTTATAACCCAATAGAGAAATGTAATTACTCACTGAATCAAAAAGGTGATCATGTGTCTTTGCCCTCCTCACCAACGCACGATCAACGCACAGCTAAGATACCACAAAATATGCACGAGGAGCTTTCTGGCTTTATGCGATTCCGTAACTTGAAATCTAAATGCTGAAATTATAAACTGGCCATACAAATTGTTGCAGCACTGCCTGTGCCATAAGAATGTACAATGGTGGCTGAGAGTAAAAATGTTTTACTTTTAACTCACTATTAACTGCTCGCTTTGTAGGAACTCACTGTAGTGTGCTGCTACCAGAATGCCAGATACTCAAGTAACCAGACGAAGAGTGGGAAAGAAGCTGCAGACATCTGCACCTGAACAGCAGACCTCTATCAAAGAACTACACAGGTAAAAACAGCAGAGCTCCAAACCAGCAGTACTTAGGTCGCTCCCATAAGAGGACAGACTTCTAAGGGACGGTCCACTTGCTGCACAACAGTGGATTTACTTCCTTCAACACCTGTGACCGGCCAGTGTCTGACAGGCATGACCTGGATTTTAAATGAGAAACAGTCACAAACGGCAAATACATATTTTAACTAAACCCCAAGATTTGCAGGCAACAGACAAGCCCCTGTATATCAGCAGAGAATACAAGGGTGCATGGGCCCAATTCCACATGGCAAGAGTAGTGTACCCTGCAACGAATGCTGCACAAACTAGTTTATTGAATGCACACAGTTTGTGCAGTAGCATACTATGTGTTTGCACAAATAACATTTTTACTATCCAAAAGGTTCATGAATTTATTGCAGTGAATTTTATTCAAATGAAATGTCCTACTATGGTGGTAGGGTGGAGTTCTGAATTAAGGTGTTTCCATGCATTATTCTAGCAACAGCAAACCTTCGACAAATGGGCACAGAGTATCCTCACAGTAGTTACCACTTCTTGCTGCAAAGGCACAGAAAGTCAAAGAAACAGAAAGAGGACTTGAATGATAGATTCCACAGGAACCATTCAGCTGTACATGAAGCTGGCATCCATCTTGGAATGAATGCCTTTTATTCACTGCAGCAGGAGCATCTCCAGAAACCCCAATAAATATTGAGCCCGTTGGCCTCCACAGCATCAAGTAAAAATTAAAACAGTTTGAAACCCTTTAGCAAGTACATTAATCATTAATTTCCACTACAAATATTACAAAAATATAAGTATTTGTTAGAATTTTTCATTTTTATAATCCCTACAAAAAAATGACGTCCTGTATTTTCAGTTTTTTTTAACCTTTTGAAGGTTTGCCGTGCACTTTCGATGACCGTTGCACGGCACTAAAATGCCATGTACAACTTAGTTAGCCTCTTTCTATTTCTATACTAAAACCAACAATTATGTCATCACTGTGGGACAGGTGCCTGGAGGGTTGCAGGCACATTTTTGCGAGGTTTCTTTTTTTTTTTTGCAATTGTTCTTAATGGCCATTATTAGGTGGAGTCCATCATTCATATACAGTGGTTTAAAGAGACCTGGGCACGGCACTCTTTGGCTTACCTGGTTAAGAAGATAAGAAACCAAAGGAGGGAGAGGAGTGGTCAGGCAGACTGAACACTTGCTCGTCAAAAACCTGTACTCCCAAAAAATTTAAAAATTGTGAACAAAAGTGAAAAAAAGTATAGTATTGCTTTTTGTTTTCTGTAGTACTGTGTTATATTTGTCTCGACAAGAAAGCCACCCGCCCATACCCTCAAAAACGTTTTTCCTTATTTATTGAAAAAATATATCCTTTTAAATACCGCTTTCACATAAAATATATATTTATATATTTATATAAAAAAAATAAAGATGGAGGTCCGAGCTTGGCCTTAACCCGCATTTTTTACACGCTCAAACTCACACACACAAAAACAGATATGGAAAATCTACACATATAGAATATATCTATATATAATTACAAAACAGAATCACAATTTGGATTCTTGGACAAAGCACTGCGATTTGGCGTTTGTCTCCTGTGTGTTTGTCAAAGCTAAAAAAAAAATATATATATATATATATTTTTAACAAAAACACAAACACAAAAATGTCTTTTTCCCTCCAGAAAGAGTCCGCTGAAGAGTCCATCTGGCTCAGCATATTCTCAAAGCTCAGAGTGCTTCAGTTGCTTGTACAGTTCTCCAGTGGGTGAGATTCCGTTTCTGTGTAAAGAAAAACATTTAAATGTTAGAGGGTCTGAATCTTTTTACTTATTGAAATAAAAGCAAGAAAACAGAGGGCAAGAATCCTCCTCCCTTCTGACATCACTGTCAAATGAATCTTTGCTCATTGAAGGCTGGCTGGCAAAGGAGAGCTATTTGCACTGTGTTAACAAAGTGAGAGAGTCTGCCTGACACTAGCACAAACGGAAGGCTTTTCCTTCCCTAACACTAAAGCTTGACGAGGAACCTTAAACGCTCGCTGAACCCGTGGTGGAGGTACGGTGGTGGTCGGGTACCGCCGCACCAGTGGTTTGACTCCCATATTACGAATATGGCGGTCGACCATGAGTGGACCACCACAGCTGCCAGGGATCCGCAATCCCTGATGCAGCCGTCTTGAAGCAGCAATATCCTCGGCGGTGCTGCTGTGGCACCGCCAAGCACATTACAAGTTTCCTCACTGTGACCCTAACCATGGTGGTGAGACCACATTTATTAAGGTGGTGATGAGGAAATAAAGGGGCCCCTACAGGGCCCCCCTCGGGCCTCATGGGATGCATGCCGGGGGCCACTTGGTGTGCCCCCCTGGTGCATGCACGCTCAGTTCCTACATGGCATGGACTTAGTAGTCAATCCTGTGCAGGAACTTGCTTTGGTGTTCCACTGCAGTGCCTTTTTGAAAGGCACAGCTGTGGGAACACCAAAGAACCACCCACCAGACTACAAGGAAACTCTAAAATCAGATGGGCAGGCAGCTGTTGACTTTAGTGGTGCAGTAGTGGGGCATAATCAGGCACTCCGGCTTGTCACTATCCTTGTACGCACTAGAGCAGACTCAGGAAGCCTCTACCCTTTACCGACACATCTACAAACTGGGGATCGTAGGAATGCCTATGCATGTCTGATACAAACAGACGAACTGGCAGAGTCTCTACATCTTCTGGAGACTAGCACACAGTGAGGTTTCTATGACCACCTAAAACTAGCACAGAATGAGTGAGTGCCTGCTTCTGCCTTGTGCTAGTAGAGGCAGATGAACATATATACATACTGCTGTGGATGTGAGGAGCATCTGTCCATTCCGGACACTTGGGCATATGGAGGGCACATCCATCTCCTTTTCATATGACTACAAACGGAGGGGCACATGATCTCTTCCCGATAGCAAGTTAGACTTAGGGTGCCTCAGTCCCACCTCACAAGTTCCGAATAAGTGGGTCTGAATTCCTGCCTGACAGTAGCAGGACGGTGGTCCCTTTATATTGGAACAGGCTATCTGCAAAACCTAATCTTTTCAAAGATGATCTGAGGGTTCTTGCTTAATAATGTGACTTTCTCTTCATCACAGGCCTTGAAAAAGTCCACATATTGTTCTGAACAAAACATGTTGGCCACTGTCCTGTAACTTGGACATTTTCTGGTAGAGCTAAGCACACCCTCACACTTGTGCAGAATGAAAACACTATTCCTATGGCAAATAAGCAGAATCCGAGGTAGTCTGTATTCTAACCTCACACTAGCACATACTGAAGGAGTTTCAATCCCTGCCTGGCACTAGCATACACTGACAGTCTATTGTTGTTTGACACTTACCTGTATGCCTGTACCCCAACCGGATATTCATGTTGTTGGATTCTTATGCCTGGCTCTGGGGTTCAAATCTTCACATAGCACACACTACTACATTTAGTTCGATCCCCTATAAACTACATACATAAAGTGAATATGGACAAAGATGTTCCCTCTATCCTCATCTGGCCTCCAGGGCAGAGTAAGCAAAGTTATATGACATAGAATGAAGAGACATGAAGTTAGAATAAGTTACTTTCCTTTATCAATGGTTTTATGATTCAGCATCTTACACAGAATTGCGCACTTTAAGTACTTGAGACACTTTGTGACTGGATCCCAAATTATATTTTTGCATTTCACAAAACAGCCAGTGCATCAGCAGAGAGAGCATCTAAGCAGACTGAGGATGGCAGCAAAAAACTCAATTTGGTGTCAATGTCCTTATCAAGCTACTTAACCTTCTGGAACCAGATAGATGGTTAGTTTGTGGATCTATGAAAGATTGCAAACTGCAAAAATCAAAGGTACAAGTAACTATCTTCTCTTGTAGCATGGAAATTCCATGGATTTACTTGTATTGCATTCAATGGCAAGTAGTAATAGTCAGCGTGAGAAAAGAATCAATACGGAAAGTTTATTCTCTAGCAAATGGCTAAATTATGCAGGGATCAGTGACAGTCAATCAAAAGTTGTAGTCCATAGGAGTCAATCAAATGTCAATTACAGAGTGTAACTACTGCCACATAGCTTGTTGGCACAGGCGTATAAACAAAAGACTTAGGGGAACCATTTAGTCAGTTTATACTTTACAATATAGGAACCGGTTCATATCCAATGCAGACATTGAAAAAGGGATCCAAGGTGTGTGTTGTATGAACACAGAAAGGCTTTAGTTTTCTTCCACGGTGGAATGTGGATTACTGCACACGTGTGCATGTCGCAGCACTTCTACATGGAACATCGAGAGGGCTGCAATTGCCCTTCATTCATAAGTGAACTGTATTTTACTCTACGTCAGCAGGTACATGAATAAAGACAAGGACCAAGAGATTAGACAGTAGTACAACAAAAGCCATGTGTGATAGGTCAGCAGAGTGGGCAAAATTCCCCTAGACTGGGGTAGACATATTTACAATGTTTGCTCACTCTGCAGGAATAGTTACATTTCATGGCTTAAGTTTCAAAAGATGCCTTTTTGTTGCAGTTTTAAGCACCTGTAGTGTTGTGTTCGCTCTGATATTCCCAGAAGGCATTCAAGTGAGTGGATCTGAGAAGGTGGAAATGCTAGAATCTGTATGGTGCATAGTGTAGTTTTGGAACAGTCAGAAAGTACTTATTGGATGATCATATGTCATGCAAGATGATAAAGTATCTGAAAGGCAATCTGGAGTTGTCCCATAAATGACTCTGAAGCCTAGTGTTAGAAGTTGGTAAAGGGCCCTATTTTTAGTAGGCAGGAAGGCAGCTTGATGGAGATAGTGTGAAGTAGAATAGATTCTAGGGAAAGTTATGGTACTCTAGTCGCAAAGTTTAAAAGTTTGTCAAGAGAAGCGAAGGTGCAATCAGGAACTAAAGGACGACTGCAGTAGTCCATTGTGCTGAACTACAATGACTTAAATGCTCTGAGTGTGTGGAAAGGGGCACAATGAAAGATTTGTGAATGTTTAGCATTTCACATCTTCTTGTTGTGGTGGTGATGAAAGATTTGAATTCATTTAGGAGGTTGAACACAATAGCCAGGCTTGTGAAAGATGTAGTAAAGGTGTTACCAGAGGGAAGCTGAATTAGCAAGTTTCCATTACCAACTGATCACTTCATCACACTGTGTGGGAAAATAAAGTTTGAAAGCAATACAGCACATTACTCTCAAACAAGTCTGATCTCTTATTCTCTGAGAAGCTGTAATTTATAGGGAGCAATTTGAGCCAAGCAGGGCTGTATTAGCATTCTACTTTGGAGCCATGCTTTTCATTTACACCTCCCTGTTCACGCAGGAACAGAGACGTTATGTGCAACACAATCAGCTACATGCTATACTTGCATTTATTCTGTCCCTTAGCAGGCATAGAGACTGGAGGCAAGTAGTAAATGGGTACAGTCAGTCACATGTCAGTTTCAAAATAGAGGTCAGTAATGTATTGCGGTCACCTTTAAGAAACTGTTAATGCTAGGTCAGAGCTGATACAATATCAGGCTGATTGATCTGGAAGTCCAGTCAGAAGGAGTGACAGATGGAATGCCAATTCCTGTGACTCTAAAATGTTGCGGGAGGATAGTATATCGCCGACCAGCATAATGCCTCTAGATGATTCTGGGAAGATAGGGCACCGCTAGGTTAATGTAATGCATATGCCACGTTAGGGTGCTGCCCTTCAAACAAGATCCTCACCAGCCCCAAAAAAGGGTTGTGTGTGATTTAACAGAAAAATAGTTTCATGGAATACCACTACTGAGAAACCATTTCACCTAAATTCTTTAATAGAAAATTTCAGAATGGATGGCATTTACCATTTTGTAGAAATTAATTCCTAGAACTTCTTTTTGCTCGAAATCGGCTTTTGCAGCCTTATTTTTAACGCATAAATACACTAGTTTCAGGTCTTACTTTAAGAAAGAGCTTTGCCAGAGGTATTTATTTCAATGTTTTACTATAAGGGACAACATTTTAGATATATATCTTTTAAATTATCAGACTTTGGATGCTTTTAAGTAGCTGACCCCTCATAACCGCTAAACGCCATCCATCCCTCACAACCCCTAAAGACCCCCCTATCCACCACCCCTAAAAAACCCTCACCTCAGCTAAACTCTACCAATTTCTGAACCCTAAAGACCTTTACTACATCTGAACTCAATGCATCATTGAATGCTTAAAACTCCTCACCACCCTACACTCCACCCAATCCTGCACCCTAAAAACCTTTTCAAAACCCCCTAACCTCTACCTATCACTGAACCTTAAAAATCCTCACAAGCCAAACTCTAAAACCCCTCAACACCCATTCTCCACCCATCCCAGAAGCCTAAAAACACCACCCCCCCTAAACTCACCTTATCCGTGAACCCTAAAAACCCCTAAACTCCACCCATCCCTGAACACTAAAAACCCTTTCTATGCCTGAATTCCACTAATTCCTGACCCTTTTTAAAGACCCCTGACGGCCCCTAAACATTACCCATCCCTAAAACAAAAATGTATATATATTTTTTTTGGGGGGGGGGGGGGAGGGGGGGGGATTTTCCCTTGAAATTACCTTTCCTTTAAAAAGTTTGCTCTATTTTCCATTTATTTAAATGTCCTTAAATGGTCTTTCCTTAACCCCTTGCATGCTTTGGACGGCCCCCAGCCATCATACATCACGGTGGGCATGTGCAGAGGACGGCCAGGGGCCATTCGAGTCCCTCCCACTATTTAAATCACCCGCACAGCGCGGAAAATGCGTGCAGAACGCAAGGGGTTGAAATGCGTTTTCCATGATTGGTTTACTCCAATGCGGTTTCTCAGTTTTAGTTGTCCCATCAATGACATACATTAGAGGAAAGTGCTGTCCATTGAGCTTAACTTGCGAACCCCACATGCAACCATAATGCCCACTGCCCCTTTTCAAAGCGAAAACCATGCTGGTCCTGTTGAGACGTACATTCTAGGTGCAGGAACTGGCTTTTGGCTACACCTTTTACTCAATACCCCAGCTACATAGCAGCTTCACTAATGTCATAAATGATATTAAAAGTGAAGTTATGAGCAATGCATGCAGGGGAGCTCAAATTGTATTGCTTGCCTTGACTGGTGACTTCAGTGCTGTTTAGGCATTTGTAAGTAATTATACTGTCACTTCAACTAAAGTTTATAGGGGCTCGTGTTTTTTTTCTTAAAATAAAATTTTCTCATCTGAGTTACAAGGCATAACTTTCTTTACCAAAGTGTTTGCGCAGTGTATTGTCTTTTTTTGCTTTAATTATGTAGTGGTTTTACATCTGTTAGTTAAAACATACTTGATACAATGAGTGAAATAATGCACAGAAAACGAAATAAGTCAAAAACCGAACCTAGGGGGACAGAGGTGGGTTAGCATTTAACTTAGCTGCATAAAAGAAACGCTATCAAGCAATTGAGGCTTCAGTTAGGGCTCACATTTGATCCTGACTACAACAAACATTACACTAGAAATTCACATACTTTCCAAGCTTAAAAACATTATTCATTGTTAATGTCATTATTTGAAACCATACCCTTGAAGAGCAGCATGTATAAGGAGTGTGTTACTTACCCTATAAGCATCAGTTCTTGGCATTTAGTGCTGTATATTCACATGCTTTGCATACTCCTGCCATGTAGTATTGGGTTTGGATGCATGCATTTTTTTCTTTGAAGAAGTCTTTCAAGTCATGAGGTAGAGTGACTCCTCTTGGTGATAATGTGCATGGGCATCAACTCCATTGTTAGATTGCTTTCCCGCAGGTGGGTGAGAAGGGAGTGCAAGGTAAGTAACTAAAGAGATGTCCTTGCATATGAAAGGTAAATGAACTGCAACGGCCAAAGGTGTCCGGGGGGAGGGTGGGCGTATGTGATTTTACAGAACTACATGGCAAGAACAGATGCTTGCAGAGTAAGTAACGTAATCCGTTTGAGGCATATGTGGCTGTAGATACATATGCTGTGCATAGACTGTATAGCAGTGCCCTCCAAAGCGGGGGCTAATCTGTGGGTGTTGCAGTTGTTTGAAGAGTGTTCATAGCACTGCCTTACCTACATTAGCTTGCTGGTGTGCTAGCACATGCACACAATGTTTAATGAAAGTGTGTGATGTAGACCATGTAGCTGCTTTGCGTATATCAGCTAGTGGGATATTACCCAGGAAAGCATAGAAGCCCCTATCTTGCGGGTAGAATGTGCTTTAGAGGTTGTAGGTACAGTTTTTTGGGCTTTCACGTAACATGTCTGAATACATTCAACTATCCACCTAGCAATGCCCGATTTGGATAAGGGAGCAAAAAAGCAACAAAGAATGTTTGAAGAGCCCTTTCCGCAACTGAGTCTGGTTGAGGAAAGAACACAGGTAACTCAACTGATTCATTAAGGTGAAAACAAGAGACCACATCTGGAAGGACCTTTGGGTTGGAGTAAAGGACCACCCTATCTCTGAGGGAGCTGGAAGAAACGCCTAGAGCTCACCAACATGTCTGAGAAAAGTAATGGCAAATAAAAAAAAAGTTACCTCCCAAGACAGTAATTGAAGGGAGCACTTATGTAGTGGTTCAAATGGTGGACGCATAAGCCCTAAGATTCCAGGTAGGTGCAGGTTGAACCCGGGGTGGAATCACCCTTTTAAGACCTTCCATAAAGGCTTTGATGACTGGTACGTTCAACAAAGACAGGTGTTGTCCATTTTGCAGATAAGCAGCCACTGCAGCCAGATGTAAGCATATGGATGTTAATGCAAGGCCAGAGTGTTGTAGATGTAACAGGGAATAGTGTATTGTATCATTCAATGGATTATGACAGTAAAAGGCTCATCTTTTCCATTCAGCTGCATAGCATGCTCTAGTAGTAGGCGTACAAGCTTCTTTGGGAATGGCCATACATTCAGTTGTGAGATTAAGATAACCAAATATCATAACCTCAGTAGACAAATTGCTTGGTTGAGTTCCGTGGGATTTGGGTGCCTGATTTTTCCATGGTTCTGAGTGATAAAGTCTGGATGAGGGGAGGCTTCTCGAGGGGAACTACTGATAGTTCTAGTAATGTTTCAAACCAGGGTTGTCAGGCCCATGTGGGAGTCACTAGTATGAGTGATGTTTGCTTGAGCTTCCGAACCAGATTGAAAGCAGAGGGAGAGGCGGAAATGCATAGGCAAATATCCCTGACCAGTTCATCCATAGAGCATTGCCCTTGGATAGGGGATGTGGGAACCAGGAGGCAAGGTTTGGGAATTTTGCGTTGTCCGCAGTTGGGAACAGATCTATTTGTGGTAATTTCCACTTGAGGAAGTAAGGGAGGAGGACTCTGGGTGGAGTTCACACTCGTGGACTTGTTGCTGGATCCTTCTGAGGTCAGCAAAATCATCTGTTTCCAGGAGATTTTCTGTTAACAGATTATTGTCGTGATGTGGAGCAAACGCCAAATGGTCTGAGATAAGCATGATAACTCTAGAGAATGTCCCCCCCCCCCCCCCCGATTTTGATAAGTAGTACATGGTTGTCATTGTCCGTACAGATGATGACACCCTTCCTGATTATGTGAGGGAGGTGTGAACGCTTTCAATGCTAGGTAAACAGCTTGAAGCTCTGAGTAGTTGAGCTGGAGACCTCGGCGTTTGGTATCCCAGAGACTCTGGACTGTGAGATGCTTTAAGAGAGCACCTCAGCCTGCCAGCGATGTGTTCACTTTGAGGATAATGTAGGTAACAGGGTTGAGGAAAGGCTGCCCTTTTAACAAGTTTGTGTTCCATCGCTGCAGAGAGTGATGGGTGCGGCTGTCTATCAATACTAGATCCTCTAATAAACCCTGTGACTGAGGCCACTATTGTGCTAGACATTACTGCAGCGGGCGCATGTGTAGCCGTGCATGTGGCACTATGGCGATGCATGAGGCCATCATCCAGAGTAGGCGCATGACAGTTCTGACTGTCAACTGTTGATTGGCTTGGAAATAGTGTTTGGAAATTTTGGATTCTTGCTGTATGGGATAGCCCCCAGATAGGGTTGAACCTGTAAACATTGAAGATGAGATTTTTGGAAACTGATGGTGAAACCTAGTTGATGGACCAGGTCTCTGGTATTTTGAGTGTGTTGTTGGCACAGAGGAAGAGTGCTGGCTTTAATAATCCAGTCGTTGAGATACAGGAAGACATGGATGTTTTGTCTGCGTAAATGTGCTACCACTGCTAGACATTTGGCGAATATTCGAGGTGCAGTAGTCACCCCCAAATGGGAGGACTTTAAATTGGTAATGTTTGCCTGCTATCACAAATCTCAGGTATTTGCAATGTGCACCATCATCTTCTGTTTGTCCGGGATGGGTATTTCAATAGCCTCTTCGAAATGAGTGGTCTCTTCAGTGGAGCCGGAACAGAAGGTTTGGCAAGAATGCACCCTGTATGGGGCTGGATGTATTTCTGCTTTTGCGAGCATCCTTTTTTTCTTGCAATTTGTGGAGAACAGGTTCCACAGGCTTGCCAGGATCAGATTTTGGAGCCGGTTTTGAAGGTTTCAGAAAGGAGGTGTGTTTGTTTAGGCGCTGAAGGTCCAGTCAGAGCCAAAGTTGGGGCTCGTCAGCATCGAAGAGTGGCACGGCACTGAGGTTGACGATATCGATGGCTTCGGCTGGTGTTTCGGTGGGAGCCTGAGGGTGGAGCATTCGAATCAGTCTTCTGGTACCGACCATGGCCCGAAGGCAGTGGCAGATCAAGGGCCTTTTTTTCGGTAGGGACTGAATGCCTCTTAGGTTGTTCAAGATGAGGCTGAGGTCAGGGGCTATCATACTCCCGGATTGTTGAGTCGGTGATGTGTCCTGCATCTCCATTTTGAGCTCGAGGTTGGAGCCAGAACTGCCCTCAATGGAGAACACCTCTTCCTCTGACATTGTGATGTCCGAAGATGCCGGGAGTGTCTTCAAAACTGCTACGCTGCATTTTGTGTTGATGTGCCTGACGGTCCCCAAGATCCTTTTTTGAATGGAAACATCAACAAGCCTCGCAACCATCCGCCGTGTTCTGGTGACAAAGACGGGTTAGAGACCAGAAGGAGATCGTTCCGGGGGAATTTTGTGCAGCAGTTTGGGCAGAAATAGAAAGACATCTGTTCCATCACCAGCAGGGCATCATCTGTTGAACCTGGTGTAGATTGAAATGGAGGCCCCTGAGGGCCGCAGTTGAAGCACTTTGATTCAACGAACGATAACATTTTCTGTATCTTAAGCAAGATGGAATACATGATCAAGAACAATACAGATGAGGGTGAGCACAAATTGAACAGAGCACCGAGTAGTCATTACCCAGAGCACAGTCACACACGTCAAATCTATCCGGTGTAAAGAAAACAATCTAACACTGGAGTCGATGTCCATGCACATTATCACCAAGAGGATGAGTCACTCTACCTCTTGATTTAAAAGACTTCTTCGAAGATAAACAACCTGCACACATTAGGATCCAACACTAGATGGCAGGGGTAAGCAAAGCATGTGAATCTACAGCCACACATGCCTTGAATACAGGGCTTATGGTGCAAGACCTGCCATTCCAACTTGTCCAATGATGCATACGAAGCTTTATTCAGTGAGTGTTTTACCTTTCCAGAGCGTTGATAGTTTTTAATAGAATCCAAGTTCCATAGCAGCCCACGGTGCCTGTCACAACTTGCTCCCTGCGTCTTCGTGTCCACCACCAGGGGGCTGAACTGTGGGACTCTTCAGTGTCATAATAAGCTACTGGACCCTCCTGTTCGTGAATATATTGACATCTGGCCATTTGGACACTATTTGGCAATTGACATCCATTCCCAATCCATGCCGGGTTTTGTGGAAGCCAGCCTGCTCATGCCTGAAACTCCATTACCTATATTCCCCTGCTCACTGCTTTGTCACCACCCCTGCAGGCCAAGGATGGATGGAGGAATTCAGCTCACCTGTGGCTGGCTGCTGCTAGCCTCTTCACACCTGATGCATGTGATTACTGTGAGCTCTTTTAAGCCCCAGTTCCCTTGAGTCCAGTGTTTGTCATTGTAGCTGTGTTCCAGTGAGACCGATCTTGGTTTACTGAGCTTTTGAAATTCCTTGATTCCTGAACTATAGTTAATCCTTGTTCCTTGATTCCTGAGCTATAGCTATTTCTTGTGCCTGAATTAGCACTGCCTGCAGTGCTACCTTGTTTCCCCGAGTTCCTTATGAATAGTTATTCTTCATTCCTGAGCTTTAGCTATTTCTTTTTCCTGATTTGCCCTGCTTGCAGTGCTCTCTTGACTCCTTTACTAAGCTGTAGCTATTTCCCGTTTCCTTGAACTAGCACTGCCTGCAGTGCTACCTTGACTCCTGAACTATAGTAATTTCCTGTTCTTGAACTAGCACTGCCTGCAGTGCTACCTTGGCTCTTGAGCTTTTGCTCAATTATTGTTTCTGCTCCTGCACAGCCTTCAGTGCTACTGTGTTTTCTTGTCTTCTGATTCAATACTATTCTAGTATACCCTTGTAGCCTCCCCTTCTGTATATCATTTTCCAGTCCCTGCTTTTCTTCCCATTTTCTTGGTTCCAGTTCCTAGTTTACCGTCTTTCTATTCCTGCTGTCTTGCTTCTATTACCTTGTATGTTTGCTACTTGCTTTCAGCCAAGTGTGTCCTGTGATTTCCTTCCTTTCCTGTTGAGCACTCCCCCTTGCTAGCTCCTTGTCTATTGTGCTTGTATTTAGTTCTACCCCCTTGCTGTTACTGCCTTGAGTGTTCCTGTTTGATCGCCAGGACCCGTGGGCACAGCCGACAACCTAGGTGGTGTTTCTTGTTCACTGTGAGTATTGTCTTTGAGTTACATTTATAACATCACCATTGGTATCAGCTCCACAGACCCTGCCTTTGCATGCATATCCTATATGTGGGTATTTGCAGTCAGTATCTGCAACAGCAATTGTGGGAGAGGAACTTACTGAGCTTCAGTCTTACCGTGTGGAGCTCCCGAGTGCTTTACGCCACATTCCCTTTATTGTTAATGTGTGTGTATATATATATATATATATATATATATATATATCTGCACGTCCATCTTGGGTGTAGTTATTCTAAATGCTAAATTGCCTCTTGAGTTCCCATCCTTTGAGTCTTAGCCATTGTGTTCACTTATACAGGCTTCCCCTTTGGATCCCTTTTTCTCCTCTGACTCCGTGTGATTCTGGGCAGCGCTGTACGTCTCTTTCTGTGTATGTTTTCTATCCAGTTCCCAGTCCTTGCCCAAGTCCCTGACTGTTTCCCAGACAGCTCCGGACAGTCCCTGACAGTGCCTATTCAACTGTCATTTGCAATAGTCAAAGTGAAGGTGCTTGATATTACAAATCATGTGCACTAATCAGAGGGAGGGCTGCTGGATTAGACTGGTTAACAGCTGTTACACACCAGACAAATATATAATATTATTCTTTGGAGAAGGTAAGGGCCAGCCAGAGGCCTTTGGTCGAGCATATGGGGAATATGGGGGCAAAGCGGGGCCATCAACAGCAACTCCCCTTTAATAATTTGTCGGGGACAGAAATTAGGTTCTGTATTTATTTGATATAGTCTTTCTACCCAAGTGCTGTACATAGTAATGAACACAGTACACAAAGTAAATGAAAGGCATGAGCTACATCAACAGGGTGGGTAAATGTTGAAATTGGAAAAGGCTCAAAGTAGCCCAATTACACCACCTTTGTCTCCTTACAAGTGTATGGTGGCCAACTGCCATTACAACACAATGCAGAATGATGGATTTAACCCAGATCTCTCGACTTGGGGTGAATGTTTTGATTTGTTCTGCATTCCGTCCATCAATTGTGTGTCTTTTGCTTTCCTGCCCTAAGTGCGCCAGGTATGCCCAGACGTGGGTCCCGGGCTTGCTGTGACACTGGAATAAAGCTATCCTGGCTGATGAGGGGTGAAACCTTGAAATCGGTTCTAGGATGCTGGATTCCAGTCCAGGGAGGACCTGGCTTGTCAGTTCCGGCTGGACTGTTCCCATGAGGCACAGGGTCAAGACTGATTTGCATATGGTCAGACCTAAACTGAGGAGGCATGGTAGGGCAAAAGGATGATGGATTTAACCCAGATCTCTTGACTGGGGATGAATGTTTTGATTTGTTCTGCATTCCATCCATCAAGTGTGAGTGTTTTGCTTTCTCGCACTAAGTGCGCCGGGTATGCCCAGACGTGAGTCCCGTGCTGACTGTGCCACTGAAATCAAGCTATCCTGGATAATGAGGGTTAAAAACCCCGAAACCGGTCCTAGGATGCTTGTTTCTGGTCCAGGGAGGACCTGGCTTGCCAGTTCAGGCTGGACTGTTCCCATGAGGCACAGGGTCAAGACTGATTTGCATATGGTCAGTTCTAAATTGGGGTGGCAATCCGAGCAAAAGAATGATGGATTTAACCCAGATCTCGATTGGGGGTGAATGTTTTGATTTGTTCTGCATTTCGATCAATTGTGTGTCCATTATTACACAATGAGCAATTTTTTATGACGACGCGGCACCCTGATCTTAAATGATTTCAGCATGAAAAACTGATGTTTTTGAAACACCTGGCCCACATGTGGATCACAGGCAATACCAACTAGTTGTGATTCCTACTGTTGGCTTTCTTCCTCAAGAAGATGAAGTAAAGCATTGAATACGATCTTGGTTGAGAACTCCAGCTTGGAATGGAAATGAAACTACCAAACTAAATATATTGACTTTTATTTCTAACTTTGATGCTCATCAGCAAAATCCTCCTGCACCATCTTTGATACCAAACTTACTCTGGGGACTCACACCAAATCAATAGTCAAGGGGGTCAATCTCAGCTAAAAAGCACAAATCAGACATTTCCTTCTTCCCTGAGCTTAAAACCTTCATTAAAGCCAATGTCACGTTATACAGAATTTTAGAGCGCACTATCACCTGGGAGGGTATCCTGGCACTGAGCAGATGTGCGGCTGGGCACACTAGGGCCTAATGGGACTACTCGAATAGGCAAGTCTTCAGCTTCTTGCAGAATTCAAGTAGTAAGGGGGAGGCTCATATGTGTAGCAGTAGGTCAATACATGCTTTAGGCGCAAAGTAGGAGAAGGCTCGAAAACTAGATCTGGTATTCCATAAGTGTGGGATTTATAAAAACTGGAGCAGAGGTGGCTGGAAGGTTTGGGAAAGCAGATGCGATTGTGGAGGTATGTTGGGCCAATGTTATATAGTGCCTTGAAATTGGGCTGTTTAGTGAATGGGGAGTGAGTGGAGCTCCTTGAGGTGTGGTGTGATGTGGGTGCAGCTGGAGAGGTTGAAAGTGATTCTGGTCTGAATGGTCTGCAGCCTTCTGGTGAGTTTTCTGTTGATCCCGGCATAGAGAGTGTTCCCATTGTCCAGCTTGCTTGTGACCATGGCCTGAGTGAGGGTTTTTTGGGTGCTGATCGGCAGCCATTTGGAAATCTCCCTCAGCATCTTCAGGGTATGGAAGAATGAGGCGGTGACAGCACTGGCTTGAGCGAACACGTTGAGTTGGCTGTCGAGGATGGTCATAGCAAGACTTAGAAATTGTGATCCTTTATTAACCACTTCAGTGTCCATGACGAGATGGTCTCGTCATGGAGCGCGGTTGCGCTGTGCCCATGACGAGACTATCTCGTCATGAACCCCGCCCGCTAATGCAACGCCCGGCACAGGGCGGGGAAAGGGCAGGGCACTGAAGGGGTTAAGCAGCCTTGCTAACAAACTGACCTGCGCCACTAAAAGAGTCCTTAACGCTGCTGCCCAACAGAACAAGGAACTAAAACATATCAAACCAGTCCTCTAACGGTTTAGCACCAGGTGTATGACTTACAAGACATTTTATAAGAAAACCCCAAAGTTACTGTGAAACAAAGTATATCTGGATGGCACAAAGTCTTGCTGAGCACAAGTTTACTGTGCAGCGTGCAGTTTACTTAAATGCCCCAAAAATATGAAAATCCTGCCCAACTATCTTATACATGGCTCTTCTTGTTTACATTGTTCACAACTAGCCTAATGAATCTGCTACTGGCTGACTGAAAGCTGCTACTAGCCGTATACCTATACAGCATCCGACAATGACATGCCAGACTTGCTCATGGACAAGCTCACCACTTGCCTTTGCAAAATATCTCCTATATTGTATAAAAACCTTTAGGCCTCAAACACCTCTGTACTCCTATATCTCAACAGCTTCAACGCCCTTGTCTGATGGTCAAATACATGTAATGCAAAAATATATAAAAGATCGAAAAACAGCCATTGTACAGATCAACACCTTCAAAATATGTCACAATTTCCACTTGCTGATGGATTTCTATTTGCAGTGGCGAACAACAACCTGAAAATGGTACCGAGTCAAAAGATTCTAGCGTTCCTGTAACATCCTCATGATTGGAACACACAGTCCCTTGGCATCCTCCAAATGTAAGAATTCGATTTTTTTCTGAAAGTCTCTTCCAGATTTAGACACATCAGGGCAGGTGCTTGCAAAGTGTTTCAATTTACATAACATAACATGCGTGTATGTAAAGCGCATGTTCACCCTTTGGTATCTTGGCGCTGAATAACAGATGTTTATTGTTACCCAACTCAATGATATTCATTTTCTCGACCTCAGATGGATGAAAGGCTGAGTGGACCCGCCGGGATTAGAACCTGTGACCATGAGGTCTAACACAAGCCCCTGCAGTGGAAACATTAGTACATTGAGCCACCAGATCCGGGTAGGAACGATTTGTGTTGAAAACCCACTATTAGTGAAATTACTAGAGATACCCTGCCAACTACCCAAAAGAACAAGTTGACTAGTCAAGTTTCCTAGAGTGTGTGAGAAAAAAGTTCCAGCAATCCCCTTGCACATATTTGGACATTCAGGAGGGCACAAGTCGTAACCGGGCGGGTGGACAGGGGTACTTAGTATACACAATTCACACTGATCTCCCAAGAAATTACGCCATACTGTAGGACAGCTCAACATTATCTAACTGCTCACTTTAATGAGACTAGGCCTATTTTATCGAGTGAAAAAGACAAAATTGCCTGTCTCGTTGGAGATATTCCCCTGCATCATTAAGCACTAAAAGCGTAAATCTAGACAGACAGTTCCAACTTCAGTTAGGAGCTATGTAGATTGCATTTTATTGGAGCATTTGCATAGTGCTTACTTGTTGGCGCAGCCTGTGCTGTGTGTTTCTTCCACCCCCTAAAGAATGTGTTGCTCTCTACTGAAGGACAACTATCATGAAACATGTGTCTATAGATACACAGCACTGGATGCACCAAGGGTGAAAAGCTAAACAATGTCACTGAAGTAAGAGTTATCATGCACTACATTTACCATGATGCTTGGGGCAAACGGAGTGCTGGGATAAAGGGCAGTGTGCTCCCATCCTCTTTTAGCTGTTAAAGGCAGGCTCGGCCGATGGAAGCATTAGCTGCTGAAAACTGAGTGGAAGAACATAACAATGGTAGATGTTAGAGAGCAATTTCAGGAGTTGGTGAGGGCTTAGGGATAATCCAGTCTTATCCCCTCCACCCGCAAAACAGTGGGGATGAAGATAATTTCAAGACCTGTGTTAAGTTCACCTGCCAATGCTGGAAAAGGGCCACACAGAACTGCAAAGAGACATGAGCATGTCTCCTTATTTACCCACTTTCAATTGACATTTTTGCGTTCCCTTAGCTTATACTAAAGTGGCAAAAAAGGAACATCCTCCTCCATAACTCCTATGCCTAATGTTTAATATATACAGTATCTGTTAACTTGATTTAGGTTTTACTTTAACCACCAGACTTACTGCTGTTACATATTTTCCACCCACCTGAGGATTCTGCGTTAATAAGTTTGCATACTACAAATTCTTACTTCCAGTCAATCCCTCAGGCTCTGGAGGGTGATGCCATCATGGGAAGAGAAAACAAATGTATAACTAGAATGAAAAATACTGCAGTATAAGACTAGCACCTTTACCTGTTTCATTGCTGTTTCTCCCTGTGTCCAGAAGAGTAGGGCAGGTGCTGTGGAAGAGAGCCCGTGTCTCGTCTGCAAGCGAGCAGTTCCGCTGAATACATGGGCCTGGCCGGAAGAACAACTCCTTTTGCTCTCCGGCCTCCTCCTCCTCCTCCTCGTCATCCTCCTCCAGCTCCTCCTGAGGGCACTCACCCTGGACAGGTGTCCCATCCCAAGAGCTGTGGTGGGTTCGATCTCCAGTATAGTCTATGGGCGACTCTCCTTCGCAGTCCATGTCTTCAGGAATGATGGGGATCCGCTGGCCCAGCTCACGCTGCACCACCCCAGCATAGCAGTTGGGCAAGGCCTCCTTGGCAAGAGTGTACTGCACACTCACAGCATAATCCTCTGCGAAGCAGCCACCTCCACCACTGCATGCCACCTGCGTCTCCTCGTAAAAGCAGCATGGTAGTGCCTCATATTGAACCCCATCAATCCTATGCAAGTGGTCCGGATTAATACTGTACAATCCCTGGACACAGCCTGAGTGGTGCTCATCGCCCTGCCGGCAACCCCCACACAGGGCTGGACCGAGAAACAAGGCACCAGAGTCTATTTGCATGGCACTCCCACTGCTGTCCAGCGGTAGCCGCTCACCTGGTGAAGGCCTCTGCATTTCAAAGTAACAAGGGCAGCCCTGCTCTGGCAGTATCCCAGTCCTCTCTGGACTCTTACAGTTCTGTGTGGCATCCATGGGGATAGGAGTCTCTTGGGGGCACTCCGGCCCACCCGTCTCGGAGGTAGTGCTGTTTGGGTCCCGATGCTCTAGCGACGAGCTGCTGCTGTAGTTCATCTCCATGCTGCAGTGGGATAGCTGGTCCCCTGAGGAAGAGGCCTGAACAGGCCGCCCAATTCCCCCTATGCTGCCTGCACCCCCAAGCCCACAAACATGCATCGAAGGCTCATCAGCTCCAGGGCCGGCCTCCATGAGAGGCGTAGGCCCACGGCCTCCCACCCGGCCAGGGCTCTTGCTGCGATAAATATAAGGGTCGTAGTCACTGCTCAGAGAACTCCTAAAGGTAGAGCAGCTGCCATATACCCCCTGGTTGCTCACTTCAGTGCAGTCCAACATGGAATCACTGGAGGAGCCGTGGCCTTGGCCTGAGCTGCTACTGCTGTCACTGCCAGGGCAGTCTGCCAGGTACCCACTGCACACAGACCGATGGCCATGGTAGCAGCTGAAGCTGGAAGTGCTGCCAGTCTCCAGGCGGGAAGAGGGAGCCATGTGGACAATAGTGGGGAAGAGCATGTTGCTGCCACCAGCAGTGGCCTGCACGGCATGGGCAGGGCCAGAGGCAGAGGGCACAACCCCAGCAGCTGGGCCTTCCTGCTGCGGGTAGCTCAATCCTTGAAAGTAGTAGTGCTGGTACATTGCCTCATACTGGGAGAAGCAGGTGGCTCGGGAGAAGCTGCGGCCATTAAACTTGGGTCGGCGGAAAGCAGAGCCTGGTGGATAAGGTGGATGCTCCAGGGTGCAGTGATGTGGGTTGTGGTCCAGGTGAATAGGCTGGTAGCTGTGCAGGTAGGCTGGGGACTGAGCTGGATACAGGCTTTGTTCCCCATGCCGGTCCACTGTCAGCAAAGTGATTGGGTTGCCATGAGGATCCATGCTGGTCCGTGTTGGGTATGTCGCAATCTGGCTGGTGCGATGGACTCGCCCCGGGTAGTGCACAGGAAGGATCACCCTCTGCTGCCTGCTGCGTACTGTATTACCACTTTCCATGCAGATGGGGCCGACACCACCTTTATTTTGCTCTACAGAAAGAAACAAGAGTTATTGCTCAGCAATGAAAATACGGACACAAAACTGCACAAAACTGAAAAGGTATCTGACCACTGTCCTTGATTGCAACAAAAATGTGTTCCTAAGATTACAATGAATACATTTGCTACATGGAATTCCACACATTTCAACCATCCTTGGGTGGCAGGAAGGACTACTGCTAACCACTAAGCCTCAAAAGCACTTCCAAGATCCCACAGAGGAGACAATGCCCCATTCAGATCCTCGAAGTGACGGTTCAGACCCTTCACCCTCCTTTCTCCACAAAATGGTTGGAGATCACCTGGAAGGAACAGAGGGAGAGATGCATCGCTGGCCAGAAAATGTTCACCTGATAAGGCTGGTTTTGTTTTTTGTTTTTAAGTTTTCTACACTAAGGATGAACACGAAGAAGCCCCAAAACAGTCTGTCACTCAAAACAAAAAAAGCATGCACATCTATGACTAGAGGTGGATGAGCCACTGAAGGTTCAAGTGAGACGCCTGGTTGAGCTTGTAGCTCTCCTCTTACCTCAAGCTAAATACAAGCCGAGCCTTGATGTTGCATCCTGCCATCCACCCCCTTAACTCAGTAATCCAAATCCTCCTTTCAACACATCCACACCACCACACCTGCAGCAGGGATGTTTGCCCAGCGCTGCACCATGTTTGCTTTGTAGATGGGCAGAAAGTGAAGACCCTGCAGAGTGCTGTGTTAATTCTCAAAGAGGAATGTAATGTTAATGACGGTTTCTGAGCACTTTCACTGCAACCTGCAGAGTTTTGAAGACCAGCCCATCTGAAATGACGACCCACTCCAGAGGGTAATGAAAAATGCAAAGAACCTGCACTGTGTTCCCCCTGCTTGAAGCTCTGCACTTCACTTGAGTCGTGTGAACCCTTGGGCTCTCCCAAGGATCCATGCGGTAACATTTTCCAAAATATCTTTTGCATAAGTTACTTTTCAAAAACATCACATACAATAACATTGTTTGTATTTTGCCCGAAACATCTTTTCATACATTTTAACCTTCTCTACACATCTTTTTATTGGATTCTTTTCCTGTCTGTTTTAATTTACACATCTATGTCTGTTCATAAACCTGGTTATACCTATCCATTCGCGTATGTGTGTGTGTGTGTATATATACACATACACACACAAAACAAAGGTTACAGGAACGTTATAGTTCGGTTCAGATTTCATTTGTACAAAGCCAGTGAAATTCAGCAGTTTCAGTAACCCAAATTAACTATAACTTATGCCCTCCGTAATGCACGGTTTATGACCTCACATATTACATCACTCATGACATGGTCAGTGACACCACTAATGAAATCTCAAATGACATCACTGATCGCATGCAACCCTCCCCTTCGGTGTAACTAACGCTTGCCCCTGGACCTGGCCCACCCAAGAGCAGAAATACAAACAAGCATGGGAGAGCGCGCCTTTGTTTTTTTAAACTTTTCGTGGGGATTCACCAGATTTCGGCATGACTTTTAAAACAAGCATTTGCAATGCAATCGGTCTCGTCTTTGGAACCTTATATGTATTTAGCTATGCAGCACATTAGCCTGGGTGCTGAAACATCTACTGTTCTTTAACATGGAGGCAAATTAAGCACCAAACTGCAGAACACGCCAGGTATGGAACACATGGAGAGAAATACTGTATCAGAGGGAAATTGTATTGTCCAAAGCTCTGTTTTTAATATAAAATCAGCCCCTTCGATTGTCATATCACTGAAAATACAAGATTTGAAAAAAATATTGTCTACGGGTGCTCGTGAAAGACCAGTTTCTATGGTGTGGAATCTAGAGAAACTAAAGTAATTCTGGCATTTTACTGACCTCTGCTGGTCCTTTTCTATCAAGAGAGTTAAGTAGAGGCAGTTGCCAGAAAATAAAAAAAAGTCCTTAAGTAGAAAGCAATTCTGGCATTTTACTGACCTCTATTGGTTGTATTCTAACAAGACAGTTAATTAGAGGCAGTTGAACCGAAGAAAAGTCCCTAAGCAAAGGCGGAAGCAGCAAGTCCTGGGGCTGATCTCAAGATCCCACAAAAGTACATACAAAGGCGGAAGCAGCAAGTCCTGGGGCTGATCTCCAGATCCCAAAAAGTACATGCAAAAGATCTTCAAGATACTGTCTAGGCTCGACCTAAAAAAAGAAAATACTCAGTGCACTTTCTAGACCAAGACCTAGCTTTCTGCCAAATTTGGTGTAATTACGTAAAGCGGTTTGGGCTGTAGTCATGTCTAAAATCCCTATGGGAAGTTGGTGGGAAAAAAACTTTTTCTTAGCCCCCACTTGGCGAATCAGCCCGAAACTTTCAACACAGCGCCAAATTGAGCATCGTACTAATTTTGACATTTTCGTGAACATTCGTCAGACTGTGCCAAAGTTATTGTCAAAACAAAAACTGCTTTTCCTATGGAAATTAGGTCCTAGCTATAATTACCTGCAGGCACATTCTGTTTAAATGTTGCCATTTTGATTGTAAATAAGAGGTGGTGGGTGTGTGGGTGTGTGTGTGTGTGTGTGTACACACACACAGTACTATACTCTCCCCTACACAGAAGAACGCTGTTTGGCAGATACCAAAGATATAACAATCTTCACTTTATTAGAAATTACATAATACGGCAAGACGACGTGGACGCCTTTAGGCTCAAAACATGAGCCTTAATCATAGTCAACCGTGTTTAATGACCATCACTGCTTTTAAAGGTAACCATATATGAAAGAGTATCCGTCCAGTGCGGAGTCTTTCTTCAGATCGTCCGTGCTTACGGACAGCTCAGAAGTAAAGAATATTTGATGTTATTTTCTGTCCGTGAGTGATAAACAATTCACAATACCTCACAATCCACAATTCATATATCGGTATAATGGTCATACCAGGGGTTTCACAAGCCTTTCCATGCGGAGTCATGCCTTTGTTAACACAAACCATGCAATCCTTATCGTGCTGTATCTTCATTAAAACCATGTGAAGAAGTCCATTTGAACCTGTGTTACATTTGCCTGCAGTCTCTAACCAATTATCAGTTCGAGATACCTTAGTACACTTTTTGGCTTCCGAAAACACAGGTGGGTCATGCTTCCTTATTTCAACATTATATCACCAAGTCTGTGTTAAAAGATGCCTCTGACCCTACCAAGGCTCTCCAGCAAACAGGAAACCGACACCCGCTATTCATCACGTCACTCTTCCCAACACACAGGAACAACGCTGTACGGCAGAAAATACCATCAAACATTCATTACTTATGGGCGGTCAGTAAGCACGGACAATCTGAAGAAAGACTTGGCACTGAAACACTAGAGTCTTTCTTATAGGGCCGTGATGGTGATTAAAAACGCCTGTCTATGATTAAAGCTCATGTTTGGAGCCGAAACGCGTCAGTAAGGAGTCTTGCCGTATTATGGGATTTCAAATCAAGTGCAGATTGTGATTTGCTTGGTAATCTGGCGTACAGCGTTCCTCTGTGTTCAGGAGAGTGAAGTGCTAAATAGCAGGTGTCCGTTACCACACGCTGGGGCCACCTTTCTAGGGTATCCTCCTTAATGTATATATGATTGTTTTATACTGTTTATATAATATTTTTTGATATCCCCAAACCCCCACAACACCGTCCCTTTTTTATAAGTGCATTTCCCTCATCTCTCTCTACATTAATAAATATACCTATATGTATCCTTTTATTTTATCTACTTATGCTTAAATGTGCAGAACCATTCCAAAAATGCATGCATGTTAAATTAATCACATTCTTAAGTGACGAGTAATAAAATTTACTTTTTGAAAATGTGTTGCCAAATTACACATTTTTAACCTGGATTTCGCTTTTTTCGCAGTAGAATGCAATGATTAATTTGCTCTGACAGGTTATGGGAGAACAAGGTGTTGTAAAATATATTTCTGAAAAGTATTTTTCGTAAACGATCTCCTGGACAACAATGTTATCACACGCTACCTTGGCCCAGACCTTTGCTTTGTTAACGCGTGTAATTGCCTTCAATGTTTGTTTTGAGTTTCTCTGGAACTCGCTATCTTGTTTAAGTTAGTGGAAAGCAGGTGATATACCTTATAACAGAATACCTCGCCTTCCCTTAACTTTGCATTTTTTTTACAGCAGTCTTGTTACAACTTGATTTAACATGTAACAGGTGCATCGTTTAATACAGGTAACTGATATAGCTAAACTAAGAGATAAAGACAAACATTGTGCTTTAATTGAAAAGGGAGCTAGAGAGCTATATGTCTCCAGAAGGAGCTGAATTGGAGAACGTGAAACGAGGAAACCTGGGATCAACTCCCGCTTCCCTGTTTGGCTGAATTTTGTGAATCTGGCAATCACTTTATTTTGCTTAGTCTCATTTCTCTTCCCATTTCAGAACACCTTTTAACACGAGTTCGGAACATAGACAAACGCCACTTTAGTATGTGTTTTAACAGTCTATAACCTTACTCCACCCATAACAACCTAAGCCACATATAGGGCAGGTGTGACACCTGACTTCCCACCTTGCTTCTCTGATGGCATTGCCTTTACGGCGGTGGCGGGAGGGGCATGAATGTTTGAATTCATGTTACAGAAACTATCACTCCTAACAAAAGTCACTCGTTACACTAAAGCTGGGGAGACGATGTAGCCTTACGTCTAGAGCGGTCGACCTCGAAGGAACCGGGTTCGAGTCTCGGCAACGACGCTCAACATCCTGTGATTCTGGGCAAATCACTCCCTCTCCCCACGCATACCAAAAAAAAAAAAAATGAATGTGTCCTTCTGTAACGAAACTGGTGCTCATGTAAACCGCTCCGATACCCGATGTCTCGGGTCTAGTTCGCGCTATATAAAACTCTAAAAAATAAAATAAAAATGAAACAGCTTAACACTGCCGCATGTAACAGAAATACTCGTCAGAATGCAAAAAGTATCACATATTTACATGGCATTTGCTCCATAATGTGTGTCAAATATATTTATTGATCGACTCGCTTTATGGCTTTTAGCAACAACCAAACTCTTGGCTCGGCTCTTATTTGTTGCTGGCTTGCTCACCCTCTAGTGTAGTTTGTTATGTTCAAGGGAACACCCCCCCGCTTACGCGAGGGTGGTCCCGTCTGTGACCCGGAAGGGCCTAAGTAAATAAATGGGGGCTGGACCGGATGATCCGGGTCAGTGCACCGAAGCGCAATACGAAGCGTAGGTGTGTGTTTTCTATCTCCTCCATGATCCCGGAGTGCATGCTGCCCGCCTACCACCCGCTGTCCTTCTCAGTCCCAGACAGGACATAACTGGCGACGAGGGGGTCTTTTCCGGACTCTCGCTACCCGACGGCTGGATCCTCGCTGCCTGACCCGCTCCGGTGGCGGCCGCCACACGGAGCGCTGCTACTCGCACGTGCGTGCGTCTACACGCGGCCTGTCTCGGCCGCCTTCCTGCTTTCTCCCAGTCACCGGTGCTGTGTTCTCCTCCTCCTCGGCCCGCATCGAAGCTGCCGTCCTGCACCAAGAGCACGTGGGAGCGCTCTCATCGACCGGCCTGCTGCCTGGTTTGCCCCATCGCATGTGCCTGTGTCCTGGCGGTGCTGCATTGGAGGAGGCCCCCCCCTTCAGCCTACTCTTCCCGGTCAGTTGCTGTCTGTGTCTCTGCAGTGGGTTGCTGTCTGTGGTGGCGGCGTCGGTGTGGCGCATAGGCTGCTGTGAGACGGAGGGGTGCCCGTGTCTGCTGATTCCTGCCCAGGGGGTCTTACCTGCCGCCGCCTGGTGCCACGTGGAGTGTGCTCGCCGACGCTCGACGCCCGGTCCCTGTGCCCTGGATGCTGGGTGCCTGTAGGCCGCATTTTTGCCGCGGCCTGCGCCGGAAGTGCAGAGTTTTGGCTGTTTTGACTGCGTCAATCCCTGAAGCGCCTCATCTGTCGTTTCAAAGTCTGCCTACACCTGCTGTTTTGGTCCTCCCGCCCAGTCAGCGCCAAGATGACGACGGTTCCCCCGGTGGAGGCGTTCATTGTGGACGGCCCGCCGTCCGCCCAGGTGGCCAAGTGGAAAGAGTGGCTGGAGCGCCTGGAAAATTATTTTGCCGCAGTCGGCCTCAAGCCTGAACGCCATCGGCCCATGCTCCTGCATCTGGGTGGTTCTGCAGTTCACCGATTGGCCAAGTCCGTGGTGGAAACCGGCCCTCCCTTCACCTATGCCACACTCAAGGCGGCCCTGACCGCACATTTTGAGCCCCTAGCGAATCCAGATTACGAACGTTTTCTCTTACGCCAAGCAAGGCAACAACCGGAGGAATCAGTTGACACCTTCTATGCTCGTCTGAAAGAACTGGCAAGCACCTGTACTCTACCGGACACAGATGACGAGCTGCGGGCGCAATTCATCCAAGGCTGTTCGTCCGTGAAGTTGAGAGAAAGAGTCCTCGAACTGCCCGGAATCTCCATGGCGGACATTCTCACCATGGGCCGGTCCAAGGAATTGTCCAAGGTGCGCGCCGCACATATGGAAACGGCCCTCCAACGTCAAGTGAAAACAGAGCCAGTTAACGTGGTGGTGGCGACGACCCCGAAGAAAACGCCTAAGAAGAAGCCGGAACACGGAACACCACCATCCTCGTCTCGTACCTGCTACATGTGCGGAGGCCCGTACCCACACCAAGGTCCATGCCCTGCGCAAGGAAAAAGGTGTTCGGCATGTCGTCGTCTGAACCATCTAGCCAAAGTGTGCCGATCGGCGGGACGTCAGCGGCAACAAAGTCGGCAGATCAATGCGGTGGATGCTCATCCACCCGAAACTGAGGAAGACGACATGGATGACGATGAGGACGAAGGCACGGTCCATGTAATTCACGCCTTACAGCCCGATGGATGTCCGAGACGAAGGGCACCGAAGTGTCACGTCAAGATTGCAGGGCATCTAACGCCGGTGCTGATCGACACAGGTGCGTCCATTAACATAATGGCCCAGTCCATGCTGAAATCCTTCCCAACTCAGCCCGTCCTGAAGCCAACGTCCATACAGGTGTTTGCTTATGGCTCCGGCACACCACTCACTGTGGTAGGCGTCTTCACCACCGACATCGCCCACGAGGCCAACTCCGTCCGCACCAAGGTGTACGTCACCAAGGAGGGTACGGGGATGCTGTTGGGCTGTCGTACGGCGGAACATCTGCAACTGGTGGTTTTTGCGTTCGCTGTGCACCTGGAGGATGTCGAGTCATTGGTGGAAGAATTTCGAGACCTGTTCGACGGCATTGGATGCCTGAAGGACCACCTGGTACGGCTGCACATAGACCAATCAGTACAACCAGTTGCTCTCAAGCATCGGAGAGTAGCGTTTCATCTGCGGCCCAAGGTTGAAGAGGAACTAAGAAAATTGGAGGCCGCTGACATCATTGAGAGAGTGGACGGACCAACACCTTGGGTCTCCCCCATTGTGATAGCCCGGAAACCAAAACAACCAGGTGAAGTCCGGATATGCGTGGACATGCGGTTGCCGAACCACGCCATCAAGCGGGAACGCCATCTGACGCCCACTGTCGACGACATTGTTGCGGAGGTCAGCGGATCGCGCTGGTTCTCGAAGATGGACCTTCGGGCGGGCTACCATCAACTCCTGCTGGATCCCGAGTCAAGAGCCATAACCACCTTCTCCACCCATGTGGGCCTGCGCCGCTACAAGCGCCTCAGCTTCGGGGTGTCCAGCGCGGCGGAAGTGTTTCAGGATACCATCAGAGGGGTGTTGGCTGGCCTCAGTGGAGTCATAAATGTCAGTGATGACATTCTTGTACATGCGCCGACTCTGGAGGAACACATGAACTGCCTACGATGCGTGTTCCGGAGACTCCAGGACAGTGGCCTCACGTTGCATCGCGAGAAGTGCGAATTCCTAAAAACGGAGATAGCATTTTTTGGATATCACTTTTCGCAACAAGGAGTGTCGCCCGACCCTGCCAAAGTTCGAGACATCCAGACGGCACCGGCCCCGACCACAGTCACCGGAGTGAGAAGCTTCCTGGGCATGGTCACCTACTGTGGTCGATTCATCCGGAACCTCACGAATCTAACAGCACCTCTACGGGACCTCACGAAGAACGCCGCAACCTGGGAATGGGGCCCCAGTCAAGAGAAGGCTTTTCAGGACACCAAACACGCTCTGTCCGCCGAAACCACCCTAGCGTACTTTGACCCCACCCGGGAGTCCGAACTGTCGGTGGATGCCAGTCCCATTGGCTTGGGTGCTGTGTTGTCCCAGAAGCAACTGGACGGGGAATGGGCCCCGGTTGCCTACGCAAGCCGGGCTCTGACAGAAACTGAGCAAAGGTACTCCCACATCGAAAAGGAGGCGATCGCGATACATTGGGGGTGTCGTCACTTCCACCTCTACCTATATGGGCAGCCATTCACGGTTCATACTGATCACAAACCGCTGATTCCTCTCTTCATGGGCGTGTCGTCGAAACCACCCCCAAGAATCGAAAAGTGGATCCTGCAGCTGCAGGAATATCAATTCAAAGTGGTCTACCGCCCGGGGACGCAAAACCCAGCGGACTTCCTCTCCAGACATGCCCGGCCAGTTACCCGAGAAGAGGAGTCTGAAGCGCAGGAGACGGAGGAGTATGTCAGGCTGGTGGTGGAACGCTCTCGACCCCTGCCCATCAGGCTCGAGGACATCCTGGAGGCGACCAAACAGGATGACTGCTGGGAGTTGGTGATATCCGCGATTGGATCAGGAAGGTGGCACTCCCTGTTGGAGAACCTGACACACCGCACAGATGATGCACAACTGGCGTTAAGGGCTCTTCACAACGTCCGGTCTGAATTGGCCGTGTCCCCCGAGGGATGTCTGATGAGAGGCACGCGTCTGGTTATCCCCAGGTCATTACAACAGCGAGTGGTGGACTTAGCTCACATTGCGCACCAAGGGGTAGTCAAGACAAAATCCCGTCTGAGGAGCAAGGTGTGGTTCCCTAATCTGGACAGTGTGGTGGAGAGGACTGTCCGGTCTTGTGCGCTCTGCCAAGCGGTAGGCCCAGCGGATCCGCCGGCCCCAATCCTGACGGAAGACATACCTCCTCACCCGTGGCACCGGGCGAGTGCCGACTTTGGGAGCCTACCGGATGGCCGACACATGCTTGTCGTCATTGACGATTTCTCAAAATACCCCGAGGTTGAGATACTGGACTCCATTACGGCGAGCAATACCATACCTCGTTTCGAGAAAATTATGGCCAGCCATGGGCTAATCAAGGAGCTACGCACAGACAATGGTCCGCCATTCGCCAGCCATGAGTTCTCTGAATACCTCCGATCAAGAGGTGTCCGTCATGTAAAGATCACACCACGGTGGCCACAGGCTAATGGTGAGGCCGAGCGTTTCATGCGCACCCTGAACAAAGTGCTCCGGATAGCAATGTCTCGAGAGCAGAACATGGAGTGTGCCCTGTACAATTTCGTAAAAGAATACAGACTTACGCCTCACTCGACCACCATGGCCAGCCCTGGGTTTCTGTGCAATCAACGGGTGCTGAATGATGTATTTCCCCAGGTGACACCATCCTTGCCTGCGTATCGTCAAGTATCCGAACGCCTCCGACAGAGGCGGGCCAAGAATGACCGAATGTCCCAGAGGCGCCATGCCAGGAGCAATGCGTTGGTGGCCGGTGAACGGGTGCTGGTGAAGAATCGACATCCACGAGGGAAGTTCTCCCTTCCGTTTGAACCGGAGCCCTGGGTGATTCAGACAGTCAAGGGCACGATGGTCACTGCCCAGAGGGGCCACGAGACAGTCACCAGGAACATCTCCCAATTCAAAAAATACCGGTGCCCGGCACAACCAAGTGAGATGGTGCCAGAGTCGGAGGGTGGCGAACCGACGGGCGACGCTTTTGGTGAGGAGAGTGGTTCACCAGGGCCAGTCCCCCCCCCCCCCCACTGCCTGGGGCAGTTGTGGAACATTCACCAGGGGCGGCGGGAGCTGAAAGCCGTAGAGATGTGAGCGAAGGTCGAGGTGGACACAGATATCATCTCAGAGCCAATCCAGCGGTGTCGTCTCGACTGAGAGGTGTGTTCGTTCTCCCCCCCTCTCCCCCCCCTCTCCCCCTCTCCCCCCTCTCCCCCCCTCTCCCCCCCTCTCTCCCCCCCTCTCCCCCCCCCTCTCCCCCCCTCTCCCCCCCTCTCCCCCCCTCTCCCCCCCTCTCCCCCCCCTCTCCCCCCCTCTCCCCCCCTCTCCCCCCCTCTCCCCCCTCTCCCCCCCTCTCCCCCCTCTCCCCCCCTCTCCCCCTCTCCCCTCTCCCCCTCTCCCCCTCTCCCCCTCTCCCCCCCTCCCCCCTCTCCCCCTCTCCCCCTCCTCCCCCTCTCCCCCCCTCCCCCCCTCCTCCCTCTCCCTCTCCCTCTCCCTCTCCCTCTCCCTCTCCCTCCCTCCCTCTCCCTCTCCCTCTCCCTCTCCCTCTCCCTCTCCCTCTCCCTCTCCCTCTCCCTCTCCCTCTCCCTCTCCCTCTCCCTCTCCCTCTCCCTCTCCCTCTCCCTCTCCCTCTCCCTCTCCCTCTCCCTCTCCCTCTCCCTCCCCTCTCCTCCCCTCTCCTCCCCCTCCCCTCTCCTCCTCTCTCTCTCTCTCTCTCTCTCTCTCTCTCTCTCTCTCTCTCTCTCTCCTCTCTCTCTCTCTCCTCTCTCTCTCTCTCCTCTCTCTCTCCTCTCTCTCTCTCTCTCTCTCTCTGCTCTCTCTCTCTCGCTCTCTCTCTCGCTCTCTCTCTCTGCTCTCTCTCTCTGCGCTCTCTCTCTCTCTCTCTCTCTCTCTCTCTCTCTCTCTCTCTCTCTCTCTCTCGTTTTGAACTGGAGCACCTTTCCAACCGGTGTTGTGTTTTTGTTTTGTTGTGCCATGATAAAGGAGGAATGTTATGTTCAAGGGAACACCCCCCCGCTTACGCGAGGGTGGTCCCGTCTGTGACCCGGAAGGGCCTAAGTAAATAAATGGGGGCTGGACCGGATGATCCGGGTCAGTGCACCGAAGCGCAATACGAAGCATAGGTGTGTGTTTTCTATCTCCTCCATGATCCCGGAGTGCATGCTGCCCGCCTACCACCCGCTGTCCTTCTCAGTCCCAGACAGGACATAACATAGTTCATCTCCGACTCTAGAAACAGTTTCTCCGCCAATGACACACCGCACCCCCACCAACTCCTTTTATACTATCAAGAGGCTAACTCCCGCCACCTGCCACCAACACAACTCCTTTTAAATGGCCGATGGGCTCAACTTGGGGAAAATCGACCTACTTCCACAGGCCACCGAAAAGGATAATGCCCGTTGAGGTACTATCCATTGGTCTTTGCTGCCACCTGCTGGACATATTACGGTAAAGCACACGGCTATCAAACCCTCCAAGCATTGAGATAAAGATGGCTTTTCCAACACTGTTTGCCAAGGCTCTGCAGTATCGACCAAAATAATTTTTAAAAAGGCAAAAAGGGCTCAGTGATTTATTAGGTATGCGCAGGCTTGATGAGGTATGCGTGCACCTAGAAAATAAACGGCAGCACATCCAATACGCAACAGCAATTGGGCTCTACAAAAAAGCAAATAAAAACAAGCATTGGCATAGCCAATAGGTCTCGCCTTTGGGACCTTATAAGTGTTTAGCTATGCAACAGTTGCATAACTAAATACTTATAAGGTCCCAAAAGCGAGACCTATTGGCTATGCAAAGTGGCCCTGAGGACGCGAAAGTGAAAGCGATCACGATCAAACATCAAAGCGGCCGTGAAAGTGAAAGTAATCGCGGTAACGCGCGGCGCGCGCGCCCATGCACTGTAGCTCTAGGCTGGCCTGGTAGCACTTTTTGGAGCCCTCTCAATAAGTCTCGCCAGACAAGCGCATGCGCTGGGTCAGGTGAGACCAAAAAAGAACCATGAGAGCATTGGAAGGAGGAAGCGGGGGCGAGGGGGGTTGTCAGGGAGTGGTAAGCGAGCAAGTGAGCTGGGCGAGGCTTGTCCGGTGGGGTGTTCCTCCCCAAAAAAATAAACAGAATTAAGCTAGGACTGAGCGTGGGGGGCAATGAATGAGTTTGGAGGAGGGATGAGGAAGCAATGGAGTGCGTGGGGGGAGGGGGACAAGGTTGTTTCGTGGAGGTAAGAAGCATACAAGGGAAGAGAGCTAGAAAATACATGCACCTTCGTGGAGTCCTGAAAGAAAAAGGTAAAAGTTCCCTAAGTTTCAACAGGGGGAGGATACAGGTTATCCAATCGAAAGGACGGCAGAGAGGATATGCTTGGGGGGGGGGGGGGGAGAAACAGAGTTGGGGCAAACAGTTGGGCAAGGAAAGTCACTGAATAAAAAGCAAGCATATAACAGTGACAAAGGCACCAAATAATAAGCAATGGGTTTGGTCAAATCGTACTAAGTTTCTGGAAAAGTCCACAATAGGCTTGGTGCTACCAGACAGCTAAAACTTGTCGAGGCCTAACAACATGGGTCTAATATCTCTGAAAAGTGATTCATTGGTTCAAAAGTTGTCGGTTTCAATCTCAAAATAAAGCCTCTTACCATTCTATGCAAAAATTACACTGGTTCAAAACAATGGGGTAATGCTTTATACACTGTTTTATGAAAAGTAAATAGGACAATGAAAACCTATATTACATGACTGTTTCGCAGTGAGTAAGAATAGAGTACACAGAAACTATTGCAAAACAAAAATTCTAAAGCTAGTGCTTATCACCAACTTAAGTGTTAGTTTTGCAACAAACAAATCCTAGTCTTAAAATAAGCTCCGATTATTAAAAAAAAAAAAAAGATTAAAACAGTTTCCACTTATGTCATGGAAGCAAACCGACTTTGTCACAAACTAAGCTCCAACTTTCATTTTTCAGAAGAAGGGACAAATGTCTGTCCAGTTCCAATTATGTGAGCAGATAAATACAGCAAATAATTTTGCTGCATTTTTACCCCGGTGCCAAATGTTATGTATGGTTAAAGTTAATTTGGAAGCAAACCCCACTTGCTTAATTCCTCTTTCAGTAGTGGCATACATGGTAATAAAATATATTCACCTACATTTTAGTACCAGTGCACAAAGTAACATGCTATATCGGTGTAGGGTTTTTAGTAAATACAGGAAGATTGGCGCTCAGACTAGTTTGCGTCGGGTGTACTATGCTCAGAGTGTGTACGGAGCTGCCAGGTCGGGGAAATACCCTGTAACCCCCATAAATCAAAAACACACACAAATAATGAACAGTCCTGGGCACACGTAATAAGGTTATAACAATGGTTGAAATGTCTCGTATTGTACGAATATCTGGTGTCGACCACAGATATTCGTACAATACGAGACATTTCAACCATTGTTATAACGTGTGCCCAGGACTGTGTTTGCAAAACATAACATAATTGATAAATAAGGAACATAATCAGAAAATAGCATATACATGCTAAACCTAACAAAATGTTGCTCTGGTCACCTACCCATGGTGCCTTTTACCATCTTAAGATTTCACTCATCCGTAAGGTGGCAGACATCGTGTACAGTCTTAAGGGGAAAAGAACCACTCCCACAAAACAGAGCTCATATGTGCAGCGCTCACCATTAAATCACGGCAGTAGAAGTTGCAAACCATTTAGCACCTTCACTCTATAAATACAAACATGTTTCTCACAACAGCAATTTTTCAACTTACAAAGGGGTGCTCCTTTACCATCTTTTTCCCAAGACGCCAAAAGCAGACTTTTTTAAAGCCCGTTCCGGGTAGCAGTAGTGGCTTGTTTTTAAATAAAGCATCAAACCCCACTTCGGGAACTGAAAACACTCTGTTAATAACACATGCATTTATTACCCAATTAATAGTACGCAGATGTTCGCAGTAACAGTTCAGTTCACTCAGCCATTTTCCCAACAGAGAGATGCAAGTGACTAACAAAGATCCATGGTCAGCAATCAAATATGGGATTCTGGCTGTAGCCGCTGATTGGTTCCTTGACACAATAGACGTTCATTAGAGAGTGAGCTGATTGGTGGCCTTCCCAGATCCAAGTTGCTCTAAGGGCTTCTCTCAGTGTGACGACCAGACTCAACACAGGAACAAAAATACACAATCACATCACCCCGGATCTAAAAGCCCTAAAATGGCTTCCTTATAAAGCAAGGATTCAGTTAAAAATGTCTTGCATGACCCATAAAGCACTTCATTACAACACACCTAGGTACCTGGCACAGAAGCTAGAATTATCTGGTGGATTCAGATCCTCTAGAAGCACCAGCACCTGGGTACTGAAACCACAGAAATCCATAAAAAGAAAACTTGCAACAGAGCCTTGTCGGGTATGGCCCCTAGAATTTAGAATTCCCTCCCACCTGAACTCAGACTGATTCACTCAACTGCGCCTTTAAAAAAAAAAAAAAGTTAATTTACTTCTTATGAACAAATGCCTTCACTAGATCATTCAATTACACCCATGACTATTACTAGTCTGGCCGACCTTGCCCATTATCCAGTTGATCTGTCTTAGAAATATTACCTTCCTCGATACGAGAACTTTCACAGTTTGTACTGCACTTGAATAGGTTATTACTCGCCTTCTTGTTTTCATTTCTTTCCCCGATCAACTGACCTCTGATCTACTCCCATGATTACTACTAGACTGTCGGACCATGTTCATTGTCCCGTCAACTTGTCCTAGAGATTTTGCCTTCCTCAATCTGTGAACCTACACTGTTTTTATCTCTCATGATTAAATTGTCGATTGCGTTTTTGTTTTCCTTTTTGGTCCAACTATCTGTGAAGCGCTCTGATACCCTAACGGGTCAAGCTTGTGCTGTATAAAACTTTATAAGTAAATAAAATTGTCCGAGTACTTACCGATGATGTTGTGCCTGCAATGAGGGCAAGTGTGATGCTGCAGCAGCCAGGGGTCTACACACTTCTTGTGGAAGCGGTGGGTGCAGGGTATTACGCGCAACTCCTACAGGACAAGGAGGAAAAAGGTTACATTAATGTCTAGTGAAAAAGAGAACGGAAAAAGAGGGCTATCCGGTGCGGCAGGAGCTCTCATTCTATTTTTCGTGTCTCCCTCCTCCCAGAATATTTACTTCCCACCTACCACCATGCTTACCTGTAAGTGCTTCTTCTCTCTGATAATTCATGGAGTGTAACAAATGCAAACATGTATGCAAGGCTTACTGGTACAGCACTATTTATTAATGTGCAGCACTACTTTGAATGTAATGAAGATACAGCATGAGGTCTGTGGGCACATTTTAATTTCTTGAAAAAAATGATAAAAAATGCATCTTTGGAAGAAATCACAAGCTTTGGACCCTTACTCAGATCCTGCTCCACTTTCTCCACAATCTGCTTTTTCCCCACTCAACATTTGTTTTTCCTTGTTTACACTTGTTGTTCAAAAGGTTCATGCATGTGGGCATTAGTTGGGAAGTTTGGGGTCAGAACCATCAAACTTTTATTTCATAAATTCAGTCCTTGCCAATTTTCCATGCTGATTTAAAATGGAAAAGTATTGTTAGCATCAGAAAAGGGGGAGACTTCAAGGACAAAGTCATTCCAACACTGAAGCAGAATATAGGTTTGTTAGTATGGAATGAATGTACCTAGCACTTCCCAGCCCGGACTGAAGCACCTCGCTGAAGCACTCCGAGGAAGGGTCGCACACCACTGTTGGGACCTAGTGTTAATATGGAGAGGGGTTGATATTTGGTTGCGTTAATCAGCGTCATTGGTTAAAAAGGAGCGGTTAATGTTATGCTTAGCGATTCATTGCGAGCTATAATTAATATAGAGAGGATTAGTTATTTGTTGTTGCACTGCTATTATACCAGTTGTTGCTTAGCGGTTTGGAAGGGGCTTGGGGTACTTTGCTTTAGGTTTTTGAGGGGGGCTATTCTGTCTGGTCTTTTGGTTGCTTACACCTGTAGTTGATTGCACACGCTGATTATGCACAAGGTAAACAAGGGTGCAGGTTGTTGGCCATGCATCCATAACGGTCTAGGTATGGGTCGGGAAGGTTTATTGGCTGACCCTATGCTAGTCAATTTCTGTTGATGTTTTAGGAGTAGGAGTTTATTATTGAGATGATTCAGGCTGAGAAGAGCCTGGTCCCTAATGCTTTCTTGACTATCAGGGGATTTTCATTGGATCGCATCCGCGCTGGGATTCGGACTGATAGTTTTACCGCATGGACAGAGAAAACTATGCCACAGATGGTTTTCTCTATGTAAGGCAGCATAATCGGCTGTGGTGCCAGTCTTTCTGGGAGCATTTGTTGATCTTCATTTGAAGGACAATTGGTGCTCTACGGATGACTGTGTATAATGCAGAGAGTGGTTAAGGTGAAGCTCCTTCCAACAGGTGGCCATTGAAGGGTCCTCCAGGAAGGAGAGATGTTTGGTTGGCTGCACTGTAAATGCCACATTCAAAATTTGCTCCTTTGCTCTCATGGCACAGCAGTAGTGACAAACAAAACTTGTTTCATCATTTCCATGACCTGCTGGGATAGTGCTCACTAAAAGGGGGGCTAGTCAGCTCTCCTTGGTCTAGCCCTAATCTCCAGTGACCACTAACCCATGAGATCACAGCTGTAAAAAAACAACTTTTGTTAACAAATAGTGAAATGAGGATTGAACAAGTGATGATTTATTTGACCTTTACAAATAGTTGTAAATGTGCCTCTGGTTCATGGTCATTCTTTTTATGTGGCATGGGCCAAGAATGATTCTATTGTCACTGGAACGTTGCTGTGCCATATTGAGAAGTTGCAATCAGATTTGAGCTAACTGGGAGTGGTGTCTGTTTCACTGTGGTGTAAACAATGTCGCTGCACAAGTTTGCTTTTTATTGCAGTTTGACATTCCGTATTACTCTGATCTGTGTTTTGATTTGAGTTGCACTTAACACACTAATATTGGCATTTACAACAAACGTTTCACTAGTATGGCACGGGCTTTAATGTCCAAGACACCCATGTACACACCTAAACTTTTATTCTTGTTACCGAGAGTACAAGGTAGAGATTAAATGCCATAATGTAAGGACTAGCTATGGAAATCAGGACATCAAGGGCTATTTATCAGTTTTAGATAAGGTTTTTAGCACATTGAAAATATTTTGGGAATTTACAAATTTCAGTAATTTGTCTCAATATCAAGTTAGAGAAAACCCTTCAAAATCATAAGAAAGGAGCAGTCACAGACTCCAGGGGCGAAGAAGCTGCAGTGGCAGCTATAAGCAGCATAGTAACAACGAAGGCATTGTGGGATACTCATTTTTATCAGCAGCTCCGCTGAGGTGCAAGCTGGGCTGAGCAGGCGCCATATGCATAGTATCTGCAGGGAACCGTCCAGCCAATACCTGAATGCACCAAGCACTTCTTATGTACTTTTAGATATACAAAAGTGCATAGTGGGAGGAGTGAGAAAAGGTAGGAGATGGAGCAGACACTTTGGCATCAGGGCACCGAAAGGCTCCAGTGAGATTTGTGTAACAGAGGGGGATGTGCAAGGAAAGCTGAGACCCAGACATTCCAACTCAAGGCTGCAGACAAAGATGTGTGAGGCGAGCAGAATCCCTACCTATTACAAATAGCTAGCTTTCTAAATATTCGGATATGCTAGACAAATACCGAGAAAAATTGATGTGCTTTTCTCATTTGACTAATAAACATCACTTGGTAACGTTTACTGGCCTTCTCAACAGAAACTGAAATGTGTTTCTGCAGGTTTTCACATGCAGATGCACAAACAGTTTTGAACCTCTTCAATGATTAATACATGGCATACAAAAAAAGCCCTGGCAAAGCGAATTAGTCTTGGCAATGAGAGCTACTGACTTTGCCAATGCTTGTTAAGTTTTTGCACACACCCCTATGATTCTGAGCTAATCAGTCAATCTCCCCATGCGTGGAAAAAGGAATATGCTACTTACCAGTATGCATCTGTTCTTGGCATGTAGAGCTGCAGAGTCACACACTGAGGATAAGATCGCCATCTGGTGTTGGGCTCGGATGATTGCAGGTTGTTGTTGTCTTCGGAAGAAGCCTTTGGTCACGAGGATGGTGACTCCTCCCCTGGACAACAGTGCGCATGGGCATCCACTCCATCGTCAGATTGTTTTTCGCCATGATGGGAAAAGATGGAGTGTATAGAAATGAAAGAAAGGATGTCCATGTGTAATGTCTAAGTAAGACGGATGCTGGAACAGATACAGGTCCCGGGGAGGCGGGCGGGCGTGTGTGACTCTGCAGCTCTACATGCCAAGAACAGATGCATACTGGTAAGTAGCATATTCCGTTCGAGGCATATGAGCTGCAGATCACACACTGAGGATAGATTATACAGCAGTGCTTCCCCTTAGCGGTGGTCGCCTGTATCCGTTGCAGCAGTTTGAAATAAAGTTTTTAGGACAGCCTGGCCCACGGAGGCCTGTTGTTTGGCCTGCACGTCAACACAATAGTGTTTAGTGAAGGTATGCGTGGTAGACCACGTGGCTGCCTTGCAAATGTCTTCTAAGGGAATGTTACCTAAGAAGGCCATAGAAGCCCCTATTTTACGCGTGGAGTGCGCCCTAGGGGGAACTGTAAGTGTACGTTTAGCCTTGAGGTAGCATATTTGGATGCATTTAACTATCCACCGGGCTATGCCTGATTTGGAGATCGGGTTGCCTTTGTGTGGTGGTGCGAAAGCAACAAAGAGTTGTTTTGTCTTTCGAAAGGGTTTTGTCCTGTCGATGTAATAAAGCAAGGCTCTTTTGACATCTAAGGTATGTAGGGCCCTTTCAGCTACGGAGTCTGGGTTTGGGAAAAAGACTGGTAGCTCTACTGATTGGTTAAGGTGGAAAGGGGAAATCACTTTTGGAAGAAATTTAGGGTTTGTCCTAAGAACCACTTTGTTACGGTGTAGTTGTAAGAAAGGTTCCTCTAGTGTAAGGGCTTGTATTTCACTTACTCTGCGCAGGGAAGTGATTGCGATAAGGAAAGCTACCTTCCATGTTAGGAATTGCAACTCACATTTGTGCATAGGTTCAAATGGGGGACCCATGAGTCTTGTTAGAACCACATTGAGATTCCACACTGGTGCAGGTGGCAATCTTGGGGGAAGAATTCTTTTGAGACCTTCCATAAACGCTTTGATGGCTGGTACCTTAAAAAGGGACAGGTGTTGCCTATTTTGCAAGTAGGCTGCCAAGGCTGCTAGGTGTAAACGTATAGAGGAATACGCTAGATTGCATCTTTGCAAGTGTAGTAGATAGCAAATGATGTTTTGGATGGAAGCATCCAATGGATGTATGTCATTATTAGCGCAGTAGATGGCAAATCGTTTCCATTTCGCGGCATAACACGCTCTAGTAGTAGGGCGTCTGGCTTCCCTTATGATATTCATACAGTCTGGAGGGAGATTGAGGTAACCGAACTCTAAGACCTCAGGAGCCAGATCGCTAGGTTCAGTGTTTGAGGATCTGGGTGTCTGATTTCTCCATGGTTCTGGGTTAATAGATCCGGGGAGAGGCGTAGCCTTTGATGTGGAACTAAAGATAGTTCCAGAAGTGTGGTGAACCACGGTTGACGTGCCCAAGTGGGAGCCACTAGTATTAGTGTTAGTGACTGTTGTTTCAGTTTGCGTACCACAAATGGAACTAGTGGGAGAGGCGGAAAGGCGTACGCAAATCTGCCTGACCAGTTCATCCATAGGGCATTGCCCTTCGACTGTGGGTGTGGAAACCTGGCGGCGAAGGTTGGGCATTTTGTGTTTTCGGGAGTGGCGAACAGGTCTATGTCCGGTTGTCCCCACTTTTGGAAGAAGGGGAGTAGAACCTTGGGGTGTAGTTCCCATTCGTGGATTTGCTGTGTGTGGCGACTTAGGAGGTCGGCCACTTGATTGTGGATCCCTGGGAGATGTTCTGCTAACAGGTAGATGTTTTGGGGAATTGCCCATCTCCAGATTTGCTGTGCCAGTTGGGACAGTTGGAGAGAGTGTGTCCCTCCCTGTTTCTGTATATAATACATTGTCGTCATGTTGTCTGTGCGTATGAGGACAGTTTTGTTCTTGAGGTGAACTTGAAAGGATTTTAGTGCTAAGAACACTGCTAAGAGTTCCAGGTGGTTGATGTGGAGCAGTTTTTGTTGACTGGTCCATCTGCCCTGAGTGGTATGGTGAAGGAGGTGGGCTCCCCACCCTGTGAGAGATGCGTCTGTAGTTAGCACAACTTGTGGAAGAGGCTCTAAGAACGGTCGCCCTTTGGACAGGTTGATGGTGTTCCACCATTTCAGTGAGCGAAGTGAGCGACTGTCCACCAACACCAGATCGGTAAGTTGTCCGTGAGCTTGGTTCCACTGTTGTGCTAAACATTCCTGTAAGGGACGCATTTGAAGTCGTGCGTGTGGGACTATGGAGATGCATGACGCCATCATGCCTAGGAGCTGCATGAATACTCTTGCTGGAAGAGATGGATGAGTTTGAAATTGAGAGATGAGATTTTGTATACTGGCTATCCTGGCGGTGCTGGGATAAGCAATGGCTTTGGAGGTATCTATGGTTGCTCCTAGATACTGATGTAAGTGGGAGGGTTGTAGGTGGGATTTGGGGTAGTTGATAGTGAATCCCAAATCGTGGAGAGTTTGAATTGTGCGATGAGTGTGGAGAACGCATTTTTGGTATGTGTTGGCTTTTATGAGCCAATCGTCCAGATAGGGGAAGACATGGATCTGTTGTCTTCTGAGATGCGCTGCCACGACTGCTAGGCACTTGGTGAACACTCTGGGTGCCGTTGTTACTCCGAATGGGAGAACTGTAAATTGATAGTGTTGCCCATCTACCACAAATCGTAGATATTTTCTGTGAGCGGGATGCATAGGGATGTGAAAGTATGCGTCCTTGAGGTCTAATGTGGCAAGGAAGTCTCCCTGTTGTAACAGTGGGAGGACTTGTTGGAGAGTGGTCATATGAAAATGATCCGAATGTATATACTGGTTTAGTAGTCTGAGATCCAGTATGGGCCTTAGTGTTTTGTCCTTTTTGGGAATGAGGAAGTATAGAGAATATACCCCTTTTCCCTGATGTTGAAGGGGGACTGGTTCTATCGCATGTTTTTGTAACAGGGATTGAACTTCTTGTTTGAGGAGAGAGAGATGATGTAAGGACATTGGACGTTGTTTGGGTGGTATGTTTGGGGGGGATTGTATGAGTTCGAGGCAGTAGCCAGACTGGATAATTTGTCTTACCCATCTGTCTGTGGTGATGGAAGTCCAGACAGGTAGGAATTGTTGGAGTCGCCCCCCGACAGGAGTGGAAAGGTCTGGGGGGAGTGGTGGCAAGTCACTGTTTGGTAGCTGGTGAGGTGCGGGTGTTGTTGTTGTTGCCCCGCCCTCGACCTTTGTTATTGTTTCCTCTATAACCTCCCCGGAAATAACCTCTGTTAGGGGATGTTTGTCCAGAATTTTTAAAGGTGGACGTGGTCTCAGTTGATGTGTTTTTGGAGCCTCCTCTATAAAAGGAGCGACGAAAGGAACCCCGGTTTTGAGGAGACTGCAGTGCTCCCATAGACTTGGCAGTTTCATTATCCTTTTTTATTTTTTCTAATGCAGTATCCACTGCAGGGCCGAATAGCTGCTCCTGGTTAAAAGGTTGAGCTAGGATTGCGGTTTGAACCTCCGGTTTAAAACCGGAAATACGGAGCCAGGCATGACGTCTGAGTAAGACGCTAGTATTGACCGCCCTAGAAGCAGTGTCTGCCGCATCTAAGGCGCATTTAATGGAGGCATTAGATATTAATTTGCCTTCTTGAATGAGGTCAGTGGCCTGGGACTTAAAGGGTTCAGGCAGATGTTGGATGAGGTCCTCAAGTTGGTCATAATGTGCCCTGTCATACCGGGCTAACAGGGCTTGGGTATTGGCAATACGCCAGTGGTTCGCCGCCTGTGCGGCGACTCGTTTCCCTGAGGCCTCTAAAAGCTTAGACTCCTTGTCTGGGGGGGGCGTTTCTCCAGTAGTCTGTGAGTTAACGCGCTTCCTGGCATTTGATACGACCAAGGAGTCTAAAGGGAGCTGGGTTTTAATGTATGCAGGGTCCTGCGGGGCTGGTCGGTACTTTTTTTCGATGCGGGGGTTGAGAACCCTCGCTCGAACAGGGTCTTTAAAGACGTCAGTGGCATGCTTTATAACCCCTTTAATCATGGGAAGTATATGAACAGTTTTCTGTGACTGTTCAAAGGTATCGAGGAGAAAATCCTCCTCAAGGGGGTCTGTGTGCATAGTGACACCATGGAATGTTGCTGCCCTGTTTATCAGTTGGCCAAACCCTAGGTGGTCATCAGGAGGGGAGGGCTTGGAGGGGTAGGTAGTGGGGTCAGGCATGTCAGGTATTGGATAAGACCAGTCATCTACCGGTGCTGTGTCTGGCAAAGTAAACGGGTCGGTTGGTTCAACAGGATAATTAAAGAAATCAGGGTCCGCCCCTCCCCCTAAGTCATCATCATCATCCTGTGGAGGGGGTGAATGACAGGGAGATGGTAGAGGTAAAGGTAAAGGAGAATCAGGAGGAGGAGGGGGGGACGGGTTAGAAGGTAATACAGGAGAGGAAGGACGAAGTGGTGAAGTGGCACAGTCCTTTTTCCGTATGGGAGCTGGGGGAGGTGTAATGTCCAGCTTCCGCTTTTTATATGGGATGGCAGTCACATGTCCAGTGTCAGGATTGATGTAGATCCGCTTTTGAGTAGGATCTGGTCGAAAAAGTTCATCTGGCTCCGAAGGTGGGGGCTGCGATGTCCGCTTCGGGTCTGTCTGAGCTTTTTTCAGTGTGGGCGTAGTTTTCGGTGCCGATAATGTTTTCGGTGCCGATAATGTTTTCGGTGCCGAAGGATGTGTTGGGTCCGATGGATTTTTCGGAGCCGACTGAGTTTTCGGTGCCGATGTATGCTTCGGTGCCGATGTATGCTTCGATGCCGAGGGACTTTTAGGCATCGATGTCGAAGAACGTTTCGGTGCCGGTGGAGACTTCGGTGCCGAGGAACGTTTCTGTGCCGAAGGAGATTTCGGTCTTGGAGCCTGTTTCGGTGCCGACAGTGGTTTTTTGGGTGTTAAAGGCACAATCAGGTGAGGTTTGCTCGAGCCCGAGCCACCTACAGGCTTAGATGTCTTCGGAGCCGGGCCCGAGGGCGGGGCTTCTGAAGAGGATTTTCGGTCGCGACTGGGCCCAGCTGGCGGAGTCTTGACCAATGGTTTTTTGGATGGGGCAGGGGCAGGGGGGGTGGTACTCACACGCTGCCCTGGAGTGATGAGGTCATCGGAATCGTCGGCCTCGGACACGATCTCGAGGTCTTCGGTGTCGTCTTCGGGAACATCTTGAGCAAAGATGTCCTCCGGTTCTGGAGCTGGTTTGGCCATAATATGGCGTCGAGCTCTTCGGTCCCGGAGGGTCTTCTTCGAACGGAAAGCGGAACAAGCTGGACAGGTGGACTCGTCGTGTTCCGGCGACAGGCAGAGGTTACAAACCTCGTGGTGGTCACTGTGGGGGAACTTCGCTCCACACTGGGGGCATTTCTTGAAGGGTGTCCTGTCCATCAGCCGCTTGCGGAACCGGTCCGAGTTGATGTCGACGTCGATGGAATGAAGATCAAGGAGTTAAATTGATTGCTAGAAGTTTTCTGCTGGAGCGGAAAAAAGTTCATCCGAACCCAATGGCGGAAAAAAACAATCTGACGATGGAGTGGATGCCCATGCGCACTGTTGTCCAGGGGAGGAGTCACCATCCTCGTGACCAAAGGCTTCTTCCGAAGACAACAACAACCTGCAATCATCCGAGCCCAACACCAGATGGCGATCTTATCCTCAGTGTGTGATCTGCAGCTCATATGCCTCGAACATATATATCTAGCAAAAAATCCGATAAAAAAGAAAGCAATTGTGCCCATGTAACGTCTGCTGTCACCAAAAAAGCAAACATCTTTTGTCGCAAACATCCATTTCAAAGGAGAAAAGGACTTCCTTGAAGTGTGTGTGGGATAGTAAAACATAGCTCAAAATGGCAAGGTGTTCAACAAGAGCAACAGGGAAGAAAAAAAATAAAAGTATGTCAATCACACCATGATCATTGGAAGGACAGCAATCCTGCTGAAGCAATCAGTACCATGTCCATGCTCCAGCCGATCGAAAAGGAAGGCCGCACACAATGGCCAATTAGAAGGCAGCAAATAAGAGTGACAATGAAGCCAACAAATTTTACACAATTGGTGTGCTGCAAGCCCTTTGTTGTATACAATAGCCGTCTCATGTGAAAGGCGCATACGATGTTGCAAGCAAGAACTATTTAAAAAAAAAAAAAATTGCGCCAGGGAATTTTTGGGGTTTTCCCGAAACAAATCCCCCCTTTGGGAGATTACAGACCAATTGCCACTGCAGTTTCACTGAAAGTGATCTACCCTCTTTGGCAGGAGCACTTTCATCACAAACGCCTCATCGATGCTGAGGGGAACTCACATTTTTGTGGGTAGACTGCTTGCTTCTGTGCTGGCGGAGGTAGAACCCTGCCGGCCAAGTGGGTTGGTGACCCATCTGCCAACCTTAAAATAATTCCCAATTCTGTCCAAATATCTTCTATAAATTGAGGAAAAATGCACAAAACTAACAGTATTAGAAAATAATGCACTGTGCGCGTAGAGAGCCTAGGGACGTGGAACAATAAGGAAGCAGATTTGTAGTTGTGCGAGACAACAATATTTGCAACAGTTTTAAAAAAGTTATTCACACCACAGTTTACTTAAGAGCACTGTGTAGGAAGATTAGCATTGGCGTGCATGGGATTTTTAAAATATTGCTCTGGCAGATTCAGAAAGCTTTTCATAGGGGTAAGTTCGAACTATGCTGGGAAAAGTGATATGCGCAGGTGTATATACTATATACCGTTTTTATACAAGCATAACATGCACAATAAATGCCTACTACATAGACATGTAATTTCCTAATGCGAAATACCAAGGGCATTTCAGAGCAGTGAGCCAATAATTGAAATTAAAATTTTGTGCATGCCAAAAATGCAGAAAATTTGGGGCCATTTAAAAAAAAAAAAAAAAAGCACACGACAGGTAGGTTACTCTTTTTCTCTCAATGCATGCTGTTATATACCCAAATCGCTCTATCGTAATCTGTCCAGAAACTACAATTAAAATTCATCAGACCATGTAATTTTTACAAAATCCCTTAGGAAGGGATAGCTTTTGTCAGTACCCCAATGCACGTGTAGGATTACGGTGTATATCAATGTATACCACCAGCAGTCCATAAATCACGAGTAAGATGTACCTCCTTGTACATGTATTAGCCCCAGGTTATGCAGCTGTGCACTAAACATGTTGCGCTTTGCATACATTTCTCTTTTTTACCCCATACTTTAGTGAATGAGTGTCAGAGATGTAATTTACAATGCTGTAATCAGAGTTGTCATACGGTTGGAACAAATAGTGAAGGAAAGGACAATTACGCATATTTGGGTACGTTAAAGGATTTGTTATTTTTTTTGCATTACATTGCTTTTCATCTCAGTGTACTTGATTGAAATGAAGAAAACATTTATCACATGGCGAAAATGACAAACTAGCATATTTACCAACAAAATAGAATTCTAATCCATTGCTCCCAATCTGCATGGTTTAATCATGGTAACATTGGAACAGGGTGCTCTAGAGACTCTGATTACAGGCTGTTCCACGTCCCTTTACTTGATTGTGATGTACATGTCCAGGTTAAGTTTATCAGCTGTGCCAAGAATCTTTCTAATAATTATCAAACCAGGCAACCTAAGCAGAGGGAGATAAAGTCTAGTATTCAAGAACGCACCATTTTGTAAAGTTGGGAAATAGAGATTCGACCTCCTGTCGCGGTTTACAAAAGCATCAACTTAATACCTACACTACACTGAGACTACGGCATAGACGCATTAGATCATAGGAGCAATGGTTACGGAGACACAGAATTTCAGGTAACAAAGAGGAGTGGAGCAGTAAAGTGCATTACATCTGAATTTATATTATTACATGCTTCTTGCCAAACACAGTGGTGAATGCAATATGTGTTAACCCAGTTTTGTCTTTGCACACATTGTGTAGCTTAACATTCTTCGCCAACAACTAGTCATGGCGAGTCTTGGTTATCTGGTTATGCCGTAACCAGATTACAAGTACCTTGTTCTCTGGAGGACTCACCTCAAACATCAGTTTTGAAAATAGACGCGGACCCTTTACATAGGCATCCAATCATGCTAGGCATTGACAAGCAACAAAACTCTTTGATCCAGATTACCAGTAGTACATGGCAAAAGTGCTCTACTTACAAAGTAGATTGTTACAATTCTGATTTCTGGGGCCAATAAGAATGCTCCCCTGTGCTTCTGGCCAATTGACTTCATCTTTTTCATCTGTGTGTGAGGTAAGGATGCTCCACTGTGCCAGATCTTTTTGAAAACCCATTTTGTTCTTCGTGTCCGTTTCTTCTACTCCATCTGGATGTTGGTGGGTGGATGGCTGTGTACCCTGGCAGACGCTGAGGTATGCCTGCACCCCTGGGAGTAGGCTATAGCACAGAGATTGTGTGAGCAGGGGATGACATGCTGCAAGTTGCAGCCCCCTCAGATCCACTGCCCACTCCATCATGGCAGATGCAGAGTCAGGGTGCACGCATAATGCATTAGTGTGTTGGGTTTGCGGAGACCATACATCACTGCACAGAGTACATCAGGGACATGAATGGCCACTGCATGCTTGGGTCTGTACTTCAGTCTTTTTGTACAGGGACATCAACAAATGCCAACATTTACCTTTAGAAAAGACTAGACTCAGAAGTAGCATTTTTGTCTTGTTCAAGTTAGGAAGGTGGCAGTAGAAGCTTGTCTCTTGGTTGCAACAACAGATGTTCAGCTGATCAGTGCATGAGGCTGCTTTGTGCGATACATCTTGACCACGATAATGGAAGAGTGGCGGCTAAAACCAGTTAGGGATAGCCACATTTACAGGACAGGTGAGTATACAATATTGTCAATTCAAAATCATATTGCTAGCTCAGGAGTTGATTGCGACAACCAAAATTTTAATACTGTCATGGCTTTTGCCAGCAGTGGTCTTTCAAGTAATCGACAATTGTTGATATTAAAATGTGTCTTTCGTCCTGTTACTAATTTTTTATTTAACCCGATAGATAAGAAAATGCTTGCATCTTTAAAATCCCATGCAAAGGTTGGGTCTTTAATCCAGAATGTAAGTGGGAAGCAATATGTTATGAATAGGGTATGAATATTTTGGCACATAGTTGGGTGAAGGACGTCATCACAATAGGATTGTCTGAAACACACAGATAAATTAATACTGCAGACTGCTAAAGGGCATAAACCCCACCTCATCAAATAACTTGTGTAGAGCAGTCACCTTGCAAATCTCCATTCCTCTATCGACCCAGCACCATTGACAAAATGATGCTGTGGTCTGACTGGATGCTCATTTTGGAAGAGCATTGGGCATATAGCCAGGAAACCAAAGTCGGCGATGGGAAGAGATATGGAGCAGTGTTATGTTTATGTTAAGCTCCACTGTGTTTCTCTGACTTGACAGATTCACGCAAATCCACAACTCGAGGTTGTGTATTAAAAAAAATTGCTGCAAAAGACCAGACTGTGAATGTTAATACAATTATGTCATCATAAGTGTTGAAAGAATATAGTACATGATCTAACTGAACAATCTATCTTGATAAGCTTGAATACATTGATCGCCCTTTTATTTATCCCAGGCCCAAAACATTTCAGAAGCAATGTGCTAGGGAAGAGGGGCAGGAGGCAATCGTTCACCATTGGCGTGCAATGAGGAAATCTTAGCACAATGAAATTAATGATGCAGTGTTCTCCTGGGTATTGTATTGTCCATTACAAAGGGCTGACAAAAGGTAGGAACGATAACATTGTGATAAATAAATGGATTTACAGAACTGAAACAATGTAGGTTTCCAGAGTATCAATAATATATGAAACAAAACCCTGCGAAATGCAAGGAAGTTTGGGGCATGTCTGTAATAATGGTGACAACAAAGCAGCTGTCTATAGTATTCAACAATTCATTACAATCCTCACCCCGACGTTCATGGTGTTGCGCAGTCAACTTTTTCTAGCGCTGTCTAAAGCAATGTGGCTAGATAAGAACATGATTTACAGCCCAGTTTACACTGGCGCTCAGAGCAAGTCCGGTGAACGCTTTTTGATGAAAAAGTAAACACAAAACAAAACAAGGATGTCCATTTCAAAAGGAAGCCATCTGCAGTACAATCAAGGCATTTACAGCTCCCAACAGCTATGAACCCGGCAATTAAATAGTTTGGGCAGGAATTTCCTGACACTTTATCGAGCTCCGCTGAAGCAAGGTGGATGCTCAAATTTGTGACCAAAGCAAGGAGGGGATGCGAACGAGTCTTGGACGTGCACTTGAAAAGCATTCTTTAAAAAGCATAAACACTATCCCTAGTTATAGAACAAAAAAACAATGGCAATGGGAAGCAAACATAAGCTTACATTACGACGTAACAAAATAAAAATCCAAAGGAAGCTTCGATAAAGATGAGCAGGAATCAAAGAAAAAAAATAGTGCCTGGACACAAACACAAGCACCAAATTAGAAAGATACCAGTAGTTAGTCGCTGCTCCATGCGAGGAAACAAATGACAAGAACAGACAAAGATAAACACAGAGACACAATAAACATCTGTTATTCAGCACCAAGACACCCTACGTAGTGAACGTGCAATTTACAAATACACATTATGTTAAGAGGAAAGATTAACCAGAAGCAAGCCTTTTTAAAAGACAATTAAACTCTCAAATAAAAAGCGATGGCCGTGCTGTAAGCCCACAAAGTGTATACAACATGTCTCAAAGAGAAATTACTTATGATCAACAGGTGGTTAAATGGCTGTGCTTGTCACAAAGAGTTGCATAGGACAAACAGGACATGATTTGTACTCAAGCTGCCAGCACACACAATGCACGGCCTTCTGCCAGGTCATGTGACCTCTCCATTCAAGGTCATTTGCCTGCGGTACACCCCTACCACTTGATAGAAAAGCAGACAGTGCAAAGCCTTCTTGTAACATGCATCAGGGACAGCCTTTACTAGGGCTGTGCAAACTACATCCTGCGACATCGGGCACATCTGCCATGTGCAAGCAGGGACTGCAAAAGTTATTGGTTATGTTGCATGTGATGTAATGAATCATGCACCTCATCTTTTTCAGGGAATTTTAAATAAGAGGGATCAAAATGTGTGAACGAAAGTGTACATTATCTTTTTAAAAGCCAACAAGTGAATTGTTTTGATTTTCTAATAAAAGTAGAGGTTTATGCCATGCAGTGTGCTAAGTACCTAATCATTTTCTTTAGCATTTTTTTGTTATAGGGCTACTAATTGGTAGATTGAACCACACAAAAAAAAATCTTACATGCTGAAGACGAGAACAATGAACATTTTCCACTCCTGGCTTTGGTTTGAATTTACTCAGGCAGCCCTCAAAGAGCTCTATGATCACGGGTTGTCAGCCACCACCACAGGTCGCTCGTGGTGCCCTCTGATATCTGGACCAGGTCGGAGAGATTCTCCCGATGCTGTGCCCATTGGAACTTAAGGTACCACTGCAGAGCCCACATGTGCCATTTGGCATGGTCCACCAGCAGGATTCAGGGGGCCATGAAGCCCAACAACCTCAGAGTCATTCTCACTGCAATCCAGGATAGAGGCTGAAACATCTGTATCCTAGCCTGAATATCCTTGACTCGCCATTCGGGAGGATATGCCTGAAACTGCACCAGTTAAGGCGTTACCAAAGGTAAGTGACTTGTCCTTCTAGACAGTTCCCTCTTCTATCCCCCTATTCGCCGAATTGTCTTTTTCAATCCAACAGTCACATGTCCACCATTCAAATTTCGCTATAATAATCCACCACTAATCCTTTTTGGGTTCCGGAGTAGCATGCTACTTGCTGAAAAGCATTTGAGCCCTCATTGGGGGATAGTAAGCGCTATATAAATACAATTACAATACAATACAATACTCTTCTCTTTAAGGAGGTAATAAAGAGCAGCTTCCTGGCCCAAAGAACACAAAAAGGACTACCAATCACAAACTTAAGCACGTCAGTTTTGTTTTGGTAAGTTCCGTGTGGATTTATCAAATGGGACCAATCTTCTTAGTATTTAAATGAAAAACTTGCCTCTGGATTAATGCTAGAACAATAGCTACAGAGTGTCTGTTGCAGACACAGTGAAAGCGTAGCCTTCCATGACAAACTGTTAAAGTAACAAAAAAGCAAAAATGCTGTCTAAAGGTCACATGAAAATTTTAAAGAAAAATAAGCAAGTGAAAACTGACATGGCAAAAATAAATACATTAAATGAAAGCAGAGATTAGCCTACCAGCGCTGGCATTAAATGGACTACTTTCTAAGAAGATGTGCACACGAGCCCAGCATTAGAGTGAACTACTTTCTAGGCAGATGTGGAAATGAGCCAAAATGCCGTCACGAACAGTGAAGGCAGCCAATAGTCAAACTGTGATGACCTATTGCCCTTTTCTGTAGGCTGTGGCAGGAGGAAGCAAAATGTCAATGGCATATGAAGAGACCAATGGGCGAAGAGGGCTTACTAAAAGTCCATCCGAGTAGATTATGATTAGGCTGTCCGGTTTTAGGTTTAAACCTATAAGAACTGATAAAACCCCACCGGATGGGAAATAGCCCTCACCACTATAAACATAAATACTGAAAAAACCTTGCACAAGCACAAACTAAATGCCATTCAAATAAAAAGGAAAAGGAGAGTGAAAGAGTCATTTTTATTTCTTCCTGACGGGGCCAATCTAATGTAACTTTGTTATAGAAGGTAGCAGTAATAAAGACTGGGCTAACATTATTCTGCTTGAGTTTTGTTGTTTGTCACTAAAATATTGTTGTTTCTTCCTTTTTTCAGTTTTGTGGTTTTTGGTCTAAAGATACAGGGGTCAGAAGCATTTTTTAGGTGTTCTTTATTTATTGTATAAATTGTAGAGAATCAGGAAACATCAAAATCATATTTGATTATTTGGCTACGTTTAAGTCTTTCACTGATAGGAAAAATGTAGGTTTAATAAGAATCTTTCCCAATATGTACCATCACATTTACCCACAGAGAATGGGTAAAAACCATTGATACATCAGCCCCCTTTTCTAGTGAGTCAGTAGTGATAGTAGGTGAATTGCCAAACACCCCAGGCTTTAAACATTCAAATGCAAGATATAGTGACAGGTGTATATGAAAAGAGTACAGTCACAAATCATCTGGATACTGGTGAAAACATGACACCAGACTTTTGGAAAACATGTAACACAGGGTCACTTGGAACGCTGCTGCAAAAAGTTCTTACCAAGTTCATTAAAGATCAGAGTGATTTTGTTTGTATTTGTAGTGATTCAGCTATGTATATGAAAAAGTTGTGTGATAACCTGTCACAATTGATACCTGTGCTAAAGTGCTTCCCTGTAAGAGATCCTTGCCACTTGTTAGATGGCATGCTAAAAGCATCTTTACAATCTTCAGAGTTAATGAAGAATGCCACTTTTTAGTCCATTCTGGTTCACTGTTTTGTTATGCACAGAAACTAAAACACAAATATTTCTAATGTTGAGCTTTGTTAGGCATCAAATAAAGTCATCCCAGCTGTGTCATTTAGCTGGTGGTTCTCAGTCCTAAAGGCCATGAATGCTATATTATCCATGTGGCAACAGTTTATAGAAACTTTTCTGAATGATGATGCCAAAGAAAGAAATGTGAGGCTCTTTGATCACATTTTGATAGTGATTTGAAAAAAGGACACTCTACTGCATTCTTATATTTTTACAGTAAAGCATGACTGTTGTAGTGGCCATAATAAAAAAAAAAACTAGAGTCTGAAAACACCCCTGTCAACTAAGTGCTCAGCATAGTTGGTGTAGATCTCCTTGACAGTAGGCTGGGCAACACTTTTAGTGACGTTAGCACTGCAACATATTCCATGTTAGAGTGCTAGCCACTTGGTAAGCAAAGAAATGTTGAGGAGCAATTCAGCAACTTTTATTTTACAATGTATGAGAAATAGCCTTCACCAACCATGCCATTTGAAGTCAATGGAGCCTCACTGTGGTACTCTGCACAAGTTATAGACCCCTCCCTTAAAGGGAAATTTTCTCCGGAGTTTCAAAAGTGATGCCTCATTTTTGACTGCTTCAATAACTCTGAGGGCATATGTTACAGAACCTGTTGCAGAGAATCACAATCTTCAGGTGCAACAGCATTGGCATGGAAAGCTATGTCAGTGGCCAGAGTTAGCAAACTGTATACTGGCTATTTTCGCATTGCCTGTCTCAAGTGTCAATGTTGAGAAGGCCTTTTCACAGATAAAAGTTCACATGGGAAGAGTGAGAGCACATGACCAAAGACTCACTGAAGAAGCATTGTATAGTGTACTACGATAAGTTTGATTTGTAAAAATGTATTTGGACCTCATTTACACTGTACGTACACTGTCTATGTACCATGCAGTATCAGTGCAGAAAGCAAGCAATAATAAAAGCAAAATGTTCCATAAACACTGGAAAAACACTTTGTTTTTAATGGCGCGAAAATGTGTAAACACTTATAACCACTGTTTTTTAAGGTATTGAAATCACTTGAAAACATTGAAAAAACCCCACCAGAATTTACCAAAAATAGAAACTGAAAACAGGAAAGCCTAATTATGATGTAGGTATTTTTATTATGATAAAAAAAATTGGAGGCTAGTGAGATACCTAAACCTCTATCTAGGACAAACATAAAAAAAATCTATTAACGCCACTTTACAATGAAATTGATCTTAATGAAAGACACAAGGTCACCAAGAGCTCAAGGGCACACAAAGACAAACTGTTCGAGGGAATATGTATGTCATACACTTATAAGTGGCTAAGTAAGATCCTGGCAACTTATAATGCTACCTTGTACTGTGAGGCCTAAAATTTGATCTCGGATTATATGAGGCTCGTTCTTTCAAATGTGTTGCAGGTTCAATGGTCCAATGCCCACTAGTGGGTGTATATGCTCAACCGCTGCCCAGCCTCAGTGCGGATGCTCTTACCTCCCCATCTATGTATTTCTCTAGACAGATGGCACAGTCTGATGTGGAGCTGCTGCTAAGTGTGTCCAGAGCCCCGCAGCTACCTTCCCGGTGTCCTTTGCCCTTCGACTTGAACTTCCTGGTCTCCATCTTCTCAAGTGCCTGCACTGCCATCCTGTTCATAGAGTCCTGTGAAAGGGAAAATAAAGACAGAAGCATAGTTCGGTTAAACTTTCTGGGACAAAGTTTGATCTCATATCCTACCGTGGTGACTTCCCTTCCTGGTTTCTCCCTCTTTTCTATATACCAGTGTCCTCTAAGGGCTCTGAAGGGTCCTACTGGAGCATGTATCCTACACAAATCAAATCACTCACTCAACACGTTTGACAAGTCTGGCCTTACCGGGATTAAATGACAGCGCATGAACTTGGGAAAGTTTGTACAGACCAGTTATTCAATGAATGTCACTGGTACATTGGCTGTGGTCCAGGACTCATGAGAACTAAGGAACGCCAGTTTAAGACCCCTACTTTAAAGGAGACAAAAATTTATGTGTGTGGTTGCAATGTCTCCTGCGTAGAGGTAGGCAAACCGCTAAAAGCTCAAGGCAAATGCCAGGCTGTCATTGTAGGAAGCTGGATCTTTATATAGTACACCAGAAGGAGGTGTGTTGTGTAAAGAGTCCAGATATCCCTTAAGAGTGGAAAGGAGTTTGCTCTAGGAATTCCAAAGTGTTTTATCTAGGGTAGTGTGGTTGAGTAGCTTTAGGCTTATCAGAGAGGAGTGTTAGACATTTGCTGCACACTCAAAGTCAATAAATGATACACACTCGAAAAGAAGATCAATACCAATTTAGAAAAACAACAGGAATTTTTATATATATTTAGAAACCTAGAAATTCGTAAATAGGCAAGGGGAGAGGAGTTGGCCCAATGGCTAGGGCGCTCGACCTCGGACCTGGGTTTGAGCCCCAGTAATGACGTTGAACATCCTGGGATTCTGGGCAAATCATTTAATCTCCCTGTGCCTAGCAAAAAATGAATGTGTGTCCTCATGTAACGTAACTGGAGCTATGTAAAGCCCTCTGTGCTATATAAAGCGCTCTGATACCTGATTGGATTCGGGTCAAGTTCGCGCTATATAAAACTCTGCAATAAAAAAAAAAAAGTACTTTTTCGGAATACAATTTTTGCAGACTTCGCAACGTTAACCAACAGTGTGTTTTTATGCATAATGCTTTCCAATGGGAGAGGGAACATTCACTGCATACATATACTTGTAATACTTTTCCGTGGGACCCCCTTCACTCATGAGGTGGTAGAGGGACAAGGACCAAAGTTCCACCAGCAGATCGGTCTTATCTGGCCTAGTGAGTCCGAATGCAGAGGTGCAGGATGGGTTGGTAGCCTTGTGCGCTAAGCAGAAGAAAGGAGGGGGAGGGACTTGTAAACAGTTTGCAAAGGGGGACTTGGTGTCAAGTCAGAGCTCCCAACGGGGTGCTCGGGTTACAAGGGTCCTGGGAGCACAGGGAAAGTGTCTGTTTCCTTAGGCGCAGGCCGGGTGACTCGGGTGCGGAGTGCTTGTAGCAGGCTGACTCATGCGTCAAGGCATTCACTGTTGTCAGTCAGGACCTGCAGGGGGGCAAACATTGGACAGCTAGGCCACTTTCGGTGCTGGCCACTGTGGTGCAGATGTCCCTAATCGGCTGGTCGTAGGTGATGATGCTGGAGCCCGGAATGGTTTTAAACAAGCTTTGGTTGTGGCAAGGGGTGTGGTACCCTGGGTATTGATGCACAGTGGCTTGTGGAGGTCCTGGCATTGACCGTCTTGGCAGAAATATTGATTTGGCCTCCTTGAGTGTGCTGACCTTCTACTGGGAAGCTACTGCTTGGTGGACAGCAGCTTCTTTAAACTGGACGTCATAGTCAGTGCCTGCAGTCTATAGGGGAGTAGCTCCTCTACTCTAAGGGAGATGCTGGCTTCTTGGCAAAGTGCTGGCAACCCTCCGGGGCTTGTGGAGGATGCACAACTGCAGAACGAGTCTGGTATTTGCAATTGTCGAGTGTCTGTGCGGCAGGGTTTCATGTCAAAAGTCCACAGCAGTCCTCAGCTCTTGCCGGGATACGCTCTTCAATGTCATCATCTTTTTAGTCAGTAGAATCTGAAGCACTGGATTTGGAGGGGCACCTAAATACTAAATTTAGGGGTGTTGGGGGAAGGGAGGGAGAGAGTGAAGAGTAGTAGCCTATGAGCAACCAGCCCTTGGGGTCACTATGCCCGTATATGACCAAGATGCCAGAATTTTCCTAGAATGGGGCACATCAGGCAGTTCATCTTAGGGGTGTCGACCTGGGTGTGCTCCATACCTATTCACATATTTTCCACCTGTCCTGGAGCCAAATGAGCCTCAGGACAGGGAGTGGCATCTACCAGGACTGGGGGAGGCTGCGTCACATATCAAAGGCAGCAGAGACTTTGAAGCCTTCGGCCTTGGTATGCTGATTGTGAGCCATTCTGTTTGGAGGAGGTGTAAACACCTCATTCCAGAGCAGGCATTGTTCCTGACCTCTGAGAGCGAGGCTCTCACCTACTAGACCTAGGGGGTCAGAAGTCAGTATGTGGTGGCAGGCTGGACTGTAGCAGTCAGCCAGCACACTAGTGGCCAAGTAGCTTTCAGGGGTTCCTCTAAGGAACCCTCCGGGTGCATGTATTAATAAATCCATCACTGAAATCAGTGTAGGTCTACTTATATGAGATGCTTGATACCAAAAACCCTTGGTTTCAGTGAAGCTCATCACGTAGCTAGAAAACGCGTATTCACCAGTGTCAAGTAAATATATTTAAGATGGCTTCCCTGTCCACTAGCAATGTCTATGAATCGACTTCGACATCACAGGGGCACATCTTCTAGGGCTGTAAGGCCTGCTGTAGGGGTGGCTTACATACATTGCCTACAGTTTCTGCAGGCATAGCACACAGGAGTTGTGCCATGTTGTGTTTCCACTTTTGTCTGCACCATGTCACGCAGCCTGCAATGGCAGTTTGAATGAGTGTGGTGAGGGGTAGGGTAGCAAAATATATAAATCTTGGAGACCTTCTTTGGTACCCATACCCTAGATATCAGGGGTATCAACCGCTATGAACTTACAGGGGTGCTAAAGGTATTGCCAAGTGGGGAACGATTGTACAGTTTTAGGGAAAGAGATCTGGAACTGGGAACCTGGTTAGCAGGAACCCAGGGCACTTCTGTTAAAATTGCGTCAATTACAAGGTAAAAAGTGGGGGAGACTAAGTCAAAAGGGACACATTCCTACAGTCATTGCTCAAGGTCCTCTTGGACTCTTGGGCCCAAAACAAGATGAACTTCTATGCAGATTATTCCTGCCACTCCTGCTTTACCTTCAGATGTCAAACATTAAAGACAAATCATTAACCTTTAATGTAATAAAGGAGCAAAAAAAAGATACACATGTGATTGGTAAATTATACAATGTGAAACCAGAAAACCTGGCCTCAATCTCTGCTCGAGTAAAGTGTGTGATTGTAGGGCAAATGTTTATTTCACCGAGAAGTTTTTTTTATCACAGTGGCAGAACCTTCCAAGATATGAGTTCAGGATGTGCGCTGTACAAAAGCCTCGTGTTTGATTTACTAGACTATAGTTTTGCTCCATTTATAAAAGAATGTAGGCCACATATAGCATGCACATGATAACTGACTTGCCTCTTAGATTTCTAATGGCAACGTAGTCAGGGAATTTAGGGAGGAATGCCAGGTTCACATTTAAAATCACTTAATAAATGCCTTTCAATTAGATTAGATCAATCTAATGTATTAAAGTTAGACACTGCCGCTTATCAAAGAAATGCATTGTTTTTGAATTTTCTACATAAAGTTTATTTCAGGAGTTACATGCCAAATATTTTCAAGGTTCGGCTCACGTCTCAAAGCCAGGCCAAACCTTAGGCTTTGCTCAGCCTGTTAATTTGTTCACTCGTCCACCTCTACTTCTGTGTATCGGGTCAGACCATTGATGATTCTGTAGGGGGAAGTGAACCTTGCTCGTACCCTGCTGACCATGCAGATTGCACTGTCTTACAGAGCTTTCAAATTTCCCACATAAATACACGAGTTGCACATCCAGATCACATTTACTATTGACATTCTGCGATTTGTAGTCTTGTTAATTCCATTACAAATTCCGAACTACAAATCCCAGGATGCAAACAGTAAAAATTGGTCTGGATGAGCTACTCATGCAAGGCCCTGGAAAACTAAAGAGCTATTCTCTTATCGCAGGATCAGTGAAGGCAGGCATTTTCATTAGCATGCTTTGACTTGGAGCACAAGGCAACCTGGGATAGTGATGAGGACAACGTAGTATGTATGCTATATGCGAGAGGGTAAAGTGAGAGAGGGGTTCATAACACTTGAAGAGGACTTCTTTCTGATCCACAGCAAGCTAAGGATCTCCACCCTTTGATGCAAGGTATTTATAATCAGTGCTTAATTTGTAAAATATTAAGTGCCAGGGCTCTAACACTGCCAAAACAGCTACTAACCGTCTCTCTCGCATAGAAAATGCGACAGTAAAGATTATTCCGGGTCCACAAAGCTAAAGGAATGGCTGGGGGATGCAGGTATTGGTAATTTTTTAATGTATATTGTTTCCCTAAACAGCTGTTATACTGCTCCTCTCTAAATTACATGAGCAGCGCCACCTTGTGGCAGACTGCCCTAAGTGCGGTGTTGACAATTGGGTGCCGGGCACCGGAAACCAAGCTACTGCTTTAAATGGCTCTCAGTGCCAAAACTTCTCCTTGCCAACAGAGGGCACCCATACTCGTGGTGCAGGAAAAGCAGAAAGTGCAGCTTAGGGTAGATGTGTGCACTGCTCTCTGCCCAGCCTTCTTGGAATTGTCATGTCCAATACAAGCTCAGCAGAAATCAGCCCTGAAGCTGTGTCCCCACTGAACTGGATGTGTTCCACCTATCCTTCCATGGTGACGGCAATCGATAATCAGAGAAAAACAAGAAAGATGCAATGAACACATAATTACCTTGTAGATGGGTCCTAAGATTCTGCTGATAAACGTTTCAGATGTTCAAAGTGCTTCCTGCTTACCTATTTGGTTTGTTTCTTTTGTGGCACACAGTTCTTGAGCTGTCATTTTTTTAAATTGGGGGCTGAAGAACTTTTTGTGGGGAAAATCAGGAATGTGCCCACAGCTCATAATATGCCTATTAATACTCCTTGGTTACACTTTAACAGCCTGAATTACACACCAGTATTTGGCAACTGTTTCTTTCTGAAGCTCCAACTCACATTTAACATAAAAAATACCATTTGAAACCATTTTTAATGCATGGATGTTCCCAATCTTAGAGCGGTAGAAGTCCATGTTGGTTCTACAAGGATTCACACACAGAATGGAAAATCTCCCCACTAGAGTGACAGGAGGTTTGGATTCTATAGGCAAAGATTATGACTATTCAACTTTACTGCAAACTCTAGAAGCAAGAAGAAATCAATACATGAACATAGATGAATAGGAAATGCTGTTAAGTTTAGAGCATAAGGTCAGCACTCTAGGATACCAATGACCTTATAACAGAGCTACCAATCAGTAGACAGTCTACAGTATAATCATCTCTACAGTGCAGCCAGGCCGCCTCTTCCCTGCTATCCAGATGTGAAATCGGGTTGATCTGTCCTAACCTTGAGATCAGAAAACAGTTTCTTGTTATAATGTAGAACAGAAGACTGGAGATAGAACTTATAACGGTCGGAACAACGCGGGCAGAGCCACGCGTGTTCGGACTACACAAGCGCTACCACATTTGCCTTAACCATGCATATGCGTGGTTAAGGCAGTGCATGATCTAGCTGCTAGCCGCAGCTCGGTTGAAGCAAGACGACGCCAGGAAGAGAGGACGCAGTGAGGTAAGTGGGGCTGGGGCCCGGTTTGGTGACAGTTTGTATGGGTTGGGGCGTTGCTTTTAGGGCGGGGGGGGGTCAGGGTCGTTTTCAGAGCTGAGGTGGTCGTTTTTCAGGGCTGGTGGGGTCAGGAGTCTTTTTCAGGGCTGGGGAGAGGGGGGTCGGGACAGTTTTCAGGGCTGGTGAGGTCTAGGTAGTTTTCAGGGCTGGGGAGGGTCGTGTAGTTGTTTTAATTAGGTGTTAGGCCTACGGACAGTGGAAGGGGTTGGGGTAGTTTTATGGACAGTGTTGGGGTATTTGGACGCAAGGATGGAGGGATAATGGGGGTTTATAGATTAGGGCGGCGGGAGGGGGGTTGTGACCTTAGCCACACATACCTCTTTACTATTCATGCCTTTACCATGAAATTGCGAGGTGAAGTCATGCATGGCTAAAAGAATGCGTGGTTAAGATGCATTTGTGGTTCGGGCTGCGTGGTAGAGGCATGCGTGGTTTAGCCATGCGTGCCTCTATCATACAACCCTTCTGAGGAAAGCAACCACTAGTCAGAGCGTAAATCTCTTCATTCAAATTGTTATATCCAAATTAGGCTGAAAGAACAAATATATAGATATTAACACCTGAGGAGACAGGAGGTATAATCTTCCCCAAGCTCTTGTTAATAGAATCCAAAACTCCTGCCCCTTTAGTGTGGGGAGATACTCCATTCCATTACAAGACAGGAGACTTCACAGCTGTGCAATCACGTTACAAGACACAAGATTCATTGGTTTGTAATAAAGTGTTTTAAATGTAAATTCTCTTGACCATTCTGCTGCTTTAGCAATGTCCTCCAGAAAATTGGCTGAAAAACATGCCTTTGTAGACGTTGCCCTTCTGAGTGAGCTCCAAAAAGTGAAAAATCAGATGCAAGATTTAGCCATGATCTGTCTGAGCCATCTAGCTAGAGTCGAAGGGTACACAGGCTTCAATGGCGTTTTGTACAATATCCTTAATTAGGAAGTGAGAGTCTGCTTAACATCATCGAGAGGAAACAATATAACTTTTTGTATGAGGAAGGCATGGTCTTGTTAAACCTAGTGACATAGGCGAGACCCTCTAGGGGAAAAGAGATGTTATCCACATCAAGAGCCTCAACATGAGAGACGCTGCTAAATGACAAACACAGGTTCATGATTAATTTAACTGACAGTTGCTTCAATGAGAAAAACTCATTATGCAGCCACGCCAAAAGCAAACCAAATACCACCTTTACACCCAAAGAGACAAGCATCTCGGTTTTGGAGAAACCTGAAGACGAACTGACTTTGGCGCTTTGCATACCATGAAATGGTTACCCACTGGCTCACAATTGACCTGGGTAGGACCTGCTGAAATAATCGATCTATAAGAATTACATTTGTTCAAAAGCTTTTCCTGAAACAAAGATACCAGAAAATTAACTATGTCTACAGAAGATGCAGATATGAGATCAATGTTCCCTTCCACATATCATCCAACCCTAGGTTGGCCAGGTGGATTTATAACCTGATTGAGTGGAAGGAGCCAAGGAATTGATAACTGACAATGTGGCAATAAAAAGTCCTGGAAAATTCCAGACTGAATTAAAACCTCCCACCCAATCACAGAAAGACAGCTCTGCCGAACCAGATCATGAGAGTGACCCTCGGGATCTGTGAGCTATAGATAGAAGGTAGGAAGGTTCCACGAAAAACGATATACAGCGCTACAGAAGTCAAGGGAATCATACCTAGAATGGAAGGCGGTCACTAGGATTAATGAAGCGAAGTCCATTCTGATGTGTATTAATGTCCATAGTATTATGGCGGACGGGGGCAAGGCATAAAAAAATTGTCCCGGCGTTGCAAGATAGCATCTAATGCTTCTGGGTCCAGTCTCCAGCTGAAAAAGAATGGGACTTTGCAATTAAGCCAAGAAGCAACCAGTCAACCTTATGTGGGCCCAAAGAGAATATTTTTGAAAACATTGAGTTGCTGTGAACAGTCACTTTTCTCGGTAACCCCAATCTGCTGTATTGGAGAGCAGTGGAAGGTATTCAGCATGAGGAACAAACCATCTTTTCAGACAGTAATGCCAGAATTCCTTTGCTAAATCCACTATGCCTTAGATCCAACCCATCCTAGTTTGATTATAAAATGTATGGTGGAGATGCTCATGCAGAGAAGAAAACAGCAATTTACCAGAGTTCTGGCTAAGCTTTTTACTGCGAAGGAGCCTGCAAGCAGGTCTAAGTAGTTTATGTAATACTGAGTTTCTACTAGGGGCCATTCACCCCAGTGGTGAAGTCTTGGTGTCGCCCTCACCCCCCTCCCGCTCCCTCCCAAACCAATCCTGCCTGTGTGCAAATTTAATGTGATATCCGGGGCCTGTCCAACCAAAATGGAGTTTCAATTCCAGTCTTCCATCTGGGAGACCTGCCTTTTCAAATCCTCATTACTCTCTGGAGAAACTGAAATTAATGCTGAGTACGGGAGGATACCATCTAACCTGACTAATCTCCAAAGGAAAAATGTGTTTAATCTGAAGCCAGACTGAATTTCTTTCTTTGGTAACTTGATCTTCTTTTGCAGGAGGATGAGAGACGAGTCTAAAGAGTTTATCCTGATAACCAGAAACTGAATTATCTGGCATGGAATCAGAATTTATTCCTTCTGGTTTAATATGAAACCCAACCCCTGAAGTAGGGAAACCACCCATTGAATTTGAATGTTTAATAACTGTTTAGAAAGAGCCATCATCAGCATGTCTAGATTAATAACTAACCTGGCCCCGTATAACCTTAGTAGTGCTACTGCTGTTTTTAGAAGCTTGGTAAAGCACCATGGGGCTCAAGAAAGGCTGGAAAGAAGTGCTTTGAACTGGACTCTTTAGCAGAAAGTGTCTGCGAGATTGATGTTTTGGGACAAGTGAAGGAAGCATCCTTTCCATTTATCTTCACCAACCAATCTCCCTTTGTAAGGTATCTCTCAAACAATCATCCCTTCCAATTTAAAATGTTTGTAAGGTGCAAAAGTGTTTAACAATTTTAGGTTGACAAGATTGAAACACTCATCCACTTTCCATACCAAAAAGAGGTTGCTGAGAAACACCTGCAAATGAAGAGGGACCCTCTGAATGGCATATGCTTACAGAGAAACTGTTGAATTTGTTGCTATCAAATTCACCTCTGATGTACTGAACACCATTGGATGGGGGAAGTTCCAGCTTTATCAGGTGAGAATAAAATTCTATTGTGTAATCCTGAACCATTTGTGAGGCCCACTCATTCTAAATAATTAGTCTCCAATTGTGAAGAAAAGGGGTAAGTACTTCCCAAACTTGTCGGAGAAAAAATCTTTAAATTGATATGACATATCTGTATTGTCATGAACATGTCCTCAACCATGTTGGAAACATTCTCAGTAATATCCTCCTCCCTGGGTAAAGAAGGGATTGTATCTCACTTTGTTGCTAAAGGCAATTTTTGCCCTCCTTTCGAGGCATAAAAATTATGGCATGAATGAGTTCTGTTGAGAAATGCCGGGAGAGCAAGCTCTTCCTCGACCAGCTCTGGCAAAAATATGCAGCATGAAAACCTTCAAATTTTGCCATGCTTTATCTAGAGGCGTAAAAGTCTGGACATATGAGGGGATATCCTTGACTAAATGGTCAAAGAGATGACCCTTCGCTTCTGGGCCAAAGGTCCTTTTCAGCCATCTCTACCAGATTAGGCTCAATACTCATAAGGATGGTTTTCCGCTGCTTTTGCTGCATTAACATTGCTTAAGAGACAAATGTTCCTGACTCCATCCTCTGAGAATGGACAGACTAAATGGGGCACCTGTGAGAGCCACAATTTCAGTAACCTTAATTATGCGAGTTAAAGGCTCCGTAATATATAAAAGTTTATCTTGACAGAGACCAAGAGCTTTGTTAATTGCCTTCTTTGAGCCTTTACCTGTTTTGGAAACGTTGGTCTACGACTCAGTGATACTCAAAGTACGGCCCGGGGGCCGTTTGCGGCCCTCTTGACCTTTACATGTGGCCCCCCTGGTGAACAGCAGCACAAGCTGCTGTTTGGTTGCTGAGCAATAATAGTCAGGATTTGTGTTATTTAAATAAACAGGCAAGCATTTATTAACCTGCAAATAAATGCTTACCTGCTTCTTTAGCATGTTTTTACACCTCCTTACACAATCCCTGACCCACCCAGACTCCCTAATGTCACAGTGCTGGCATCAGTGCGGCCCTCGGTCACACCACAGACTGTACTTTGCGGCCCCTAGGTAAATTTTTGCGAGTAATCATAGATAACATCTTGAGTGGAAGACAATGTGTTGGTAGTAAAGGTCTAGGATATAATTTGCCTTGTCAATAGGCCTTATCCAATGGGCAACAGTCTGATATTGATGGAGATGGTGGATGCCCAATCAGCTGATCATGGATGTCTGAGGACATCAGGATCAAAATATAGGTTATGGAAAGCATCTAGAATGACTGCACTAGAGTCTATATTCGGTGTGCTTGAGCCATATGGGGATCCCTGAAATTACCATCAGTTTCCACTTATTGACCTGTAAGAGAGGAGACTGAATTAATATGTGCCAACTGTAAGGCTTTATTCGTTTTCAATCTTAGTGAAGTATCCCTGCAATCGTAGCTTTAGGAGTCTTCATTTTCTTGATGTACTAGAGACACCTCAGAACCTCTCGTTCTTGGGGCAGGATATGCTGGGGCAGAATATGTATACATTGAAGATTGGGAAATGCATCTCTTAAAAGTGGGTGGCTCATCCCTGGGACAAGGAGAAGGATGATCAATAGGTTTGTTAAAAACTGAATGGCTTACAGCCTCCTGCATAGACTGCAATGATGCAGACACTGTAGAATGAAACACCTCTCTTGTTACCAGTCCATCCCTGTCAGATGCTTGTTCGATGTGCAGTTCATGAAATTTTGTTCTATAAAGATTACGAGTCCTGGAACGCAGAACTGAATAACAGTTTTGTAACGGAAAGTCATAAGGCCACTTTTGTTAATGCCCCTTATAAAGCCTGGTTAGGCTATTTCAATAGGGTAGGAAATTAGCCTTCTCTGCGTGGTCACCCCAGATGTTTTGCCTTTTGCTGGACCCAATTTTGCTGGTCTTAGAACTCTATGCACTTTATGCTTGCAACCAAGGTAAAGTGCCTGTGCTCCCCTTTTAAACAAGGTTAAATTGGCTCATTCCTAGTTAGTACATTTAGCTTTCTTGTAAGTCTCTAGGATATGTTGTAGAAACTGCATCCAAGCCTTGGAAGTTAAGTACCACTTGTGGACTGCAGCACCTATCGTGTCATCCACTACAGTGGCAGTACAAACATTGCTACATGCCTACCCTTTATAGCCTGACTGCTGCTGTGTAAAGCCTGCAGTGGGACATGCCAAAATAACCCTTTGTAACAGGTAAAGTTCTCCCTGACAAGGTTACAATGCCCAAAAAGCTTTTTTCACTGTGATACTTAGCTGTCCTTTGTGGAAACTCAAAGTACAGATACAAATTCTAAACTGTATCTCGAGAATGAGTAAAGCTAGGAAAAAAAAAATAGTTATAAAAAAAACAATATTAATATAATAAATATTAAGGAAAGGTGACTGTAAAATGTTATTTTTTTCCCTACCTGAAGTTCCTGTAGGGTAATTGCATTAGCTCTCCAGTAACTCCCATCCTGCGCTCAAGCCTGGAAGATGTGTGAAACAGGTGTGATATTCCGCCTAGGGGGACAGAATAGGCTGTTCTGAATGGGCAGAGAGTACTCCACAATGTCAAGTCCTGTCTATGAACCTTAGGTCCAGGATTGGCCTTAGTGACAGGTCCTGTTTGGGCACTAGGAAATATGGTGAGTAGTTTCCTTTGAAATACTCCTGTCTTGGTACCAATTCTATTGCTTGTTTCTGGAGTAGGTCCTTGATCTCCGAATTTAACTGTATGAGTTCTGACTGTAGGAATGTTCTTATTCTTGGTGGGTTGGCAGGCGGTGTTCTTGTGAGCACTGTGCAATAACCGTATCTTAATAGATTTAAAATCCAATTGTCTGTTGGAATGTTTTGCCACTGTTGTAAAAATTGGGATAATCTTATTCCCACCGTTGATTTGTGTGGGTTCTTCTCTGTGTGGGAGTCAATTTGAGCCATTTCCTCTTCCTCTAGAGGGTTGGCCTCTGCCTCTGCCCCTGCCTCTTCCTCGAAAGGGCTGCTTCGGCTGTTGCTGCCAACCTTGGTATCCGGTTTGTTGGATAGTCTATTGTCCATTGCCTTGGCCTTGTTGCTGTTGTGATATTTGTTGTACTTGGCCAAATGTACCTCTTCCTGTGGGCTTTCTGTTGTTGAAGCCACCTCTTATGAAGGTACTCCTTTGCTGCAGAGCTCCCATTGCTCTTGCAGTCTCATTATCCTTCTTGATTTGTTGGAGGGATTCGTCCACCTCTTTTCCTAACAGTGCCTCCCCTGTGAAAGGCCTGTTTATGCTTGAGGTTTGAACTTCTCATTTGAACCCCGAAAATCTATGCCAGGCATGCCTTCTCAGGGTGGTGCTTGTGCACGTTTGTCTGCTGGCAGTGTCTGCTGTATCTAGTGCAGATTTAAGGCATGTATTTGCGATGTTTCTGCCCTCTTGGACAATAGATTTTGCTCTGGGAGCTTGTTAATGAGCTCCTCTGTCGTCCCACTGCTGGTGGCCATATCTGTTTAATAGGGCCTTAGAGTTTGCAAGGCGCCACTACGGTGATGCGTCCTTTCCATTTTTCTTACCACCATATCCATTCTCTTGCTTTCTTTTTCTGGTGGAGGCCCAGTGTTTGAGAGTGCATTAGCTCTTCTCTTGGCTGTGGTGACTATGGTGGAGTCCGGCACCATGTTCCCCTGAAAATATTTACGGTCTTTGGAGGAGGCTTTGTACTTTTTCTCAACCTTTGGTCTTACCCCTTTGCTTGAGGCTGGTTCCTTAAAGGCTTCTGTCTAGGATGCTTGGTCGCATTGGTAAGTATTGTGTCTCCTTGTTGGCTGGCGCTAGTATTTCTAGAAGGAAACATGTCTCACTTTTCCTCCCTGAGGAGGACTCCGAAAGTGTCTGCTGCCCTCTTAACTAGCCTGTTGTAGAAGGCATTATAATCTGGTGGTGAGGCCTTCGACGGATAGCTGCATCTCTCTTCTTTGGGACTTTCGACGTAGAGGTTGTTCCAGGTGTCCTCGAAATTTTCAGAGGCTTCCTCCTTTTCTGTAGCGTCTATATATTCCTCAAGATCTTCCTCACGACGTTCAGGGGTTGGGGGGGGGGGTGGGGGGGGAGATTCGAGGAGATCTTCCCCTTCGGCCTCTTCTGCTTCTTCAGTGTCGAAGTTGTCCGTTTGGTGAGTGGTGATTTTGGAATCTGGAAGTCTTTCAGCGATGGGTTGAACTCCTTTTTCTGGAGGAGCCCCACCCTCTCTGCCTCGAGTCGTTTCTTTTTCTTTTCGACTTCGATGATTCTCTTGGCGTCAGAAACAGGAGACTTCTTCTTTTTGGGCGTGCTTGTCTCTAGTTTTGACGGCGGTGCGCTTCCCTTCGGGTGTTCATGTCCGACCCTCGGTTTCGGCGTCTTTTGCAATTTTTCCTCCTCGGTGACCCTTGGCAGTGTTCTATGGGGTTCCTTCAAACACGGCTGACCCTCGATCGCCTTTTTCTTCAGCGTCAGGGCTTCCTTAATTTGCGCCTTGTTTTCGGGGCCCTTCGGTTCTGAAGGATGTGTATGGTGTCTTACCTTATCCGTCTTTTTCCCCTGTGTCGCTCGCTTTCTTGTGGGCGTGTGGTTTATCAGAGTCCCCTTCCAGAATTTCAACGTCCGACCCCTCGTGCGTCGATTCTGCTGGTGCTCCCTGGTCTTCGTCATCACTGGAAAAACCCAGGTCCTTAAGGGACGTTTTCTTTGAGGTCTGAGACATTGTGGCGTAGTGGTCCCGAGTGTCTTTGGCTGGAACACCACGCAGACCTCACAGTCCTTGTCCATATGGTCTTTGGGCAGGCAGAGGTTGCACACGTTGTGGTGCGCAAACTTGTGGTGGCACTCGAGGCAAAACTTGAAGGGGGTATTTTCAATGGCCATTACCTCGCCATCTGTCGTGTCAATTCCGGAGTAGTGCTCTTATCTCCGGTCACGGTGTCGATGATCGGTGATGTTCACTGGAACTTTTTAGCTTTTTTTCAGAGTTATCCTGAAAAGTTTTGGAGCTTCCCATCTTGCTTCCAGACCCAACCATGGAAAACAGAATCTGAAGATGGCTACCTAAACAACGACCTCCAGGGCACCATCTGACATCACACAGGGAACGTACCTGGCACCAAATGGTGGTCAACAATGCCCAAAACACACACACACACACAAACACACACAAATACAAGGACTATTCTGGACCCAACCACTAGTTGGTGAAATAACGGCCAGCATGTGAATCCAGAAAAGGATTCACACTACAAAACAAAAGATGACTTGACCTGCTGTCTGTGACATGATGCCCTGAAGAACTTTACCTCCTCCCTCTTGTATCTAGGACAAAGAAGCGGACTACAAGGGTCAGTTGGCTGACCTACTGTGTGTACACAGGGAAACAACAAGCTGCAAGAGGCCTTTTCTTGGCATTCCCAGCTGACCTGTACCAACTGGAGCTGAACTAGACCTTGCTGGTGGCCTCTGCTGGAGTGAGTCATGGCCCATTAGTGCTGCCCTTGAGGTACTGGGAGCTTTACAAGTCTAGCAGAGGACCTGATCCACAAATACTTAAATGACTGTCAGAAGCTGAAGTCTTGACCGGCTATAGCACTCACCTTGTACAGGAATAAATGTGACTTTATATATATATATACACACACACACACACACACACACATACATACTGAAAAAAAAAACAGGTTTCAGGGACGTTATAGTTAGTTGGACATTTCACTCGTACAAAACCCGAGAAATTTGGCCGTTATAGTTAGTTCAGCTAACTATAACTCGTGCCCCCGCAATGCACTGCTGATGAGGTCACATATTAGATCATTCATGACATGGTCGGTGACATCACTGATAACATCTCAAATGACATCGTACAGTGACTGTTTCTGTAAAGTTTAAATATTATATATATATTTACCAAAAGTATCCTGAGCTCGAGGACGCCACTCCATGGGGGATTGTTCATCACAAACTTTATTGAAAGGACCAGCCTTTTCATTCCAAGTTACATTTCTCGTCCCCGACGCGTTTCGGGGCCCCTGCCCCTTAATCATAGGGAAAGCCGTCAGTTCCCGCCTGCCACCACGCCTTCTTTTAATCCCGATGTCAGCATGCTGCTCCCAGGTGAGTATGATTATTCAATGCATGCTGGGGATTGTAGTGCTGCTCTCCCCTCCAGTGGGGCTCGAGTTCTGACACAATATTTGCTTTTAACTGTAATTTCGACCCTCCAGTGGGCCTCAGATTGAAGCAGCCAGTCCTGAAATTAAAATCCCTCATGCTGCTGAATCGGCTCAGAAAAGTTCCAGCTTCGCAGGAACACACTTAATTTACGTGGGCGGTGCAATCCTCCACGGTCGGACTACCGTGTTGTGATATTTACCAAAAGTATCCTGAGCTCGAGGACGCCACTCCATGGGGGATTGTTCATCACAAACTTTATTGAAAGGACCAGCTTTTTCATTCCAAGTTGCATTTCTCCTCCCTGGCGCGTTTTGGGGCCCCTGCCCCTTAATCATAGGGAAAGCTGTCAGTTCCCAGCTGCGCACCACGCCTTCTTTTAATCCCCAGCATGCATTGAATAATCATACTCACCTGGGAGCAGCATGCTGACATCGGGATTAAAAGAAGGCGTGGTGCGCAGCAAATCCTCATTGTAGCTCCTGTAGCTTTCCGGCCACTACTCATTCTTGCTACCACGCTACTTCCCAGGCACCCCTACCATCGCCTTGTCCTGAAGAGATCCCACTATTCGTATGGGGATCGAAACGTCGTCGACCTTCGTCTCTAAACTCAATACTTTATTGTATATCTTTTGTTTGAGTATGAGATGCTGATCTGACTTTTACGTACTTTCACTGTTCACTTAAAAGTCACCTTTTTAAGTCACCAGCCTGGGTTAAGGAAATCGGCTGATTTCCCTTTTGACCTCATCACGGCTAGTTCACTCACTGTTCTGTTTATTATGTTTTCCTGATTATCATTATAAATAATTTCCTTCATAACTTGCATTGTTCACTCTTTTGTATTCCAATTTCTCATTGTAGTAATTGTGATAACTATTTTGACCACTTTTGTATGGGACCACTGTTCCTTTAAGATACTTATCTACCCCTGGTCCCGTCTGACCTTTAGGGTTTCCTTGTCTCCTTTCTGACTCTCATCGGAGGGCTTCGAGGTGTAAAGAGGTGGTTAATGCCCTGGAACTGCCCTCTGGTTCACCAACGCCAGGAGCACAGTGATGGTGTGCGCCCTGGAGTCAAGGCGCTGACCGATAGTCACACCCGTGGTGATGGTGTGAAGTCTTGGATGGTAGCTCAGCGAGCTCAGTGCATATAGCAGAGATCTGCGTGTAACCAGCAGCCTATCCAGAGTGACTCCTTTAATCATTATCCCTAGGAAGGTGCAATCAGTTGCAAAAACATGACACTTAAAATGACATTAGTTACAAACGATTAGCCTGTTAAGTGTGTCACGTTTTAAAGTGTGGTCGTAGTGCTAATTTACACGTCCCGTTGGATTTTTCAGCGAGAAAGGCATTTCACCGTTCCTGGTCGCACCCCTTCTCACAACATACAAGACCCCTTCCGAGATTTGCACCATTGCAAAAGTTCATGACACAAAATCGTTAGTGCTCTGAAAGAAAGAATAAACCGATACACGTCCAACTATTTCACTTCCGTTGTTTTTTTAAGCAAAAGCAGTTTTACAACTTGACGCACCAACACATGTCCTTCAGCTGTAACAAAAAGGCTTCAGACAAACTGCCTCCCAATCAGAATTTACTACTGTTTTACTACTTGGTGTGCTGGCGGTGTGTATTATTTTATTGTATCATACCGCTGAATAAGGTGTGGCCTCGCTTTGCCATTCTTCACTGCAATACTATATAAAAGCCATGCTCGTTCCTACTTCAAACTTCACTGAACAGTGTGATCCTGGTGACATATAAAACAGCTGTTGCTCTTTTAAAAGGAGCGGGCAGTGACTGAGTTAAAATTAATTTGAAGCCACCGGCGAGTCTGGAGTAAGCTTCTCCTGTGCACAAGTGTGTTTTTTTCTACAGCTGGAGCTCACACACTATGGTGAACCATGAGGGCTTTTACTTCCAGGGCGAGGGCAGGGAGTTGCTGTGCCATCAGTGGTGGGGACGAAGTACTTCCAACGTGAAGTGCTGAGGGCTTGCTTAACTCACTCCCACCCCCTGCCTGAGCTCCAAACTCTGTCACTTTATACCAACCTGAGGGGCCCAACTTGCCGTGACCTCAAAAATACCCCACTAACACACACGCACCCGTTTAGAGCTAATAGCTGGCATACTGCGCCCAAAGTGAGTGAGTGTGTGCGTGTCGAAAAGCACTCTTCTGCTCAGTGCCACGAGACTGCAATGGGCGGTACAGACTGGTTCCAACTCACTAATTCAGTATAAAGCACACCATCTCCTTCCAGGATGTTGAAATATGAAAGACGTCTACGCCAGAACGGAGCCCGTTGTCCGATAGATGTTGAGCCACATCTGGGAGATACAAGTGTATCATGTATCGAATATGCTACTTACCAGTATGCATCTGTTCTTGGCATGTAGGGCTGCGGACATTCATATCTGTGCATAGATCGCCGCCTAGTGTTGGGTCCGGATGATTGCATATTGTTGTCCTGGAAGAGTCTTCGAAGTATCACGAGATAGGTGGCTCCTCCCCTGGACTACAGTGCGCATGGGCATCTCCTCCATCCTTAGATTGTTTTTCGCCATTGTGGCAGAAATGGAGTGTAATACAGTAAATGATGACCATGCTAACCAGTAATAACTGAATGCTGCAGCTGCCACAGGCGCCGGGGAGGAGGGTGGGCGATATGAATGTCAGCAGCCCTACATGCCAAGAACAGATGCATACTGGTAAGTAGCATATTCGGTTCGAGGCATGTGGGCTGCTGAATTCATATCTGTGCATAGATTATATAGCAGTCCCTCCATTTAGCGGCGGCTGTCCGTGCCAGCTGCAGCAGATTGAAAAGGAGTTTTGAGAACAGCCTGTCCTACAGCTGCCTGCTGTCTTGAGTGTACATCTACACAGTAGTGTTTTGTAAATGTATGTATAGTGGACCATGTGGCTGCTCTACATATCTCCTGTAAAGGAATATTCCTTAGGAAAGCCATGGAGGCCCCTAACTTTCGTGTGGAGTGGGCTCTTGGAGGAACCGTTAGTGTGCGCTTAGCTTTTTGATAGCAAATTTGTATACACTTAACGATCCACCTAGCTATTCCTGCTTTGGAAATGGGGTTGCCTTTGTGCTGTGGAGAAAAGGCAACAAACAGCTGTTTTGTCTTTCTGAAGTTTTGTGTTCTGTCAATATAGTACATGAGAGCTCTCTTGACATCAAGTGTGTGGAACATTCTCTCTGCTACATTCTCAGGATTAGGATAAAACACGGGTAGTTCTATGGATTGGTTCATATGGAACTGTGATATCACCTTGGGCATGAACGTAGGGTTGGTGCGTAGTACGACCCTGTTTGCATGAACCTGTATAAATGGCTCTTGAATGGTTAGTGCCTGGAGTTCACTAACTCTTCTCAATGAAGTAATGGCTACTAGGAAGGCCACTTTCCAGGTTAGAAATTGAAGGAGTGTAGAGGTTCAAAAGGTGGTCCCATTAGTCTGGTGAGGACCACATTCAGGTTCCAGATTGGTGAAGGTGGGTGCGTAGGAGGAATCACTCGTTTGAGTCCCTCCAAGAAGGCTTTGATGGCAGGCACTCTGAACAGTGAGAGGTGCTGCCTGTTCTGAAGGTAAGCTGCCAGCGCGGTTAAATGTATACGGATGGAATTGTATGCTAGATTGCATCTGTATAAGTGTAAGAGATAACAGATAATGTTTTGAGTTGATGCATCCAGCGGATTGATGTCATTATTTTTACAATAAATGACAAATCTTTTCCACTTAGCCGCATAGCAGGCTCTGGTCGTGGGTCGTCTTGCCTCTTTGATATTCATACATTCTAGAGGCAAGTTGAGGTAGCCAAATTCTAAGATCTCAGGAGCCAGATCGCTAGGCTTAGCTGTTGCGGATCTGGGTGCTGAATTGCGCTATGGCTCTGGGTTAAAAGCCTGGGCGTCAGCCGTAGTCTTTGATGCGGTACCACGGAGAGTTCTAGAAACGTGGTGTACCATGGCTGGCGTGCCCACGTGGGAGCAACCAGGACGCGCGTCAGTGAGTGTTGCCTCAGTTTGCGTGCCACTAGCGGTATTAATGGTGCTGGGGGAGAAGCGTACGCAAATCTGCCTGACCAGTTCATCCATATCGCATTGCCCTGCAACTGTGGATGCGGGAACCTGGCGGCAAAGCTTTGGCATTTTGCGTTCTCCCTTGTGGCGAATAGGTCTATCTCTGGATGACCCCACTGCTGGAAGTACGGTTGGAGTACTGACTGATGTAGCTCCCACTCGTGCATTTGGTGGCTGTGTCTGCTGAGCAGATCCGCCATCTGGTTGTCCTTGCCCGGGAGGTGTTCCGCCATGAGGAATATGTTCCTCTGAATGGCCCACTTCCACATGCTCTGAGCCAGTTGAGTCAACTGTGGAGAGTGTGTTCCTCCCTGCTTCTGTATGTAGTACATGGCAGTCATGTTGTCCGTCCGGATCAACACACTTGTGCAACAAAGTCGTACTTTGAATGCCTTCATTGCCAGGAAGATTGCCATCAGTTCCAGAAGGTTGATGTGCATCTTCTTCTACTGTGTTGTCCATAGTCCCTGCACTGTGTAATTGAGTACATGAGCTCCCCATCCCTGGAGAGACGCATCCGCTGTCAGTATTATTTGTGGAACAGGCTCTTGGAACGGTCGGCCCTTGCAAAGGTTTTGTGGATTCCACCAATGCAGAGAGTTGTATGCCCAACCACTCACCAACACTAGGTCTTTCAACTGTCCTTGAGCCTGATTCCACTGACGTGCTAAGCACTCCTGAAGCGGGCGCATATGTAGTCTCGCGTGCGGGACTATGAAGATGCAGGAAGCCATCATGCCTATCAACTGCATAAACACTCGGGCCGGTAGTGAGTGTTGAGGTCTGAACTTTTTTATTAGCAACTGCATGCTGTGGATCCTCACGGAATTGGGTTGTGCCGTGGTCGCCAGAGTGTCTATGGTCGCGCCTAGGTACTGCCGTACGTGGGCGGGTTGAAGGTGGGACTTTGGGTAATTTAGTGAGAATCCCAGGCTGTGAAGAAGGGGAATGGTGTGGGAGACGTGGCTGGCACACCGCCGGGCGGACTTTGCCTGGATAAGCCAGTCGTCCAGATAAGGATAGACGTGTATATACTGTCTCCTTAAGTGTGCTGCCACTGTTGCTAGGCACTTGGTGAACACCCTTGGTGCCGTTGTTACTACGAAAGGGAGGACCTTGAACTGGTAATGTTGATCTTGAAGAGTGAACCTGAGATATTTTCTGTGTGATAGGTGTATGGGTATATGGAAATACGCATCTTTTAGATCTAGGGTTGCGAGAAAGTCTCCCTGACTGAGCAACGGCAGCACCTGCTGCAGGGTGAGCATGTGAAAATGCTCTGACAGAATGTAACGGTTCAGAGGTCTGAGGTCCAGTATGGGTCTGAGAGACCCGTACTTTTTGGGGATCAGAAAATAAAGTGAGTACACCCCTGATCCTTGGTCTTGTACAGGCACTAGTTCAATGGCTCCTTTGTGGAGCATATTGAGCACTTCCTGGTGCAATAAGTGCAAGTGCTCTGCGGACATAGGACAGTGTCTTGGTGGTATGTTTGGTGGATTGGATGTGCGCTCTAGACAATAACCGTACTGGACAATTTCTCTCACCCACCTGTCCGTGGTGATGGATTTCCAGACCGGCAGGAACTGTTGGAGTCTCCCCCCGACAGGTGTTATGTGGTCGGGGGGCAGTGACAAGGCGTCACTGTTTGGTGGTGGCGGAGGACCTGGAGCTGTTTCCACGGCCTCTACCCTTGACGTTGTTGCCACGGTATCCACCTCTGTGATTTTTATTATAGTTGGTCTGCGTACCTTGTTTAGTGTACTGCGACTGCTGTGAGTTCTGGCCTCTAGATGGTCCCCTGTTGGTAGAGCGACGAAAGGACCCACTCCTAAACTGCTGTGATTGCAGAGCCCCCATAGACTTTGCAGTCTCTGTATCTTTTTTGATTTTCTCTAGGGTGGTGTCAACCTCTGGGCCAAAGAGGGAGTGAGGGTTGACAGGTTGATTGAGTATAGTTGTTTGTATCTCTGGTTTGAATCCGGAAATTCTTAACCAAACATGTCGTCGTAACATGACGCTGGTGTTAATAGCCCTAGCTGCAGTGTCAGCTGCGTCAAGAGCGCACTTAATGGAAGCGTTGCTTATGAGCTTTCCTTCTCTAATCAGTGACTCTGCTCCTTCCTTATATTGATCTGGGAGGTGCTGTAGCAGTGTCTCTAGGGTATCGTAATGCGCCCTGTCATACCTAGCAAGAAGTGCCTGAGTGTTGGCAATCCTCCAAATGTTAGCTGCCTGTGCAGCAACTCTCTTTCCTGATGTTTCCAAGACCTTAGACTCCTTATCAGGGGGAGGAGCATCACCCGTTGTCTGTGAGTTGGCCCTCTTCCGAGCATTGGAAACCACCAACGAGTCCAAAGGCAGCTGGCCTCTTATGTAGGTAGGGTCCACAGGAGCTGGCCTATACTTTTTCTCAATCCTAGGGTTCAGTACTCTTGCCCTCGTGGGCTCCTTAAAAATGTCATTAGCTTGTTTTAGGACACCCTTGAGCATGGGCAGAGTTTTAACAGATCTTTCTGAGGTAGAGAAGGTATCAATCAGAAAATCATCCTCAATAGGATCAGTGTGGAGCTGTACATCATGGTTCTCAGCTGCTCTCTCAATTAATGCATTGAAGGCAGCAGCATCTTCAGTTGGAGATGTTTTCACCTCATATGCTTGTGTGTCTGGAGCAGTATGCGGGTCCCCCGCACCAATAGTGTCCACCCAAGGTTGGTTTTGGTCGTCAGGGTCAGTGGTCAATGGATAAGTGCTGTCATCAGCACCATAATCTCCTGCATCCACATCAGACTGTGGGGGTGAGAATGATTGAGGCTCCTGTCTATAATCTTGAACATGTTCCAGAAGAACTGGTGACGTGGTTTTCTATTTCTTTAATGGAATTCTGTATGGTTCCATAGGTTTCTCTGGCACTATCTTTCTTTTATGTACTGAAAGTTTACCAGTCCCTGAAGAGATAAACTGCCTCAGCTCCTCATCTTCTTGAGGTACTTCAGCAGTCGTTTGTCCCATTGACACCCCTTTTGGCGCTTCGACAGCGTTCGTGTCGACACCTTTCGTCGGTGCGGGACCTTTTTGTGCGTCGAACATCTTTGGTCGCACCGCCGGTGGTAATCCGAACTTGATGTGCATCGACACGGTCTGAACCGTGCAGGCTGTGTTCGGCTGCGGGGCTGTTGTCGCGGTTAGCAGCGAAGCCCGGTCTTGGATGCGTAATAACGACACCGACTTCTTTACGAAGGGGGACGGTGTCGTGGACTTGACATGGTCCTTCGAGACCGTCCTTGGTGTGGCATCGAGCCCCGTACCAGACGTTTGTTTCTCGGCACGAGGATTGGAAGGGCTTGGCTCTTGAGGGTTGCCCTTTTTTCCCGTATTGACGATCCTCGACGCCGATTTTTTCGGGTCGACCAGCTTGACCGAAGTCTTAGGTGCCGTCTTTTGTGTCTTCGGCTCCGACGGCTTCGAGGCCTTGTCGCCGCTGAGAGTCATTTTCTCTTTCGGTTTCGATTTCGGTGCCTGTGCCTTCAGTTTCGGTTTTCCTTGACCGGATGATGGCGCTTTCAAGACCGATGGCTCCGTAGGATAGTTCGAAGCCGGGCTTTGAAGCGGGGCTGTAGAACGAGAGGAAAGATCTCGGGTAAGGCCGTGTGGCGATCCCTCGACCTGAGCCTTATCGAGTGCCTCTTCGGGCCCTGCACCGACACGTGGGCCTAGCTCATCTTCCGAGCCATCTTCCTCGGCCCCAAGGGCCTCTTCGTCGTCTCCTACCTTATCGACGGCATAATCTTCCTCGACATCTACGATACGCTCGTCTTCGGCATCATAGTTGGATTCACGCTCCGAATCTGTATCCGATAGTCCCTCCAGAACTTCAAGGTCCACGACTTCATCTTCGGTCCCGAAGATGTTGTCCGGGTTTGGCGCCGCTTTCTGCGCCTCGAGCTGAGCTGCTCGACGAATGCGAAGAGTTTTCTTCGATCGGAACCTGGAACACACCATACAGGTGGCTTTGTCGTGTGTTGGAGAGAGGCATTTATTGCACACAGGGTGCACGTCGAAGCGAGCATACTTAGCGTTGCAAAGAGGGCAACGCTTAAAGGGGTAATTTGATGTTTCCATCGTCGATCTCGATCGGGCCTCTGGCGTCGAAGGGCAAACGGCTAACTTCGATGCTTTTCTAGAGAATCAACTGTAGAAAAATACTTGGCGCCGAACGAAAACAATACCGACGAGTTTAAAAGCCTTTTGGCTTGACAAAAATAAAGTTTTCCTAAATACTCAAAGAGCTAAGATTAGGACATCCGAACCCAATGGCGTAAAAAAAACAATCTAAGGATGGAGGGGATGCCCATGCGCACTGTAGTCCAGGGGAGGAGCCACCTATCTCGTGATACTTCGAAGACTCTTCCAGGACAACAATATGCAATCATCCGGACCCAACACTAGGCAGCGATCTATGCACAGATATGAATTCAGCAGCCCACATGCCTCGAACCAAATGGTCGGTTATTTCACTGTAGGCATCTTTGTTTTCGGCGCATCTGCACCTCTGAAGTGAATGGTGCAAACTGCAAATTATCGATTTCGCACCTTTTTTATTTAAGGAGCTGCACTACACATTCTGGGAAAACTATTCAAATGTTATTAAAATCAGTTTAAGAATAAGATACCAACATTACCCGCACTTTCTTGCGGGATTTGAGCCTGCATCTCGGATGCGTTTTGTGTTTGTTTGAATTAATGTTATTCTGCGAGGGGGAGAGTCTCTTTCGTGCTTTGGGTATTTTTGCGAAAAGCTCCTACACAGACCAACTGGTTCATACTGGGCACTATACAAAAAATATTACAATGATTGACTGGGTTAGTTACCATCGCTCGTAAGTATAAGGGAGAAAGATAGGTTTAAGGATAGAGACATTTGTGTAGATGTCTGTTTCTGTGCCCATGGTTATCCACAATCCATTCTGAGCTACACTTTTTGCAGTTTCTCCGTTATTTTGTGCGTGAAACTCACCCATGACTCAATAGTTAAATGCCTGTTTATAGAGACAGTGCAGAAGGTTAGCCCATTTCTTGGTTATTCTCGTTTTTAAAAGGTAAAGCATCGAGAGCAACTGACAACAAACGGATGTGTCGAGGGTCACACAATTTTGTTACAAGGAGAAGACGTAATCAGAGCTTCGAGGAGTCGCAAGCAAAACAATGCAACACAATTTTGGGGGCACGGCCGTAGACGCCCCTGAAATTTCGGGCAGAGGACACCCAAGGAAAATGCTACTTACCAGTATGCATCTGTTCTTGGCATGTAGCGCTGCAGATCCACACACTTAGCATTAGATCGCCATCTGGTGTTGGGCTTGGATGCTTGCACCTTGTTGTTGTCTTGGAAGAAGTCTTTGTAGTCACAAGACAGGTGACTCCTCCCTTGGACGATAGTGTGCATGGGCATCGACTCCATCCTCAGATTGTTTTCGCCATGATGGGAAATGATGGAGTTAGTAGAAAAGAAAGATGTCCATGTGTGTATATCTAAGTAAGATAGAACTGGAACAGATACAGGTCCCGGGGAGGTGGGTGGGCGTGTGTGGATCTGCAGCTCTACATGCCAAGAACAGATGCATACTGGTAAGTAGCATTTTCCATTCAAGGCATATGAGCTGCAGATCACACTTAGCATAGACTGTACAGCAGTGTCTCCCCTAGCTGTGGTCACCTGTATCGGTTGCAGTAGTTTGAAAGAGTTTTAAGAACCGCTTGGCCTACAGAAGCTTGTTGCTTGGCTTGCACGTCAACAAAATAGTGTTTAGTGAAGGTGTGTGTGGTAGACCATGTTGCTACCTTACAAATTTCTTCATGGGGAATGTTCCCTAAGAAAGCCATGGAAGCCCCTAGTTTGCGTGTGGAATGCGCTCTAGGGGGAATTGTTAATGTGCATTTAGCCTATTGGTAGCATATTTGGATACATTTAACAATCCACCATGCAATCCCAGCTTTGGAGATGGGGTTACCTTTATGAGGTGGGGAGAAAGCTACAAACAATTATTTTGTCTTGCGAAAGGATTTAGTTCTGTCAATGTATTGTAGTAGGGCTCTTTTGACGTCTAGCGTGTGGAGAGCTCTCTCTGCTATGGAGTCTGGGTTTTGAAAAAACACCGGAAGCTCCACTGATTGGTTAAGGTGAAATGCAGAGATGACTTTAGAAAGGAATTTTGGATTTGTTCTGAGAACCACTTTGTTACGATGTATTTGTAAGAAGGGTTCTTGTATGGTTAAAGCCTGGATCTCACTCACCCTTCTGAGAGAGGTGATTGCAATATGGAAAGCTACTTTCCATGTGAGGAACTGAAGTTCACATTTGTGTAGAGGTTCAAATGGGGGTCCCATTAGCCTAGTACGTACAATGTGAGATTCCATACTGAACAGGGTGGTAACCTGGGAGGAATGACCCTTTTAAGGCCCTCCATAAAGGCTTTAATTGCTGGGACCCTAAAAAGTGACAAGTGTTTTCTGTTTTGTAAGTAAGCGGCAAGTGCTGCTAGATGTAAACCTATGGATGAGTATGCTAAATTACATCTTTGCAAATGTAGTAAGTAGCAAACTATGTTCTGGATGGACGCATCCAGTGGATCGATACGATTGTTAGTGCAGTAAATGGTAAATCTCTTCCATTTTGCTGCATAGCAAGCTCTGGTGGTAGGGCGCCTGGCTTCTTTAATAATGTTCATACAGTCCGGTAGAAGGTTAGGGTAACCGAATTCTAGGACTTCAGGAGCCAGATCGCCAGATTCATTTGAGTTGGATCGGGGTGCCTTACCTCACCATGGTTCTGCGTTAGTAGTGATGGGGAGAGGCGTAGTTTATGGTGTGGGACTAGTGAGAGTTCCAACAGTGTTGTGAACCACGTTTGGCGTGCCCATGTGGGAGCCACTAGGATCATTTTTAGAGATTGTTGTCGGAGATTGCGTACCACTAGTGGAATCAGTGGGAATGGCGGAAAAGCTTACGCAAATCTGCCTGACTAGTTCATCCATATCGCATTGCCCTTTGACAGCGGGTGTGGAAACCTGGCGGCGAAGGTTGGGCTTTTTGCGTTTGTGTGTGGCAAACAGATGTCTGGTTGGCCACACATTTGGAAAAATGGTAGAAGAACTTGCGGATGTAGATCCCATTTGTGAATCTGTTATGTCTGTCGACTTAACAGATCTGCAATCTGATTGTGAACTCCTGGAAGGTGTTCTGCAAGCAGGTGTATGTTTTGTGGGATGGCCCACCTCCAAATGTTCTGTGCTAGCTGAGACAGCTGTAGAGAATGTGTGCCACCTTGTTTCCATATGTAATACATGGCTGTCATGTTGTCTGTCCGGATTAGGACAGCCTTGTTTTGTACATGAACTTGGAATGATTTTAAAGCTAGGAATATTGCTAGCAGTACCAGATGATTGATATGGAGCATTTTTTGTTGAGTGGTCCATTTGCCTTGAGTTGTGTGATTGAGGAGGTGTGCTCCCCATCCTGTGAGTGATGCATCTATTAGTACTATCTGTGGAACAGGCTTGAAATGGCCGCCCTTTGGATACGTTTGTTGTGTTCCACCACTGCAGAGAGCAATGTGTGCGGCTGTCCACCAACACCAGATCTGAGAGTTGTCCCTGAGCCTGATTCCGCTGATGTGCCAGACATTCCTGTAAGGGATGCATCTGAAGTCTTGCATAAGGTACAATAAATATGCAAGATGCCATCATGCCTATGAGTTGCATGAACACTCTGGCAGGGAGAGAGTGTTGCGCTTGAAATTTGTTGATGAGATCTTGTATACTGGCTATCCTGGCTGGACTGGGATATGCTAGAGCTGTGGAAGTATTTATTGTGGCCCCTAGGTATTGATATACATGAGAGGGGTGGAGTTGTGACTTGGTATAGTTGATTGTGAACCCCAAGTTGTGCAGTGTTTGGATGGTTTGATGAGTGTGTTGAACACAGTGGTTGAATGATTTGGCTTTTATTAGCCAGTTGTCCAGATATGGGAAGACATGGATTTGTTGTCTTCTTAGGTGTGCTGCTACCACTGCTAGACATTTGGTAAATACTCTGGGAGCGGTGGGGACTCCGAATGGAAGGACTTTGAACTGATCGTGTTGTCCGTCCACTACAAACCTTAGATACTGTGGAGAAGTGTAGCTCACTGGTTAGAGGAGGCATACCCTGAAGCAGAGATCAGACCCGGGACCTGGGTTCGATTCCCGACGCGGCAGGGTCCAGAGCCCAATTGTCCACGGACTCGATAATTCTCGCTTCGGTGCCCACTCTAAGCATGAGTTCACACTATGCAGCTCTGGGCAACAAGCCTGCTTAATCTCCACAACGGCCCCCCGCGGCGGGATGCCTGGCTTTCAACTTGGGGATGCCCAGTACGGGTTATCTTACAGGGAAAAACCAGGACGGGTTCCCAATGCAAGCGCCAAGATGCCCGTAGGGTGATAGCTGCGCTCTATAAGTACATCAATCAATCAATCAATCATACTTCCTGTGAGCAGGATGTATGGGAATGTGGAAGAAGGCGTCCTTGAGATCTAGTGTGGCAAGGAAGTCTTGTTGTTGGAGTAGTGGAAGCACTTGTTGGAGTGTGATCATGTGAAAATGATCTGAGTATGTACAGATTGAGGGGTCTGAGGTCGAGTATTGGCCTTAGGGTCCCGTCCTTTTTGGGGATTAGGAATTACAGGGAATAAACTCCTGTTCTATTGCCTGCTTTTGAAGCAGCGAAAGAACTTACTGTCTTAAAAGTGTCAGCTGTTCTGTGGACACTGGACGTTGCTTGGGTGGTATGTTTGGGGGGGTAGCTCTGTAAATTCCAGGCAGTAACCATATTGGATAATTTGTCTTATCCACTTGTCTGTTGTGATGGATTCCCAGACAGGCAGGCACTGTGATAATCTTCCCCCGACTGGAGTGGAATGGTCTGGGGGGAGTGGAGGGAAGTCGCTGTTTAGGAGCAGGTGGGGTGCGAGTGTTGTTGTTACCTCGGCCTCTCCCCCTATTGTTATGCCCTCTGTATCCTCCTCTAAAAAATCCTCTATTGGGGGTTGTTTGGGTTGTGTTTTTAAAAGAAGATGAGGGATCTGTGCCCATGTTTTTGGAAGCTCCTCTATAAAAGGAGCGACAAAAGGAGCCATGCATTTGCGGAGACTGTAATGCTCCCATGGACTTTGCATTCTCTGTGTCTTTCTTCATCTTTTCAAGAGCAGTGTCTACAGCCGGTCCAAAAAGTTGTTGTTGATTGAACGGCTGGTTTAGAATGGTTGTCTGGACCTTTTGTTTAAAGCCTGAAATGCGTAGCCAGGCATGTCGTCTGAGCAATACACTGGTATTAATGGACCTAGAGGCAGTGGCTGCTGCATCATGGGCACATTTAATTGAGGCATTTGTTATTAGTTTGCCCTCTTGGATTAAATCGTTTGCCTGAGTTTTATATTGGTCCGGCAAATGCTGTAATAGGGTTTCCAGCTGGTCATAATGGGCCCTATCATATCTAGCCAGCAGTGCTTGAGTGTTGGCTATGCACCATAGATTGGCCGCCTCCGCAGCTACTCTTTTGCCAGATGCGTCTATTAATTTGGATTCTTTATCCTGGGGTGGTGCATCCCCAGAGGTTTGTAAATTGGCGCGCTTCCTGGCGTTGGAAACTACTAGTGAATCCAGAGGCAGCGGTCCTTTGTTGTACGCAGGGGCAGGTTTATATTTTTAATTGATCCAAGGATTAAGAATCCTGGCTTGTATGGGATCTTTGAATAAGTCAGGGGTATGTTTAATGACCCCTTTGATCATTGGTAATATTTGTACAGTTTTTGGAACTGTTCAAATGTATCTAAAAGGAAATCCTCCTCAGCTGTGCCTGCGTGCATTGTCACACCATGAAAAACGGCAGCCCTATTGATCAACTGTCCAAAACCAATGTTATCATCTGGGGGAGATGGTTTTGTTGGGTATGGCTGGGGGCTTGGGAGGTCTGGTAGATCTATTGGGTAATTCCAATCGTCCTGTGGTGGGTCATCTGGATCCGTGAACGGATCATTGGGGTCTCCCCCCACCCCTAGGTCATCATCATAAACATCTGGTGGTGGTGTATGTGGTGGAGAAGTTACAGGCAGAGGTGGTGTAACAGGTTTAGGGAGAGGAAGGTGGTTAGAAGGAAGTACAGGAGAAGGAGGCATAGGTGATGTAGCAGAGTCCTTCTTGACAGGCACTGGAGGGGCGTGTGCTGTGTCTAACTTCCTCTTCTTGCATGGCACGGCTGCGACATGTCCTGTTTTAGGAATAATGTAGATTTTTTTCTGTCTCGAATCGACAGGATATGGATGAAAGAGTTCCTCTTCCTCGACAACCACTTTTGGCACTGATTTTTTTGGTTTGGAGCGGGGTTTTGTTGAGTTTTTTGCTCTATGGCCTTAGGAGGTGTGGTAGAATCCTAAGGCTTGTTTTTTGGTTCCGAAGGTTTTGGTTGCGGAGCAGAGGTGTGATCCTTAGGCTTAGAAGTGTTTGAAGCCGGTTTATCTACGGACCTCGAGGTGTTCGGGCCGGTTTGTCTTTGGGCGTTGAAGAAGTCGGAGCCGATTTCAGAGCAGAGTGTTCTTTCGGTTTTGGTGCCGAAGGTGCCAGTGGGACTATTACAAGCAGTTTGCTCGGTCCCGAGCTACCGGAAGGCTGGGCTTTTTTCTTTGGAGCCGGGCCCGGGGGCGGGGCTTCTGAAGTGTGTTTTCGGTCGCGACCGGGGCCAACAGGCGAAGTCTTGACCAGTGCCTTCTGTTTCGGTGGTGGGGTTGGGGTAGGGGCAGTAGTACTCACTCGTTGACCAGGAGTGATGAGGTCGTCCGAGTCTTCCGCCTCTCACACGATTTCCAGATCTTCGGAATCTTCTTCTGGGACATCCGGACCCTCGAAGATGACATCTGATTCCGGAGCTGATCTCTGCGCCATGATGTGTCTTCGAGCCCGACGATCTCGAATAGTCTTTTTTGATCGAAAAGAGGCGCAGGCTCGGCAGCTGGACTCGTCGTGTTCTGGCGAGAGGCAGAGGTTGCAGACCTTATGATGGTCACTGTGTGGAAACTTCGCTCCACACTTTGGCCATTTTTTGAACGGCATCCTTTCCATGAGCTGTAGGCCCTACTGCGTCGATAGGCCCAGCGGCCCACGTCGACGACTGGAATCGAAGCGTCGAATGGCGCGAAGATTTCCATGTCGAAGTCAATCGGAAGAATTTGATGAAGTTGTGCGTGTCGAAAAAGTTTGAAAGGTAAGTTTCGAACTGGAGCGCAAAAGTTGCATCCAAACCCAATGGCGGAAAAAACAATCTGAGGATGGAGTCGATGCCCATGCGCACTATCGTCCAAGGGCGGAGTCACCTATCTCGTGACTACAAAGACTTCTTCCAAGACAACAACAAGGTGCAAGCATCCGAGCCCAACACCAGATGGCTATCTAATGCTAAGTGTGTGATCTGCAGCTCATATGCCTCGAACATATTGTTATATATTAATAAATCAATGCGTAGGGATACTGAAACAGGAGGGGAGAGAAGGGGAAACCGAATGATCAAAGAGGGATCCCTTAAAGAAAGAGCAACACTGTCACATGCAGCAGGAGGCCCGGGTGACAGGGATCTCAAGACCGCAGGATTTGCCCCCCGTGTGCCGGTGAGACCTAGGCATGCACCTGCTTGGGCCTGAGTACAGTAAAATGCCAAGTGGGTGTTAATAATGATAAATGGATGAAACCGGAGGGAATCTCATCTGTGGGGTGCAGACACCCCCCGAAAACATGCCACTGAGAGAAGTAGTGGCTTAAGACAGCTCGGTGGGCTGAGCCCCATGGCAGAGAGCGGAGTGTACGGGTCAAGGCACAGATTCCAATCTCGGCGGTTCTCACCCTGCACACCGATGGAGTGCCCCCACGCGCTGAGTAGCACCAAGATATCAGATGTAATTACTTAAATCCCCCCACCCCCCAGCGCACGAGCTCCCGCTAGCCCCTGGGTGTTGTGGGCACTACACAACATGCTGTGGCATGTCATCAAGATATCAATGCAGGTGTCCGACGATATCTTTATCAAATAGTAAAGAGGGTGTGAGAAAACACAAGCCACGGTGGGGTCGAAAGGGTCTCTGGAAGCAGACAAACAGGGGGCCAGGGGGCTGAGATGATCCCTGGTAGCAGACAAACAGGAGGGGAATCTTAGAGGGGCCCTGCAAGCAGAAAAAAAAGTGGGGAAAGTCTGAGAGGGGCTTCTTCGGAAAGATCTGTAAAGGAATTGACAGACTCTAGTAGTAACAGGGGTGCAAAGAAAAAGGCCGGAGACAAGTTATCTCCCATGCATGACTGCCTCACGAGGAAGATGCCTGCGAGCTATGTCAGGCCGAGGGAGCGTGAAAAAGTGCAGAGACAGGAGTTGTCCAGTAGGGGACGATAGACTGCGAGAGGCGAGAAATGCAAGGTAAAAGGTTTGCGCTCAGGGAGGTTGTGCAGCGATGAGAGGCCGAAAGAGGGTGAGATGCTCAAACAAGAAGCCGATTTATTGAGAAATAACAAGATCCACTGTGATTCCATGTGAATATGCAGCAGTACAGAGCATTATGGGACTTGTATTCTTAACTGTTGGTCATGTGACTTTTTAACATAAAAGAGCAGACACAATGCACTTTGCTTTTTAATCTGTTTCCTACCTGTGACCAAGGCTGTTGCCGAAACGCGTTAGGGATGAAATCAGTGTGCTGCTCCAAACCGCTGTGATTAAAGCTCTGCTTCCAGAAAAGGGCCTCTGTGTGTTTGTCTGGATGATGACGATGGAGGGCTGCCCCATGCTTGCTGTTTTAAAGAGGCCGCCCTGTAGGGTCGGAGGCTCCTTGTACATGGGGAATACACACACACACACACACACACACACACACACACACACACGCACGCTCCTTACGTTGGATAATGCCAGCGCTCTCTCACGGTGCGATGTCCCACTGCAGAGCCAAGCCGTTATAAATCCACCACAATTCCCTCCAGCATGGGAAGGAAGAATCGGGCCGCACTCATGTCTGGGGTATTTTGCAGTTTTTAGATTTTATTTTCAGTTATAGGTTCATATATAATTTCGGCGGGATTCGTGACCCCAACGCGATTTCCACAGAAATTATTTTTAAAAAATGCTTTTTTTTGGCCCTGGGTGTCCTTGTCATTGAGCAGGCCTAGGGGGTCAGGGTGTTTCTACCCTGCCCCCTTTTCTTGTTTTTTCACTGTGTTTCACTGTTTTCTTGTGACTGTTTGCTTTGCCTAAAGTTTCCTATGGAAATTAACATGGGAAAAACGAGTTTTGGGACCCCCTTTTTTCTTCGCCCCGCTTGACGAATCACCCCGAAACTTTCAAGACAGGAGCTGACCGGAGTTGATCACTAGTTTTGAAAATTTCGCGAAGATTCGTCAATTGGCACCAAAGTTATTGGGAAAACAAAATAACGCTTTTCCTATGGCAACTAGGTCCTAACTATAACTACCTACTGGCGACCGCCAGTAGGTAACATATACATATATATATATATATATATATATATATACACACACACACTTTTTAAAAGAATTTCCACAGAATGTACTCCAAGTATAATTAGCAATAGTCTTAAGCAAAATGCATGAATAGCCTGGCTAGAGGGAAACTAAAATGAAGGCAAATAAAGCAACCAAGTTCTATTTAAATATGCGCCCGACAATGCTTGGACCTCACGAGAAATGACAGAAAATTTACACAAAAAAAAAAGCTCTTTTTGGACACACATCACCAAGAAACTCGGTCTTCCATGAAGGCCGTCATCACAAGGGAGAAGCGCCAGATTAGGAGATAAATGCATGCCCATAGACTCCTGTCAGGGGCTCTATAAGGTAACAGCTCACACCTTACAGGAACACAGGCGATATTACAGAAGTGCCCTGAGGGCACAGCGGGCGTCTGTTCCCACTTTGTGCACCTCCGGGGCACTGTTATTATAGCTACTTCTGTCAGTGTGCCCCCTGAGGGCAGCCCTTCCAAGGAATGAAAGGGGGTATGCTAGCATGGGATGCAGAACCTCATTCTACAAAGTGTGATGGGGTAAGGGCAACAGTGATTGCAAGGATTACGTATGGCCCTCTATGTATGTGTTTTCAGTAACCAAGCTTTACGAATGCTGCTCCCTCGGTTGTATATTAAATGCTTTTTTCCCCATGTAACTGACATACTTTAGGGCTCTCTGTATAAACTTCCATTTTTTAATAAAGAACAGATTATATCATACAACCCACCACAAAATACATTTTATCAGTTAGGCTGGATTTTCGGGATTCTGAGGAATAAGTGATGGTACCAATATGTATACAGCTAAGTTTTAATGTTTTTATAAACTGTACCATACCCTCTCATAAAAACAAACTAAACCAGTTTGTTGAAAGGAGTCAAGCCTGTTATCCTGCTGCTAGTACAAGACTAACAATTTAGCCCCAACGATGATATTCACAAAACGCAATCCTCTCAAGTAGTGGGTGCTAGAGATTAGGTGACCCCTCCCATCCCTCTCCAACTACTGTCTAGCCAACTGTCGTGCTTTCCACCTCCTTCCTGTGTTCATTCCTTCCTCACCTCATGTCTCAATGTCTTCTCCAAAGGTGATCAATGTGAACAGGTGACTCATACCTGGCTCTGTCGCTGTTTGAGCTTGATCTTAATGAGAAGGATGAGGCAGACAAGGGAGACGACAACGAAGAAAGCCAAGAAGATGCCCATGTCGAAGTACTCCGTGGGTTGCTTGAAACAAAGACAAAGATGAAAACAAATTACTTTAGTCTCCCAGCACCTGAAACACCAACTCACTTGTTGTCTCTTCACTCACACAGCCATGCCCAAAGCCACCAATGAGTCAATTCTACAAACAGTCATGCAATCGCTCAACTATCATTGCACATTTCCAGCCACCACCCCTGTTGATGATCAGCATTCGCTCAACCACTGATCCCCAAAGCTATTGCTCAACCACCTATGCTTCATTCAAACTCACCCACCCAATCCCATTTCATATCAGTCTAACAGCCGTGCCTCCTACCCTCACTCACCAAGATAGCTTGCCAAAAGAATAAAAATCAAACAATCTGCCTGAAGCTTGTCCTACCAATGTTTTCCAAAATGCATGGGCTCTACAGCTCATAGCTGTTATTGACTCACTAAACTCGGCCCTCTTGCAAACATTTTCAGAAAAAAGCAGTAATACTGTTGCTACTCACAATAAAAAATAAAAAAAATTAAAAGCTTTTCTTGATCTGATGAACCCCACGAGGAATCCAATAACCTCTGAATCAAACAGGTCTTTTGTTGTAAAACAAGAAACTTTTAACACTTTTAGAACATTATCTCAAAACCAGTCTGAGAATGGAGGGGCATGTTTTGCTAGAGGTGTATTTCATTTTGAGTGGTGTATGGAGTGAGATCACCGTTCCCTCAGACAACCTAAAGAAAGTGACTGATGAGGGAGGCATCAGTGCACTGGCTTTATTCATCAGCTCTCAGATTTTGATGGGTGCTCGACCAATGAGTGACATGGCTGACAATCACCCTTATGATAGAGTGCAAACAAACCTTTTGTCAGAGATGCTGCTACTACCAACCCTGGGGTAGAGTAGATGCGAACAAAGCAGAGGCAAATTGGGCAATAGATCCAGTACAGAGGGAGCTGCCACCAAGGCCCAGAGGGTGCTACCACAAACCCAGACAGAGATGTAGAGCGTGAGGTCCAAACATCTCAAGTGAAGAAAATGAGCCACCAACCAAAAGGGTGATAAAAAGCAAGCTGTCAACAACTCTTATGATTAGATAGGTTCATCAACAGTGGTGCAGAGGTGATGATGCCAGCAGATAAAACAAAGTATAAACTTGAGAGAACAAGGCCAGCGATATGAGTGAGCCTCACATAACGATCGCACACACCGAGATCTTCTACACTTTAAAAGGAACATCTGCAACATACATTCTTAGAAGGCATCACTCTCTCATCAATGTCTACATTCACTTTAGTGATGCCCCACTTGGTGAACCCCTCTTATATTTCAAAGGAGTCTCACATCATTAGGAACATGTTATTCTAGTTTAAGCAAGGGCCTTGAGGAGGTTCGGAATTCATCTGCATTTTAGACCGGTAATGAATGGCTTAACCCAGCCTGCCAATATTCAAACCATCCACGACCAGCTCACAAGAGATTAAACTTTAGTATATGCGAAATGGGATAAAGAGGCTTCAGGATTACACATGAACTGCCTCCATCTTCCTACATCCCTCACCCGCGGCGGGCGGTGCTGGATCCGCGCCCGTGCCATTTTCTGTTTGTTAACTATGTTCATCAGCTTGACGGCATCTGTCCCTTTCACGTACACAACTGGCCTCTTCAGTGGATCCTCCAAGCCCTGATTCAGCTGCAAATTAAGAATGCAAGAAATAAAATCTGAAAATCAGCAGAACCAAGCCATATGCATACTTTATTGTAAGAGCTTCAGCTCCGCCTACAGATCATCTGTGTTAATGGTTAGCTAGGCAGTGTGGATAATCTATGTGAAGTTTGCAGGCCACCATATAAGTGATCAGTGTACATACTTAAATAAAAGTTGTGAACCATTTGTGCCGATATGACGCGGTCTCTTTAACTGTCAAAGGTGGTTATGGGTTAAACTCACAGTATTGTGCATGTGCGCCAATGTGGGGATTTTCAATAGAGTCGGTTAACGATGATTAGATACTCACTAAAGGCCTTCACGTTAAAGGTGAAATGGACAGGATGAGCCACCTAGGTCAAATGTGTAGGGTACTGTACAAATGGTCAGTTTAGGATAAGAAGTGTCAATAGAGGCCAACAACTTCAATGATGGCACACACAGTATAGGCCATTGGTGTCATGATGGACTGCAACGCCTCCAGAATTTGTTGATATTTGTGGGCACTCTGATATAGGTTGCAACCCTCCTACAGCTACAGTAAATGATACACAACCCTCTATGGAAATAGATTCAGTTGCCAGTATGCAAGAGGTTGAGGGCACATTAATATCAACCTACGAATTGGAACAAGGTGAGGCAAATTTTATTCCAATGACTGGAATTGGTACATCGGGAGCAGGTGTTTGTTGTACCCCATGAAAGGAAGTGGGACTCCTCTATATTGAAATGTGCTAGGCTTAGTAAATAAATTGAACACCCAATATTGGCGACCATTTGCAAAGAAATATCTGCTCCTTTGTTTTCAAGAAACCTGGGCTATTGAACAGGTGCATATTGATTGGTATAAAAATTCAATTTGCCCCCCCCCTTGACTCAAAGTCTGGTAGGGCAAAAAGGGGATTGTTTATCCAGGTCTCAACCCCTATACATGGCAGAACATTTATGTATACAGAGGGTAGACCCTTTAACCAAATATTTGGACTACAGAGCCCAAGAGACAATCATTTGGCAGTGGTGAATTTGTTTAACAATGTCTTTACAACCAAGAAATTAGAGGTTGTGAATAGCCCTTCCTCTTCCCAATCTACTTCAATAATTTACATAGGGTTTGCTGAGAAAAGGAGAGGGGGAACAGAGGCTCTCTAATGACACTGACCTCAAAAAAGATAACCCTATACTCTTGTATGCAATTTTGATAAACACATACAGATATGTTCCGTATTTTAGTAGAAATGATAGTGGGATGACTATTAACTCCACACTTTCGGTACGATGACCGATTGCTTGATTTCACCAGGGGGTCTACCCATTATCATTTCCACTAAAATCCAAAATGTATCTGTCCAAAATATTTAGGATCAAGATTGTCATTTCTTTCCCTTAACCTGAAAAATGTTAAAGATGGCCGTAGTGCAATAGTGAAGTATATATATCTTTTGGCCCTGACATGTCATGAGACACATTCTGGCTTATGAAAGAATCTTGGATTAACAACAATAAAAAAACTCAATTTATCGTTTTGATTACTGGGTATCACTCTTTAAGGCATAAGACCTCTGTGTTTACCGAACTTACAGAGGGTGTTTTGCAAAGGTGCAAAGGTGCAGGGACATTACCCAGGTTAGGCATTGTCCCATCCGGCCCTCCTTTATGCGGAGGATGCGGTCCTAATGGCTCGTACTCCAAGAGTCCTTCAAACATTATTAGACACCTTTGAGTTAATTATGGGTGACCTGGATCTAAAGGTTAATCTCTCTAAATTCTTTATTATGACCTGTGGATCCAATAAGGTCACATGCCACTATAGTGTTAAAGATATACAATTAGGGCAGACAAGGGCATTCTCTTATTTGGGGGTACTCTTGGATTCAGTAGGTGCCTGGAATCAACAGACAATCGTAAGAAATTATACATTTGTAAAGGCCACCACCCCCTAGTCGCTTTTGCATCTACATTAGGGAGTTAATCACATTTCTGAGTTATGCAAAGACATTAATATAACTATAGTATAGAGGTACAATCAAATGTAGGGCACAGCTGTGTCAAATTGTGGAACTGTACAATAACTCAGTTCTGCTACTTCAACGTGATCAGCCAAACCTCTGAGGGAATTATGTACCATCTATCGAGGCAAATGAATATCTGTGGCGACCTATGGGGGCATATGAACATAAATAGGTTAAAGCAGTCAGGAAATGTGTGCCTTAAGACTGTCTGTCCCCTCTAGCTGTTTGTCTGCTCTGTGCCAGAGTGAACTGGGTGTATCCTTTGTTGAAGATACCATCAGACTGCAATCTCTCCTTTTGTGACACAAGGTTTGGGTTCACCCTGAAGCACACTTGTACAAAATGATAATACAGGACTAACTATCCCTTTGATCGGGCCGGTCACAAACTGAGGCTCAATTATATTAAAACCTTGTGTGACAAGCTGGAACACCCTCACCTTTTTGATAACCCGAGAACTTTGGCAGAGATGGAAAGGGTGGATCCAAATAACTAGCATCGACAGCATTTTGATGAGGAAAGATCTCTGGCCAACAGACACAAAGTTACATTCATGTCATATTCCACCCTTTCAGTAGACGAAGGTTTGCAACCTTACCTGGCCCATATAGAGGGTAGCCAGGAAACATATCTATTAACACGATTCATATTGAATGTGGTGTTTCGAATCGCAACCTTTCCACACCAAAAACTATTGGCTGAGAGTTTTAGAGAAATGGCCATGTGATAAAACCTCCACGCAAAGGATGCTGCATTTTACGTTTTACTGTTGTTTTTTGACATGACTGGAATGAACTTACTCAAACTTATGCTAGAGAAAAATCATCTAAGACACTGGAAGACATCTTTAAAAAAATGTTTTATCAATATCTACATTCAGAGGAAGTTTGTCTTAGAATAGCGATTTCGGTCTGGCATGCTATATATTAGGAAGGAGTTGGGTGGATAGTACACACTGAATTTTACCAGCTTTTGCTTTTATGTTTTAATTAATCGATATAGTATTCAGAGGGTATTGGATATGGTTATGAAATACAACTGTCATGGAATATTTTACTTATATGATTTCAAATTTTAAAATCGAATAAAGTGTATACTGCTCACGAAAGGCAATGTGTGTCAATAGACAATTGAAATAAAGGGATTACAGACCATCAATGTCACTGGCTGAATGCACAGTTGGTGGCAATGCTGGCGCCCGCGTCCCGTAAATAATGAAATGCACAGTATGAGTCACCAAAGTTCTTGTTGAAATTAGGTTGTTACCCAGTTAGACTGACCCTTATTTATTCAAGGGAGGGACAGAAAAAGGATTTTGAGAAAGGGCAGCATAAGGGTAGAGGGATGCGGGGAAAGTTCCAGGAAAGTAGCATGAAAAACTGGGATTCTCCATATAACACACTAATAATACATATGTGATATAACTCTGAATTTATCAAGACACTGAAACAACAATGAGGATTTCCCATGGATTGGTGCATGACAAATCCAAAATCAATATAGTCGAGGAGGGGTTGTCCGCGTAAGAGGGAGCAAGTTTGGGCAACATGGCACTTACTTAGAGGCTTAAACACTAAATCCAGTTTGTTCCATGAGGATCCGGATTAAGGTTCCCCTCGACATCAAGAGCCATTCTAGCAAGGCATGAATTCGACTACATCTCGTATCACTACCTTAATGTATTTGCATTACCTGGAAAGGGCCCCCCCCCCACCAAAACAAAATGGCGCCCACAAATGTAAAAATGTACAGCTGCTAATTCTATGTTCTCCTTTATTGTTTTTTCTTATTTAAAAAACGAAGTAAAAAGATCGTTAAAAATACGAGGATTTCCAATATATTTGCAAATAGAAAGGGAGAGGCACATTTTTTCTTACCTTCCAGTTTGATTGCCCAGGAAAATGCTTACACAAAGTAAAGAGAAAATGAACTAATGAGCCCTTATAAACTCAGAAACAGGTCAGCAGAGGAAATTAGGGCACATAGGAAGTTTACAAGGAATGCAGGACTGATTCAAAAGAATTGAATGATTACAATGCTTCTTCGCTAAGGCAGCATTGTGCACTTGTGCAGGAAGGCAGTTTCATGCAGTCACGGGTGAAAATATTTGCCTAGAAACCATCATTAGCAGTGGTCTGAGGCCAGGCAGCCCTGGAAGGAGGGTCGGTCTAACACTAGCTTGCCGTACACTTTTCACCATGGAAGGAGATCACACGGCTCTCCCATGATGCCACGTGTCTGGTGTGAGGGAATCTGGAAACTGTGTTTTGATGATGGATGAGGACCGTCAGACCCATGGACTCTTTCTGGCTACATCTGGTCTTGTCTTCTGTCCTAAAACTTTACAAGGCCATTCAGTTTGTGCTGGGAGGTTGTGCCACCTATTCATGACCTTTTGCTTTACCACTTCTTGCAAACAACTGTGCCCTCTATCCCCTTTATTTCATATCCTGGTTTCTACACGGAGGAGTACTCTTGTAGTGTTGAGTACTTATCTTGTGCCCCTTGTTGAATGCCATTACAAGTTTGAAGTTCTCAATCTTCACCGCCCTCGAGCTACCTTTGTACTCTAGTAGAAATGCTTAATTGCTTCAGCCTCCTCTCACAACAATACTGATTTAGCCCATTCTCCATCAAGGATGTTATTCAGTGTATAAATGAGGGCCCTTGTACTTGTTAAAACTTTGCCGGAGGCCTTCTCAATAATTTCAACATTAACAGGACCGCTAATTATGTACCCTTTACATTTCCCCTGCTCTCCCCAAGGCTGGTATCATGGTTTGCTTATTCCAAATTCACCATTATAGCCCGCTTTGCTGAGTTACCTTTAAGTCCTCACCCTCCATTTGATAGTGCCTGGTGCTGAAGGCATAGGAATTTGAACTTGACATAAGATGTCACCCCTACTGCTCTTTCAAGTCTAAGGTCACCACGCTAACAGGGTGATCCGCTCTATGGAAGACCTTCACATCTTAATAGATGGCACTTAACTAGCTGACCACTGATCTTTCCTTAGGGGTCCTACATTTACAATGCAGCTCAGGTCTAACAAGAATATCTGTGCATTAATCAGCCAAGGCCCAAGTAGGTGTCCAATACATCGATAGAACCAACGTCAAGAAAATGATGTTAGCGCTGGCGGTCCAAGCCCAGTGGGATAAGCAGGACCCACCCAGGAAAGAAGAGATCAAACGCCTATACTGGGAATGGGTGGAACAGGATTCGTGCAAACTCAACCTGGGGAGACTAACGGCAGAATGTTATTTGCATAAACTATCCAGATAGTTAGAACCTTATCTGGACATAATCTAGGCCCCCTCGGGACAGGTTGTTATACATACACCTTACGTTTGGTACACTTGCGGTCTGTGAGACGACAGCCAAATGGCACCGAAGCAATCCTACTCCAAAAGACTGCCCTTGCTGCATGGCCCCGGTAGAAAGCGTTGCCCATGTTATGTTCGCCTGTCAAGCATACACTATGCCGAGGCTAAAATGGCTACAACCGATTTGCCAGCAGCTGGCCACAAGGAACTACCCGGCTGCCCTGCACATTCTAAGGTCAGACCTCAGACCAATCTTTGCATGCACATTTTTAAGCCATGCATGGCTCATCAGACGGAAGATCCAGTCAGGAACGCTGTGGCCCCCCGTGGCATGAAGATCGCGTGTGGTTGTTGCAGGGCATTCTGGCTGGTACTCCCAGGTCTCATATATTGGTTTTGCACTTTATCGCTTTTAGCCCCACTAAGTTGCTTTTGTTAGAAGGGATGGCAATGCTAATTATGGCCTGCGAGGATCTGCAATAAGGACCAATGTGAAGTAGTCACTGTAATGTTTTTATCCTCCCATTTTTAAACAGTTTTTTTGCATGTTTTGACTGTAATGTTGTATTAGTAGCTTTATGGTCTATTCATCGATTAGTATACTGTGTCCTGGCTGACGAACATTGGACGGGCTGCTTCCGTATATCTATGATTCCTATTGTACTGTTGCTCGTATTGCTCACTTTTTATTCAATACGGTGTTTTTACAGCATTTATGGCATGTACTATCGAAATAAGGCTTATACAACAATATTGATAGAACACCAGTATCATGATAGCCACATACCTGGTCAGCCGCTTCTGGGTTCTCGGACACATCGAAGATGACAGCTGTGGCGCCTCGCTGCACTGCTCGCTTCGCCTACAGAGATGAGACAAAGGACAGCATGACAACCAGTTCATGAACAAGGAAAGGTATGAACTGAAAGAACTTTATAGGAAGAAGAGGATTAAGTCTACACATTGACTTGACGAGCTCATCCGAACCCCTTAATTAAATATGATAAAACATGATAATTCCAGATCTGTGAAATTGATCATATACATATATACATGAACTATCCTTTAAGAGGGAGGGGGAATCTCTTAAATCTATTCCACCAAGAGCATGTGTGAGTTAAAATTCATGACCACAGTCCACATCATCATTAGCATCAAAATCAAGGAAAAAACTCTTTATTGAATGAACATGCACGCTGCCAACTGTGGGTGAGAAACTTATTGGAGCCTTGATTCTGCAGGACCAAAGCACAACCATCACTTTCCATATACTAGCTGGGTCTTAGGGAGTCTGAAAACAATATCTGCTAAAAGAAATCGGTCTTATCTTCCAGCAAGCAGGAATAGGGGTGACCTTTGACATGAGGGGTACACCTTCATACTGTCAGACAGACCAAACCAGGGGCAAGCTGACTTTTGGCCCCAAGATCAGCAATTGCACGGTGGTCACCCTGATCAGGCACAGAAACGTAGCTCCCGCTCAGACAAGGGGATTGAGTCCAACCCTCAACACATCAACTGTTAACAACAATTGGGATCAATTCAACATATTACTTTTCTGAGTTAATCAAAGACATTAATATAACTATAGTAGAAAGGTGCGACCAAATGTAGGGCACAGCTGTGTCAAATTGTGGAACTGTACAGTAACTCAGTTCTGCTACTTGTACCTCAACCATGCACCACTGTTCGTTTAATGTTGTAGTGTAGAATTGCATGGTTTAGTGCAAACTAGTGATAAGATGAATAAGTGGTCACAAAAAGGGAAATTTTATTTTATATTGTGCTATTTACCTGGACCCCTTTGGCCTAACTGGACCTCTCTTTCTTAGAGCCCAGGTTAACCATACCACACAAGCAGCACAGCTCAATATCTAAGTCGATTCCAAATAATGCAATTTAACATCACTAACACTTTGGGCTGGGAAAAGGATAATCATTCGAACTTGTAACATGAATCATACATCAAGGTCTATGGCACATGCACATAAGCATATAGTATATCTTGACTAGTCTATACACTGAATATGCCAATCTATCAGCCACTTAGCAAACACAATGACAGCCATGTGGAAAGCACGCAGTTTTCAAGAGTGCTATGAGATCATACAAATAGTAGAAAAAAACCTATGGAAATAAAAGCTTCATAAAAAGACTTCATGTTTTGACATCATTGTTTTTGCAGAAGTACTCTGCAAGATGGTGTTTTTCCAGCATACAAGGCTGACGCTCTGTATACACAAATTAAGGATCAATCGTCAAAATAGTACTAGGAACTTTGGGTGGTCCCATTACCAAGCTTATGTACTCCAAACAGAACCAAGACATTACTGGGCTTTATAAACTTCCTAACATAACATCATGAGGTTTAAGGAAGGCAGGTCAGGGGCATGTCTTAAATCGATAAGATTATAGACTCAAAGCCGCAAGGTTAGATTTGTTTTATCATCGTGTAATATGTTAAAAATATTTCAAACAGCAGTTTATGAACCATGTATGTGCAAACATTTCATATAGCACTTGCTATAACAGTTTAGCACTGCTGAAAATAACAGGGATTACTATTATCGCTATGTATTAATACTCATTTAAGTAATCTGCCTGATCCCCCCCCCCAATACAACTCCAACTAGTAACATATAGATCACACACACACAAACAAGCAAGCATTGGCAAAGCTAATATATCTGGCCTTGGAAAGTTTTTTTCTTGTTGGAGAAATATGCAAAAAACAATATATAAAGATAAAGGAGCGGTCAAGCGGCCGTGGAACAACTACCATGGACCTGAAGTGATCTCACTTTCAGACAGCTGTCAGCATATGATCAGGTGAAATGCCATCACTTGCAGTTTAAAACAGCCAATGGTTAAAGTGGGTGTTAGAAATAGGGTGTGTGGTTGGCAGAGGAATGCACCCTGTCCAAGCAGGAACCACAGTTCTAGTCAGGATAAGTCACAACGCACCCTAAATTACCCTGTGCTCATCCTCTGGTAGCTTAGCACAGAGCAGTTAGGATTCACTTAAGAGGCAATGTGTAAATTATTTGTGCAACACTTCAAACAATAACACTGTGAAAACACCACTAAAAACTACACACCAGGTGAGACACAGAGCTTAAATAAAACAAGACCAAAATGACAAAGATCCAATATGTAGAAGTTGAGATATGAATTTTGATAGAATAAATGCAAAATTGCGCTTAAGAGCACTTAGTGCTCAGATGGGTTATCTGGTCGCACTGGACTGGGGTAAAGTCAAAAGTTCAGGTCGATCGCGATGGGCCGCAGGCTGGAAACAGGGACCCACTTGGGTTCACTGAACCAAAGTACCTTGCGTCTAAGTCGAAGAGGAGGTGAGGTGCAGCCGAAGCAATACGTCCGTGACGACCACGCAGTTGGCAAGATGCGTTAAGATTCACCACACAATGGGGGCGATGCATCAGTTTTGAGTGCAAGACACCGGTTTCTAAAGGCAGTGCGAGCCTACTGCTCCCACAGTAGGTGATAATTCAGAAGGCAATGCACTGGTTCTGAGTGCAATGCACCGGCTTTGTTCCACACTTCAATGAAGATGCACTGGTTCCAATCAACGTAAAGGTGAAGATGCACAGGTTCAGCCCACGCAAAGGGGAAAATGCACTGATTCCAATGCTTCTATTGTGGTTGTAGTAGCACCTTAGGCCTTACTTCCAAGTGTCCAGGACTGGGGTGGCACCACTCGGTAGGGGAGACTCACAACTTATAGAGTCCAGATGCAGGTAGCTGAAGTCTTTGAGATCCCCGATAGTTAGAACATGAGTCAAGTTAGCAAGCCACTGGACTCACTCTGGGTTCAAGTGATGCAGGTCCAGTCCTTCTCACCAGGCAGAAGAACAGCAAGCAGCAGGGCAGCTCAGCAAGGTACAAGTACAGCAAGGCAGTAGTCCAGCACAGTGGCAGTCCTTTCAGCAGCACAGCAGAACAATAGCTCTTAATCCAGGCAGAGTAGTCACACTTCCAGAAGTGTACTTAAGATATGGTGTCAGAGGCCCAGTACTTAAACCCAGATGTGCCTTTAAATATCTGAAGTGCACAGAGGTCCTCCCGTCCTGCCCTGGCTCCAGACTCACTACAGGGAGTATGTAGCTCTTAAAATAAGGCAGTGCATAGCTCCTCCCTCCATCTCCCAGGAATAGCCAATCAGGACACACCAAAAGCTTCCTTTGTGTGTGGCTGTCTAGAAGGAATACACAAAGCCCAGATGTCACCCAACACAGACTTAACAGAGACAGGCAGCGGACACCAAATGGCTAAAGTAAGTAAATGGCAACTTTCCATAAGTGGGAATTGGCAAACTGTAATTTAAAATCCAACCTCACCCCAAGTTGTGATTTTAAATTGTGAGTCCAGTGACACCAAGCTTAAAAGGTATCTCCTCACAACTGAGAATTACACTTAAAAGGTGTAATACGTTAACCCCAATGTTATCCTATGAGAGGGATAGGCCTTGCAGTAGTGAAAAACGAATGGGGAGTTTTTCACTACCAAGACATGTGAAAATTAAAAGGGCACATTTTGCTTTTGAAATACATTGTACCCTGCCCTGTGGCCATACTGGGCCTACCATAGAGGTGACATATTGTATTGCATTGTAATTGCATTTGTATAGCACTTACTACCCCTGACGAGGCGTCAAAGCGCTTTTTCGGCGAGTAGCACGGTACTACGGGACCCATAGAGGATTAGTGTTTAATTAGTATAGTGTAACATGCAAGTAAATTTTAAGTTGTGGATATGTTAGTCAGTTATTTGGATTCAGAAGGATAGAAGATGAAAGAAGGTTTGTATTTATATAGCGCTTCTAATGTATAAAGATGGAAGGCTTAGGCCTGGCAAGAGGTTTATCTAGCCAGTTTGAAGTGGCAAGTAACACTGCACATACAGGCCCTGCAGTTGCAGGCTTGAGCCATAGTTAGAGGGCTAACGCATGTCTATACAACGCGGTCATTACAATGGCTGCATTGTAACAACGCATGCCATTACAACGCAAGTCAAAACATCGACTTGCTCTAGGGGTCAGAAGGTGTTGCATTTAAAATCCAACACCTTCCCAACTGTTGCATAGACTGGAGTTGGTATAGTAAATGATACTATTCCAACATCCAGCGCCCCCCCTAGAGCATCATTTACTATACCAACTCCAGTCTGTGCAACAGTAGGGAAGGTGTTGGATTTTAAATGCAACACCTTCTGACTCCTAGAGCAAGTCGTTGTTCTGACTTGTGTTGTAATGGCATGCGTTGTAACAGCGCGGTTGTTGTAACGACCATGTTGTAATGGTAAATGAGGTTTACCCTACTGAAGTGGGTGGCACAATGAGTTCTGCAGGCCCACTAGCAGCAAATAATTTACAGGCCCTGGGCACATGTAGTGCTCTTTGCTAGGGACTTCCAAGTAAATTAAATATGCCAATTGAGGTTAAGCCAAAGTTACCACATTTAGGGGAGAGAGAGCACAAGCACTTAAGCACTGATTTGCAGTGGTAAAGGGCACAGAGTCCTAAAGCCAGCAGAAACAAGGTCAGACAAATGGAGGGAGGCAGGCAAAAAAATTGGGAGGGGGAGAGGACCACCCTAAGGCTGTCAGGTCTAACTGTGGGCTGACCCATTGTTCTGTATTGTAGCTGTGGTAGTTGGAAACAAATTGTGAATGAAACTTGAACAGACCAATGGATGAAGAGGACTGACACAAAACCCATGTATGAATCTAACTATGTATGCATTTTTAAACAGAAGGCTGGAGAATCAGATACAGCTCTCTCTAGGTAAGACTCGAAATAAGGTCAGCAGATGTACCTAAGGGAAAACAATATCTATGGATATTTTTTTAAAGGCATTTCTGAGTCTTTTTTATGGATGGAGAAGACACAGTCCTGCCTGTTTTTCTTGAACACGGACTTGACCTGTATAATGCAGACTGACCCTAGAATATTTTGCTGCATGGGGTCACCCCAACTTTTCTTCTAAGCATGTGCACACATGAGCAAATCAGTACGAGTATTTTACATGCACAGAATCCTTAACAAGGAGCATTATTGAGAATACAATTTGCAACATTCACACAGACTTTATAGCAGTTGTAAGAAAAGATCTGGGTATACAACAGCATAACCCCAATTATATTGTTTTACATGCCATGTAATGGTACACCACTAAGTAAGGTGTGAGGAAGCTGTGCACTCGGCTTATATATGTTTTAAAGTCAAGTTGGTGTCCAGGACCAGTAAAAATTTGAGCTCATGCTATGGTTTTACTGGAGTCCTGAAGCAGCCTTCTAATTGATTATGCACTAGATAAAAGCATCAAAAACATAAATCAATCAGTGTTTGTTAAGTGCAACTACTCACTCATGAGGGTCTCAATGTGCTGGGGAGGGGGCGGGGGGTCTAAAGGTCCTGATGGGCGCTGAGGTTCAGTCGAAGAGCCAGGTCCTGAGATCCTGCCTGAATTGGGTCAGGAACAGGGATACCCAGAGGTGAGGCGAGGTAGGAGAAGAATCTTCCTCCGGTCCTGGTCTTGTGGATCCGAGGGATGGTAACAAGGGCCAGTTCGGTGAAGCGGAGGTGTCTGGTGGGTACGTGGAATGATAGGGGGTGATTCAGGTATGATGATCCGGCATTGTGGAGGGCTTTTTAGGCATACGTGAGCAGCTTGAACACAACTCTTTTGTTGACTGGGAGTCAGTGGAGTTCTCCCAGGTGTTCGGAGAAGTGGCTGCGATGGAGGATGTTGAGGACCAGTCAGGCTGCAGCGTTCTGAATGTTCTGTAGTTTCCGGAGGAGTTTCTAGGCGATGCCTGTGTAGATTGTGTTGCTGTAGTCGAGTCTACTGCTGATGAGTGCATGGGTGACCGTCTTTCTGGCCTCAGTGAGGATCCACCTGAAGGGTCTTTCGAAGCAGGCAAAAAGTGTGGAAGACTGCATTGATCTGGTGGCTCATTGCGAGCGAGGAGTTCAGTATGATGCCAAGGTTTTGTGCATGATCCGTGGGTTTTGGGGGTCCTAATGGGGCGGGCCACCAGGAGTCTTACAAGGCGGAGGTGTTGGCCCCAGGATGAGGACTTCGGTCTTGTCATAGTTGAGCTTGAGGCAGCTGTTGCTCATCCAGGTAGCGACGGCCTTCATCCCTTCATGGAAGTTGTTTCTGGTGATTGTAGGCTCATTGGTGAGGTTAGAGAATCAGCTGGGTGTTGTCGGCATAGAAGACTATGTTGAGTCTGTGGTTCCCGCTTATGGCTGTCGAGCGGGGCCATGTAGACGTTGAAGAGGGTGGGGCTCAGGGAGGAGCCCTGGGGGACTCTGCAGCTGATCTTTTTGGGTTCTGATCAAACGGTGGTAGTATGACTCGCTGTGTTCTACCGGTGAGGAAGGAATGGATCCAGACTAATGCTTTGTCACAGATGCTGGGGTCGTGGAGTCTCGTGCTTAGAGTACCCTGGGAGACTATGTCGAAAGCAGCCGAGAGGTCCAGGAGGATGAGGCCTGCCGTTTCTCTCCAGTCAAGGAGGGAGCGTATGTAATCCATGGCAGTGAGGAGGGCAGTCTCGGTGCTATGGTTGCTTCGGAAGCCGGATTGAGAGGAGTCCAGGACATGGCTGGCTTAGATGAATGGCTTGGATGAACTCACAGTGGATAGCCTTCTTGATGACCTAGGCTGGGAAGGGGAGCAGGGAGATTGGTCTGAAATTGAGGTCTGTCAGATCTGGGGACTGTTTCTTCAGCAGGGGGTTGATCTCCGCGTGTTTCCAATCGTCGGGGAAGGTGGTGATCTCGATGGATCAGTTGATCGTGTGGCATAACTCAGGGGCGATGCAGGCGGTGACTCTGTGAAGATGTGGTGCATGCAGGGGTCAGAGGGTGCTCCGGAGTAAATTATCCTCATGGTCTTCAGAGTATCGTCTGTGGTGAGCTGGGTCCAGTTGAGCAGGATCTGTTGGGGGCGTCGTCGTCGCATGTGGTGGCGGGAGTGATGGGCAGGTATTGGGTATCATAGCTGTCATAGATCTGCTTGATCTAGATCTGCTTGATCTTGTGGTGGAAGTAGGTGCAGAGTTTGTTGCAGAGGTCTTGGAAGGGTGTGACTTCTGTAGTCTCGCTGTTGGGTTTGGCTAACCCCTTGACCATGGTGAAGAGTTATTTGCTGTTGTGCGCATTGGCGTTGATTCAGTCTTGAAGTTTGTAATTTTGAGGAGGTGGTGGTGGTGTGTGGTGATGGCGGCTTTGAAGTATGCATGGGCTTCCAGGGTTTTGTTGCTCCATCTCTTCTCGAGCCATCTACAGGTGCATCTGGACTCTGAGGGCGGCAGTGAGCCAACTGGCTTTCTTGGAGTTTTGTTTGCTGGGTGCTTTTTTCAGGGGCACCAGCGCGTCAGAGGTGGTGGTTGCGTGCTGGGGTATTGGTGTCTGTGCATTTCAGTGGTGTGGTTGTACTGAGGTATTCCACTGTGACCTTTTTCCTATTATCGTGGAGGGGTCGTGGGTGTGTTGGGTTTGGTTAAGGTGAAATGAACGCAGTGGTGGTTGGTCCAGAGGAGTTCGGAGGTTTGGCTGTAGGTGATGTTCTCGCTGGCGGAGAAGACTGGGTCGAGCATGTGTACCGCTGTGTGGCTCAGAGCGGTGACTAGCTGCTTGAGTCCCATGTTGGCGAGGTTCTGCAGAAGGGATGAGAGTGTTATGGTCATTTGGGTTGTCCAGTTGGAAATTGAGGTCACAGAGTAGGATGTAATCAGTAGATGCAAGAGCCTGGGGTGCGAAGAAGTGGATGATGTGTCATGAAAGGCAGGCGGGGGCCAGGTGGTCTGTAGATGAGGGTGCCACGGAGGGTGGTGGTGGGGTTGGTCCGGATCTGGAAGTGGAGATGTTCCATGGTTGTCGTTTGGTTTTACGAGTGGGTGGTCAGGCGGAGGAAGTTCTTGTGGATGATGGCGATGTCTCCTCCTGTTTGGTCGGTACAGTCCTTGCGGGTCATCTTGTGGCAGTCAAGGATGGCGGTGGCGATGTCCAGGCCCGAGCTGGGGTTTGTCCAGGATTTCATGAGAAAGGCGATGTCGGGGGAAACAGATTCGAGGAGGTCCCAGATTTCAGTGGTGGTGTGTTTATGGAGGAAGAAAGTGTTTAGGAGGATGCAGCTGAGCCAGTTGGGTGAGCTAAAGTGCGGAGGTGGGTGAGGGTGCAGCTGCAGTTTTGGCAAGTGAAAGGTCCTTGGGTGTCTTTCAGTGACGCGAGGTAGCAGGCGGCGTGACGTCCGATGTAAAGGGCGATGATGGTGCTGGCGTCGTATCGGTGGAAGGTCCAAGAGCCAAGGTCCATGGCGCTAGGTGAGGTCCAGGCACAGACTGACGCAGACTGGCATGGCCACCATTAAGTAGTGTGAGGGGCTGGGCTGGACAGCTGGGAGGTGGAAATCGGGGACCAGGAAATGAGGTCCTGGAAGGGGGCAGGGTCGTGCATGTTGAGCATCAGCACGGTGCAAAAGACGGTGAAAACGTGAATAAATTATTCAAAAATGGTGGAAAAGAGAAAAGTTTCAAAAGAATGCAAAGAAGGCAGAGGGGAAAGAGGCACAAGGACTGAAGGCAGACCAGCAGCAGAGCAAAGATGCTCCCCACTAGCCCACCAGGGATGAAGGGCAGGTGGGAGCCTACAGGTGGTGGAGAGCCTCGATCACCAACCAGCAAGGGTCAGTGGACCTTCAAGGGGCAGCAACTACCAGGCGGAGCTGCGCAGGGAGGGAAACAGTTCACTGGCTAAGTCAGTGAAATAGCTCATTTTCTGGCACAGCGGCTGCCATTAAGTAGTGTGAGGGGGAAGGCTGAACAGCTGGGAGGCAGGAATCGGGTTAAGGCAGCAATGGAAGAGGGTAAGACTGTAGAGGCCGAGCAGTAGGGGCACAGCGCAAAAGAAGGTGAAAAAGTTCAGAAAGTAGGCAAAAATGGGGGAAAGAAAAAAAAAAAAAAAAGAGTGCCAAGAATGCAGACAGGCAAAAAGAGGCAGAAAGCAAACGGACAGAAGGCAAAACAGCAGCAGAGGAAAGATGCTCCCCACTAGCCCACCAGGAATGAAGCGCAGACGGGAGCCTGTGGGTAGAGGAGGGCCTTGAACACCAACTAGCAAGAGTCAGTGGAGTTTCACCCGGAAGCAGCTACCAGGCGGAGCTGCGCAGGAAGGGAAGCAGTTCACTGACAACATGCATGCATGCATGAAGAACATTTAGGTGCCATGTTCACATATTATAAATTATGTTCATCTCTTTAGCAAGTGAAGTTAAGTGATACCCGTGCATAGCTCTCGTTTGAAGAGTAAAGATTTTAAAACAAAGAAGCATTTAAATCGTACATTTTTCTCTGACACGGAGTACAGCAAATGTGTACCTTTTTTAAAGAGCTAATATTAAGCGTTGATGTTTGAGTTAGTATGATGTGTTGCTATAAATTCAAGTAAAGCACTCGGCTTACTGGCCATTAAGATGCAGCCATCTTATGTAGCACCTTTATGTGCCGATTCAGATACTTGCAATAATGGAACTAGAAATGGGAGAACACTTTTCTAGGATGAAAGCACTTCGCCGCCCAAGCAAATGTCTGGGTGTGCCAGTTTACAAGGACTTTGTCTAATCAACAAGCGATCAACATAAAAAACACTAGTGTCCCCGTCTCCCATAAAGATGCTTAATATTAAGAGACGCACGCACTGCCAAAAAATACACCCAGAACCTAGATGAGGTCACAGGAGGAGCATTCCACAGACGGGGACCAGGGACAGAGCCGTCGACCTGCTGAAAAGCACAGCAAAGTCCGGTTCACGAACAGACGGAGAACACGAGGCATTAGGCCACTCACTGAGAAAACGAGGCAGTCAACACGTCACTGAAAAAAAAAACGAGGCAGTCAACATGTCACTGAGAAAAGGCAGTCAACAAGTCACTGAGAAAGCAAGGCAGTCCCTGAGAAAACGAGGCAGTCAGCCGGTCATTCAGAAATTAAGGTAGTCCCTGAGAAAACGAGGCAGTCAGCCGGTCATTCAGAAATTAAGGTAGTCCCTGAGATAACGAGGCAGTCCCTGAGATAACGAGGCAGTCCCTGAGATAACGAGGCAGTCACACGTCACTGAGAAAACGAGGCAGACACACGTCACTGAGAAAACGAGGCAGTCAGCCGGTCATTGAGAAAACAAGGCAGTTAGCAGCTCGCTGAGAAAACAAGGCAGCCAGACGCTCACCGAGGAAAGAAGTCACTCAGCTGCTCACTGAGAAAAGGAAGCAGACAGACCCCGGTCTGAGAAACCGAGCATTCTTTTCCCCTGTGCTCGGCTACTCTGGCGTACATTTCTCCCTAAACAGATTACGTGTAATAAGGAGAAAGGACACAGGCAAATCTTGCTGGGGACGTGTCTAGTGAGAACACTGACAGCAGAAGGTGAGAGAGGGGCAGAAGAGGCTCCGGGTCGGAGGCCAAGTGCGCGCGTAACTCGGACTGGGAATCAAGGGACGTTGGCGTTGTACCAGAATCCACACATCAGGCGCCAGTCACCATCCTCTTCACCTCAGTTCTTGGGACACAGAAGTCACAGCCGAACTGTGCCCAGGAGAGGCTCAACAAGCCAGATATTGTTGCATCCCAGCAGAACTGGTCACTTTTTCCCTCTCCACCTTCACTGCGACGCCCATCCAGGTCCCCTGACCATGGCCGCTTTGAAAAGCAGAGAGCCTGGTTCCCTCATGTCCCCAGGAGCATGACTCACGTGCAAACACAGGCCGTCATCCAGGAAGCAAGGGCTGGCAAAGCAAAGGCGGCCCTGTCTGAGACGCGCACTCATGGCGCCCAGGGGGCGGCATGTACACACAGCAGGGGCAGCGTACCAGGCAGCCCTGGCCAGCATGCAACCCTTCTAATGGGGTCTCTTGGTACCAGGGGTGCATGGCAAATGGAGGCCATAACCGGTCAGAATGTATCAGAAGCTGAGCCAGAGTACTGGGCACACATGCCCCCGAGGGGTATTCTGCGCACACCAGTCCCTTTAATGCATCATGCACCCCTGCTCCATAGGGGTCATGAACGCAGCAGTCACCACACCGAAAGATTAGTGCACCGCTCTGTGCAGAGTACCAAGCAAACAACCACAAAGTGTGCAGGCCTGTCTGAGAAACAGATGCAGACATTCATAGCCAGCATGCACATATGCAACCACCTGCTCTTAGCGTATCCAGACAGCCTGTGCAGACCAACATGTGACCACTAGCCCTGGAGGGTACCTGTGCATACTCCAAACCCCACACGTCTTTTGCAGGACAACATGTGACCACTAACCCTGGAGGGTACCTGTGCATACTCCAGACCCTACACAGATCTTTGCAGGACAACATGTACCCACTAGCCCTGGAGGGTACCTGTGCATACTCCAGACCCTACACGGACCTTTGCAGGACAACATGTGACCACTAGCCCTGGAGGGTAACTGTGCATACTCCAGACCCTACACGGATCTTTCCAGGACAACCTGTACCCACTAGCCCTAGAGGGTACCTGTGCATACTCCAGACCCTACACAGACCTCTGCAGGACAACATGTGACCACTAGCCCTGGAGGGTACCCGTGCATACTCCAGATCCCACAATGTCCTTTGCAGGACAACAAATCACTAGCACTGAAGGGTACCTGTGCATACTCCAGACCCCACACAGGCTCAATGCTCTCTCAACCCATTACAGGTTACCATGCACATCTAGTTCACTCAAGGTAGCATATACAAGTCAACCCTTGCGGGGCACTTTGCAGACACAAGCCTCTGCAGAGTACACTGTACACATTGGTCTGGGCGAGATACGCCAAGTGCAGCACACACTAGCCGTGGCAGGATACCATCATTTCACTAGCTCGGACAGAGATGCTTGCACACTTTCCACTGCAAGGTATCCAAGTTGCAATGCACACAATAGCCCTTTCTGGTTACCGCACCAAACACCGCCCAGTAACCATGAATGTACCAGCTGCAGCATGATGACACACAAACACCCCCAAAAGACCATGCAAACAGCAGTATAACATTCACCAGCTAGGCCCTGACTGGGACCAAGCATGTACCACCTATGCAATGGGCAGCACCGGAGAACACCATGTGTTGGCTACGTGATGGCTACACCTTACAAAGTGCCAGGCAAAGACCACTTCCTTGTGGGCAGCAAGGAAGGAACACACCTAAACAGATTCACATGGAAGGGCGAGCCACTGCAGATTATACCATGTTCGTGTGAGTGTCTGCAAGGTACCAACATATCAGTCTTACAACCTAACCATACACCACCCGGAGTACCATGCAAATGAACGGTGACCATGTGTATGCAAACTACTACAGTGGTGTCCATCAGCCCATATTCATGAGTAAATCATTGAGGGAGCTAGTGATCCATCAACGAAATGTCCACATTCCCTATAGACCAGCCAAACTCCGATCCGAGTCCAAGACATACCTCCCGTTCCCTGGCTGTGTGGCAGTAGGAGTCAAGTAACATATGGCACACAAAAGAAAAAAATGGTTCTTTCATTGCACTCTACAGTGTCCTCGGCCATCTCCATGGGAAACATGTTTTTATCAATGAGTGGGTTTTAAAAACGCGGAGTGTACCGGCGCTGAGACCTGCAAGTAGAACCAAAAAGAAAACCAGAAAAAAACCTGCAGATTAAAGTGAAGAAGTCAGCCAAGTTTTCAGGCGGCCGACTGATGTGCACTGCGGCCAGAACAAGAAGCAGCATTGCCTGGTTCAGGGGACTGCATGCAAGGGGGTCTGCATTGCAACGAATGATTGTGCTAGCACACTCATTCAATATGGCTACTGAGTAAGGTGAGCTGGCTACAGTTGCTCTTGCTAGGTTAGTAGAAGCAGCGGTCAATGATGCTTCCTAGGCCCTTGCTTTCCCTACTAGCTACAAAAAACATGGCCAATTCTACATCAAACGGGCTGCAATAGGTCGAATGGTTGGGCACAGAAATCCCGCAGGGTCAGGCACTCTCCAGTGCCAGCAGGTTACAAAATCAGTGGCCCTAGAGAGGGAGTGCCATATATAAGACTACATTAAAAGCAGCAGCAAGATGGAGAGGCACAATAGTGATGGAGTGAGGGTTCCAACCTTCAAGAAACTTCAAACGTCCAGAAATGTGGAGCAGTTAACGAGAAACGTGAAAAACAGGAAGTGAACCAATGTATCAGTTGACAGCGCAGTGGACTCTGGGAGAAACAAGTGAGAGGAGACTAGGAATTAAGAACGAAGCAAAGCAGAAGACACAGCTAAGAAATATGACAGATGTTTCAATGCACAGAACATTTTTTAAAAAGCGATTGTTCTCCAGGTGTATAGTCCACATGTTGAAGATGTAGTAAAAGATCAGTGTGCAAGGACATCATAAACAGGGACACTGGAATTATGTGGCAAGGGAGCACCAACGTATGTGGCAGGTAAAAGCAAATAATGCGACAAAACTGCACATTTTTTATTATACTTCTACTTTATTATTTTGTAATTTGTAAACACGGTAACACGGTCTGGCCAGAGATTTGTCCCATTAATACCAGTTCAACAACCAAACACTTAAATAAGCAACAGAAAGATGAGCAGTTAACCTTGGTGTTATAAATCACACGAGCACATATTGCTACATTTTAGTAACATTTGAGTGTGTGCTGACCTATAGATTATTGTGGCCAGAAACCCACTTCTCTATATAAATAAGATGCGAGTCATCTTAAATAATGTCATTTTTTAAGCATTCTGGACTTAGCTGAAGCTGCCTGGGTAATCTGAACATCTCTAGTTCTTGATTATGTCACATGAAGCCTTCAGCAGTTTCACATTTGGTGTAAAAAATGATGAATGAATGAGGATTTCTAGAGCGCACAGCTACCTCGACGGAGGTGTCCTGGCACTAGCGGAGATCTCACGTGTGGATCGAGTGGGCCAGCAGTCACTGCCTAAAGAGCCAGGTTTTTGAAGCTCTCGCGAAAGATCTACAGCCCAGTCGTGCTTTGCGGTATCGTGGGACATTCAGGAGTTGCAGATTGTTGGATCTCAAAACTCGTTTTTTGATTGTATAGCTGCAGCCTATTTTGGAGGTACTTAGGTCCCAAGCTTCTGGTGGACCTAAAAGTAAGGATCAGTGACTTGATGCAGGCAGTGTTATAGTGTTAAACAAGCATTGGCAAAGTCAATAGGTCTAGCGTATGTGAACATTATTGGCTTTGACACTGGCTTTAAGCCATGCAGCACAGCAGCATGGATATGCAGAATGGCTAAAAATAAAGCTGTAAAAAATAAACTATGATTTAGCCAGCGCTGGGTGCCTCGCGGTGTTTTTGTTTTTTCTAATAACGGGTAGGGTAAATAAACGGTAGTGTTGAGTGGGGGGATTTGCAACACGGACACAGTGGGGGATGGCGGGATTGGGTAAAAACAACAAGGACAACGGAGGTGGAAGGAGGTAAAAGCAACAGGTGATGGGGGGGTGGGAAGCAACACAGACAACGGGGGTGGGGCAAAAGCAACACAGACTATGAGGGGTGGGAGAAGGTAAAAGCAACACAGACAATAGGGAAGGTGTTAGGGGGTAAAAGCAACATGGGCAGTGGGAGGTGGTAAAGCAGCACAGACAGCAGGGGAGATTGGAGACAGTAAAAGCAACATGGAAAATGGAAGGCAGGAGGAGGTGAGAGCAACACAGACAGCAGGGGAGGTAGTAGACGGTAAAAACCAACACACAACATTGGAGGGGGGAGGGGGAAAAGGAACATGGACTGTGGGGTGGGAGGGAGTAAAAGTAATATGGACAATGGGACAGGTGGAAGGTGTTAAAAGTAAAAACGGACCACGAGCAACGCTGACCAAGGATGGGAGGAGGTAAAAGCAACACTGAGCATGGGGTGTGAGAGGGGATAAAAGTAACAGACAACGGGTGGTGGGAGGGAATTAAAGCAACATGAACAACAGAGGTGGAAGGGGGTGAAAGCAACAGAAAGGTGGATGGGAGTGACTAAAAGCAACATGAACAATTGGGGGAAGCAACGCTGACAACGAGGTGTGGGAGAGGGGAAAGCAACACTGACAACGATGGGTGGAAGAGGGGAAAGCAACACTGACAACAGAAGGTAGGAGGGGGTAAAGCAACACGGACAACAGGGGTGTGAGGGGGATACAGCAACATGGGCAAGCACCTCACTCAAACCCACATGTCTCTGGAGGCAACATCTTCCTGTCCACAAGTCCTAGCTTCAAACTTCTCTGCACATATACTAGCTGACCAAGCTTCTCCATAGGCCTCCAACTCAACTACACCTCCACCCACATTCTACAAGCACACACTTCTTCACAAATGCTACTTACGCAATCCCTCTACACAAGTCCTATCCAAATACAAATCTGCAGACAACCTGCTTGCTCCCACCACGGTGCACATTTTGCTCAAACAAACCTCTGGGCACATTGAATCCACACCCCTGACTGCACACATCCTACCAACACCCACCTCTTTTAAACCACCATAATCGGAGTACTCTTCATATATACTGCCAACGCCCTGCAACACATATCATTAGAATATACACTCCAGCTTACCAGCAACATCCCTCAGACTTCACCTCCCAGGTGTTACTGGCAAGAGATCAAAGTGTCTGCCACAGACACCGCTCAACTTAAAGACCCACCCTGCCTCCAACTAGCACACACTCGCTCCAAGCACTGTTTTTCTTTTTTTTTTCATACCGCAAATCATCCTACATAAGAAACATATCAAGTCTGCTTTGTTCTAGGGTTTGTCTGTGCCAGTGCATATGTGAATGTTTCCATGTATCTGACACTGCTGTAACCAGGTGAATGTCCACTTTGAGAGTCTGTGCACCCCTCACAGCTCATCGGCGATGAATGGCCTCTCCAGCTTCTGTAATGGGAGACAGTGTACTTAGGACATGGGCTGCAGGGTCAGGGGGAACATGTCCACAGTCCACCTAGCACTAAAAGCTCATCTAAAGGAGCTCCAAACATTGTTCGAATTGGCTCATGCATGGTTAGATTTTACAGTGAAAATATGCTCCTCACAACTGAGCTCATGTTTTAATTGTCCAGCAGAATTAATCACTTAGACTTTTTTTTTTTTTTTTAACACCACCATTTGGGTCAAAGTCAACATTTTGTAATTGCAAAACAAAAAATATATTTTTTTTTTAGGAAAATCACAGAAACTTCCTCCTATGTACAAGCAGCACAATTGTGGCATGCTCTCCCTGCTAAGACCAGAAACATCCAAGACCACCTGAAATTCAGGAAGAAAGTAAAGACTTAGGTGATCCCAAAAACCACCACACAGAACCACAGGCCATTGTTTGAAGGGAAAATAATTCACAAAAATGAACATTGGAAGACTCTCACTAGCTTTCATCCTGAAAGTGGAATATATCATCTTAAAGACGGTAGATGCATCATGTGAGCAGCTAACTCTCTCTGTTACTGAAAGCAAAGGTGCAACTACAAGCTCCAGGGCACCATACAGTTTGGCATACAGACACACCAACAACACACTTACCACGTAGGCTACACTCCACTCAAGCATTTTTCGAAATTCATACACCTGCTTTAGTGCCTTATTTCCTACTCCTTTTGCTACACAACACGCAATGATCAACATAGTAAAAATCTGGACACCACCATCATAAGCTGCGTGTCAGACACTCTCCTCACAGAGTGCAGCAACCCTGCACAAATGCACCTCATCGGGGGTATTAAACACAATATAAGTGAAAATATAATATTGAAAAGTTGATAAAAGCCAAGTAAATTTTCTAGTCCGTTTATTGCTCAGGGCTATTTATGTAGCCTGTCAGTTTTGAATGGGCAAAGCTTATATGAATCACAGGTGGGCTGCCATTGGTCTCATTAATGTATTAAGAGTCGAGGAGGTTGGAAAGGTGAACTTGTAATGCAAGTGGTTCCACCTCTGCCATCGCCCCTTGACCAAGTGGTGACCATAAACGTTATCCACTTGCAAGGTGGAGGACGTTTGGCATGCCAATATGCTGTGCACGAAGCAAGGTTCCTCCCCAGATTCTGGAGTAGAACAGAGAGCGCGGAGTAGGTCTTTATGAGTGCGCCAAGCCGGATTGCTTTAGGGAATGGTACCTTCCCAAATGACTGACACTAGCCTTTGTTCCCTCTCCGGAGGTAGAAGCCATGCATGGCCTGTTTGCTACTTACACTTTGTTGACCACCACACGATGGGGGATCCCAAGGTGAATTAATGGAGTTTTCATAGAGTCCAAAAGACAAGTGATGGATTAATCCAGAAGGTTTGCATGCCCTTATCCACAGAGTGACGTCATTTATATTAGTGTCCTGTGAAGCCAGCCAAGATGGAGTCCTCACCACCACAAGAAGGACAACTCTATAAAAGAGGATCTGATGAATGGTAGGTAGCGGATAAATGCATTCCAAGAAGAAGGGTGTATGTCGGGCAATGGGCAAAGAATTATGAATGAAGCTCTGTCAGGGTTATCATCTGAACTGCAATAAACCTAACTCACAGACACACATTACCAAATGCAGGGAGATGCAGAGGAGGATGGAAAGACAAAAAAGAGGCACGGCAGACTGAAAGCCCTCATGCACATCATACAAAAGGAAAAAGGTTGAACGGGAAATGGTGTTGCTCAAATAAAAGTAAAAGGGGGGGCATGGACTTTGACTCTCCTTGGTGTCCTGCACGAGCTTAGATCCAATGAAAGGCAATCAATAGTGAGAGCAGAGCTTCCACGCACTTTAAGAGCCAGTTATACATTAATTGCCATAGCCTGCTAAAACAAAATTGTTAGAAGATTAAATTTAGCTTTACTATGGCAGTTTGGGCATAAGGGCCCTTGGGTATACTTATTTAAGGTGGAACTGAAAAGGGCGCATGAGCAAACAAAGTGACCACTATAAACTAAAGCAGTCGATACCCTCCAAGAGTAGCACCTACTGAAAAGCGTTTCCAGACTCAATCAAGTACTTGCAGTCAGGCGCCACCAGTCTGAACTGTTGATGGGGGCGATTCTTGTGCACAAAACCAATAGATAAATCGTGTACTGCATACAGTCACAAATTCAGTGTCTCACATGGGTAGGGTCCTCTATACAGAGGTACAAAAGTAAGGGCTACCCGCTATGTATGTGTGAATCTGGCTACATTACTGGCTCAGCGGAGAAGCCTACAGAGGATGTGGGTGCCACCTAAACTCCTAATTTCACAACAAATGGTTGTATGGCACGTCTTGGAGGGACACCTGTAGCACCAAATGCACCAAGCCTGTCAACTGTCCATATCCTCCCAAAACTCAATGGCTTATAACAAAGATAGGAGTCTTATTTTTCAGTGGTCTAGATAAATGGTATGGTGGAACCCCTCCCTGCTGACCATAACCAAACCACCTACAAGCTGCAGTCCCATCTTACCACTCCCCGATGATGGTGTAACAACTGTTAAACTACTGCAGGGGGCATGAAACTATCAGAATTCTTTAATCCGTTTTTTATCCTTATTGTGACAATGTGAATGGGTTTATAAATTGCTTGATTATCAAGCGGCTTCTTGGTGCAGCTCTGAGAGGAATTTGTTGTGCTGAAACTAAAACTGTTGAGTGTAAAGCAGAGTTTTTAAGGCTTTTCTAAAGCAAAGGAAATACCTTTTTTAATAAAGGGGAATACCTCCTTATCAGGCACTTATCTGCCTCTCCCCTGGACCCCTTACACACAGATAACTCGGACGAGTACTGTTTTCCAATTGCTGAATTGGCCGTGGGGGTACAATGTGGCTGTAGAGAGGTGAAATGTATCCCCTCTAACAGATGGAGATGGCGTATTAATAATCCTTCACCTTCACTGCCTTAGACAATCACGGCCAGTATAGCCATCTGAGTAACCTTATTAACTATATGTAGAGTGACTTGAGCTGTGTTCTGGTCCTGAATTATGCCTAAGAACTCTGGTTGGAGTTTAAAAAAGGCAGAAACATGTTGACCATTAAGAGGGTATATCTGCTCTGAACCACCAGTCTTCTCACTTTTTAATTCTATCCAAGCATACTACTGAATAAAGATAGAGTCCCTTGAGGTAGTTTTAATGTTTCACTTAGTTTAGCACTCTGCCCCTCACACACTCATACTTCATAGTGGTATCCCCCATTTAAAACACCTCAGCTCCTCTCCACCCGTTGCTCTTGGTGGGGAGTTGTAGCCCACTTCTGGGACCCCGCGGCCCCTATGTGAGGAGGGAGCCCCATGATGAAGCATGGCATCTTTGGGTGAGTGGGGGTTCTCGTCCTTATAAAGGATTACCTTTCCTAACTAAACACAAAAAAACCTGTTTTAAGTAGTGGGTATCTTCTGTGGGTTTCACTTATCTGCCAGGCCCAGTACTTCAGTCTCAAGCAGCAGGCCAGAGCCCTGCTGGCATTAAAACAGACTGCCAGATACTGGCAACTGATTAGCACACAACTGAGTGCCCACAACTTTGGCAGCAGGCCATAACTGCATGGTCGTAAAAGTAGGCTGGCTCATATAATGTACACGGACCAAATACCACTCAACTACCAGTAAATGAAAGAGCTCGATTGATTGGCTGCACACAAGAATGTCAATGACATTAAAACTAGACCAAGATACTAGTGGCTGGTCTGAATCGCACTTTAAAATGGGGATTTGTTTGGTGAGAGGTACATTTTTGTCTCGTCTGAGATAGCACATGTGCTGCTGCTTGTAAGACATTTTGTTAACTAAAAGTGGGCTTGAAACCCGCCAACTGCTTACAATTATTTGACTTCATAGTCACTCTTATTGCCTAGCTCCTGATGTGTTAGCACGTGCCCAACTCACTTCCTCGGTTTGTTTCTCTCGTCCGTGGAGCATGGAGTAAGTACAGATTACCTTTGCTTGGTTGGAGTCCTACCGCTACTCTCGGTAGGACTGCGGTACCTTTGTTTAGTCTTCCTCAGCTGCTGTCTCTTGTGCCCTGTCCCTCCACCCCCACACATCCCGCAGTGCTGCTGCTTGCGCCCTCCTGTGTCATTGCTTGCCTTGTTGCTTGCTCCGTTATCTTTCCTTCCCCATTTCTCCATCCCTGCATTGTTACTTGCCAGGTGCCACCTCCAGTGTTGCTTGAACCGTTCTTGTTGCTTCCCCCATCCCCCTGCTACTCCACATTGTTGGTTGCCTTGGACACCCACCTCCTACCCGGTCCCACTGTTGTTGCTTGCCCCGAGACACCCAGTACCACTGTTGTTGCTTGCCCTGTACATCCCTGCTCCTCCCATATCCCAGTCATTGTTGTTTGCCCCGTCCCACCTGCAACCCTCCAGCTACAATTAAAAAAACATTGACACAGTCAAAAAGCTCTTGCATACGAGAGAGCTATTTAGCTTTATCGGTGTGTGTTTTGGCCACGTTCTACAGCAGCGTGGATGCTATACAATATGTTTCAAAGTAAAAAAAAGATGCTATGACCTGGTCAGTGCTGGCCACGTCCTAGCGCCTTTTTTTCTACTTTCAGCTGTGCTGTATAGCGGTGCCACTGCTGTACAACATGGTTAAAAAGAAAAAAACATTGACAAAGCTAATGCATAAGTGAAACCTATTGGGTTTGCCAAAGCTTGTTGGCTGAGTGACATTAGAGAATGCCAGAACTAAAGTTCAAACTCAAGTACTTGCCTCAAATTTCTAGGGCTTTAGATAGAATTGTAAATTAACCCACACCTAAAGTTTTAAGGGTTTTTGTTTATCGGAATTTTAAAGCAAGATACAAGTCGAAATTTTTGTACAGAGCTATTTGAGCAAGTTCAAAACTTTGGAACACTATAAGGAGTTTGTTTCACAAAAAAGTTTGTTTTAAAACGGAACCAGGCAAGGACAGCTGGTAAATCAACCAAATTTTCATCGATATTCCTAATTTCGGGGTACTATAATGTGCCGGATATTAGATTTCCAATTTATCTTTAAGAAAACGGCTGCTGGCACAAATTTAACATTCCTTACAGCCAACCCATAAACCACCCACAAAATACTTAAGGGAGCCTCTGCGGAGGCACCTCATAACATGCACAAATCACAAAGGATGCAATTAACAACGCATTATACAAAGTAAAGTCCTTACGTGCACAGACAGAGGCCCTGAACAAAGCAGAGCAGAGAGGGTGAGGGAAAAGGGAATGGAATGCGAAACTAAAGGACGAATCTAATACAGTTTGTAGACCCTAAAAGGGCAGCAAATTCTGAAATATTCCCACACTTCTTGCTGTTGAAGAAAGGTGCCCCGTTCACCTTGCCCTCAAATTCAGCGGCCAACCAGTATGCTCGCCAAACTCTTCTGAGAAACACTTCGCAAAATGTGTAATAAGGAAACAGTTATAATATATTTTCCACAATTTAAATTCATTGCCTTAAAAAAAGTCAACAAAAAATATGTAAGGTGCACATATGCAAATTTAAAGTAGTCCACGAGAGGGTGGTACAAGGCAGGAAAAGTCTTTCCAACGTTTTTACAATTTTGCAACAAACTACATTAAATCAGTCCACTAGAGGGTGGTACAATGCAGAAAACGTTTTCCACGGTTTAACAAACTTTCAACAAACTGATGGTCGGATGGAATAAGACACGCCCGTTACTGTTAGTTACCCTCCTCGAATGGACTGGGGATTCTCCTTGCAAACTCTTGTTGTATCAGGTGCTGAGTATGCTCAACAAAAGCACATGCCCAAAAACTTTAATTAGGAACCAGTCACCCTCCTCCACCCAAAGCAGTTTGTATTGAGTGACAGAATCCCGTCTGCATTCTCGTGTGGATATGAAAAAATGGCGTCATACAGTGCATTTTACAATCTAGTTTTCTTTAAATAAATAATTTTTAAAAAGCCTTAGAATTTCCAGTCATTAGAAACACTCTGAAGATGCAATTTGACATGGCGTACTGTGATATCGTATTTTCAAATGTATACATATTACCTCTCTGCACTTTTACTTTCTAATTACATATTACCAATACATTCCTCATATTGAAGTACGGATCTCTGGGGGAGCAAGAGGTGCAAATCTTAAATATACACAGATCTCAATCTGAACAGACTGTAGCACCGGACACTTAGATCTCGCAGGTTCTACATACTAAAGCTACCTCCAAGGGTACAGAAACCTTACTGGTTTGGACAGCCAAAGTATCTCTAAAGTTAACCACACCTTACAGCCTCTTGCATAAGGCGATGATAATGTCAAAATATGATATGAACATCAATGACAAAATATATCCATGTACCACTACAGTAAAGTAAATAAATTCAGCATTAAGTTTCACTCAACTGGGTAGTTACCATAGTAAGTGGAGAAGTGTGGCTCAATGGTTTCACACTAGTGTTTTGTCCCTCGAATTACAGCTTTTCATTTAATAGATGCATGAACCTGGCCCCCAAGTACCAGTTAGTCATGTTCATTTGTACCACGTGAATAGAATCTGCGTCCCATGCCTATCACATGTCGAAGAGATTCTATTGTGTGCTTTTAGTGCCCACGATTCGCTAGTGGGCGCTACCGGCACAAATTCATTGCTGGGTGCTGTTGTATATAGCCTGAAAATGCACAATGGGAGCGCACGTGCAGCGGTGCTCATATGACTCTGCCTGCACACACTGCACCCGAAGCTCAGAGGGGATGCCAGGAGCTTCCAGAGTTGGGCGGCCTCCTAGAGGAAGCAATAGTGCACAGTAGGAACCTATGTTGTGTTACAGACAAGTTACATATTTAGAGCGTGACCTGCATGATGTGCCCATTAAATGAGCCTCTCCGGGGCAGCAGAGTTCACAGATCATGGATAGCAGGTACCAGCTCGCACTTCCGGGTGGAGCTTCTCTGATAGGCACGAGAGGAAATCTTCTATGAATCCAATCAAAGCGTCGGGGGGCATTAGTCATTCATGTATTCCGGTACCTATTTATGTAAAGCATTACCGTGTACAGTGGGCCGGCTTTTGGCATGAGCGAACTGTGCCCAGGCCCAGGGCGCCAATCTTCAGAGGGGCGCTCGGAGCTGCGTGCATTAGGGTTATGCAAACAGTAGCGGCCCTCTCGTCTTGCTCCAGCCTGGTCCCTGCATGCTCGCTTCTGTCTGATGTGCCAGTGCAAAATGATTTTAGTCCTTCATTATCATACCGAACAGGATGTTTTTGACACCCCATTAGCCCCCTTCCTTGCCCCCCCCTTCCTTGCCCTCCCTTCCACCCCGGAGGCAGCTAAACTCTGGGTGATTAAGGTGAACGGGGGGAGGTCAGGAGAGGTTTGTGTCCAGGGGAAATTCACTGCTCAGCCAGGGAATAAATGCACCCTCTGGGTCTGTACGGTCCCCTTTAGAGACCTTCCAGCCTCCTGGGCCAGTAGGAGGGCGAACGTGCAAGAATTCAGTAGTTTTACAGTGCTGCCTTCATACTAGACTTGCATGTGTGTTTTTGAGCGGATAAATGGTCATTTTTGCCATACGCTATCATTAAAAAGTTACTTTTTTCTTCCCAAGGATGTTTGGACGTTTTTCTCTTTCAAGAGATCTATTCATACAGTGCAGGTCCGTTATACCGTATAAAAGAGGTGAATATGCTTAAGAAACAGCCACTAAACTATTGCCTACATCAGAAATTCAACATTACTTCTTAATAGGTAGGTGCCCATTAAGTGGCTGCAGAACACAACTGAATTAAATTGTTTTTGTGTTGTAGTACCGCACGGACATTATCTGCGCAGTATAAGAGAACATTTCCCTGTAGTTTCAGGGCTTTTTCTTGAATTCGATGCATTTTAATTTGCCAACATTTGAGCCAATGTGTATATTATTTAGTAATAATCTTGTTATTCAGATTTCTTTTTCTTTGCCCCAGTTATTACACACATTGAGGGGCGACCACCCTGTCAAACAGGCATCCCCCACTGCCTAGACTAAAACTCATTTACACTTCATGTAGCCCCTCCCTCAAGTAGGAGGGGCCTAAAAGGTCCCTCCCATACCACTTCTTGTCAACTGCTGGCAAAGACACAAGACAACCTAGAGCTGGAGAAAGGGTCCTAGGGACCGAGACACAAAAGGTGGACCAGAGTAAGATGTTACTGGTCGGGAATTGAAGCATCATTTCCTCGTCTCAGCCCTGCCGTACACTCGTGATATGCCTTAGCTGCATGTATAAAGCGGTACAAAAGGGGGTGGTGATGGACGGAGCGTCAGAACCAATCAAACAATCACACCCAGTCAACAGATCTGGGTTTGATCCATCACCGTTCTTTAGCCCACTCTGCCACCCCAGTTTAGACCTGGCCATATGCAAATCAGTCTGACCCTGTGCCTCATGGGAACAGTCCAGCCCGAACTGCCAAGCCATGTCTTCCCTGGACCGGAAACAAGCTTCCTAGGACCGGTTTCTGGCATTTCAGCCGTCTTCAGCCAGGCTTGCTTGAATCCAGTGGCAAAGTGAGCAAGGGACTCACGTCTGAGCATACCCTGCCAACTTACGGCGAACAAAGCGGTACAAAAGGGGGTGGTGATGGACGGAGCGTCAGAACCAAACACGTATTTTTGAAGTTCGAACAAGCAAAAAATTCCGCGATTTCGCGTACTCCACGGAACACAAAATTACCCAAATTCCGCTGGTGGAACGGAATTTACCACCCAGGCCTACTCTGTGCATGCCCTTGACGAAGCCAATTACCCATCATTTTCTCTAATTCGGTTTAGATCATAATCTCGAAAATGGGTGCACATGAATTAACCTCTTCTTTAACACCATGCATCAAAACTGCCATATACTAGGCATAGCATAAGGACCAGCAGTCCGTTTAATTGAGTTTTGAATGGTAAGCTACCCTTTATTCCCCTTCTTCCCATTTCTCAAAATCATACCTGTTACGACTGGTAAGCCAAAGGGCAGCAAGACCCCACACCCCAGGTACTGTCCATTTCTGTCCCTAAAGCAGTTTTTTTTTTGTAGAAATTAGATGAAGATATTTGAATGTTAATCATTGTTTATGTAATTCTGAAGGAAAAACAAATCTTGAATAAACAACTGAGATACAAAAAAAATAAGTTATTACTGTCAACAACTGATTTTAGTCAATAAAAGCTTTCTTGGAATTTTAAAGAATTTGCAGTGTCTTTTTCCTTAACATTTGTTGCGTGATATACATGTCAAATCTTTTGATGGCTTGGCTTGTACTTTGGCTCTCAGAGCCAAGCCAGACCACTGGCTCGACTCCCTCTACAAACATGGCGGCTTGACCACCTCCACATATACTTCCTCAACCAGCCAATCCCTTCAGGGACACGGACCAGGGCAGTAGGACTGTATGCCCGGAGGCGTTGATTGGGCGCGCCCCTCGCAAGCGGTTTGGAGATTAAGGATTGCTCGCCGCGTTGTGGGGCCATTAACAATAATGAAGCGCCTCAGCAGTACCTCAACTCGCAGATAAGGCAGCATGATTGCCGATCATAAATATTGATCGGCCGCAGTCCCAGCACGTGCGCACAGGAAGCAGCCCGGGGTGGGAGGGGTGGCGGGAAAGAAGGCCTGGCCTGTCTCAGTCACCAACGGCCGGCGTTACTGATTAACACATCAGAGGCCTAGGTGGCGGTTTAAGTACACACGGTGCAGGTTACGGCGATTGGGCAGGTTCCAAGGGCGGGAAATGGAGCTGGAGTAACGCCCGGATCTCGTCCTTAAGAGGAGCTGCCATGTTCCACTTACACGTCACTCTCGACGGCCCACGCCAGTAGCAAAAACTCCAACCAGAGGCGGGCAGGACGTGTCGCTCGATTGTCAAATAGACTGGCGTGAGATACGAATATATGCAAACGGGAAGCACAATTCATAATGCAAAAATACATTCTACAAAGTTGCCCACACGTGGTTCTTCTAGCTTTTATACCAGTGCCTCATAACACCCAAACATGGCTTCTGTGCCTCCGTTTGCAGTAATTCACAGCCACTGTGTGCAGAATGGTTAACTGTACACTTGACTTAACCCATAACCTGTGCATACACAAAGCAACATTTATGCAGTGCGTATTTTTTACGATGCCTTGCGCTGGAGTCATTTAATTGCACAAACATCAACGCGTTCATTGAGGCATTAGCTGCAAACTTTGCGATAAAAGTAAAACATAATAAAAATAACCGTAACGTCAGTGCTTCTTGGGCCGCCTCACCCCTCCGTTTTAAACCAAAACCAAGCAATTTCAGTTTTATCCAACATAAAGACGCCAGTGTCAAGCACCGTGTGAAAGTCTCAGCAGTCCCGCCACCCTCCAGATACAGTAGGGAAAGCGGGGGTAGGAATTTTTTATTAATCCGTTAGGTATTTGTCTCCGGCCCATCAAAAGGGGCCTTCGAATGCATTTTAGTTACAAATGGTGTTTGGCGGCTTCACGCTGTCATACTGCAATCGGCCACTGGGTGGCGCTGCTGCACAATCCTGTACTGCACCTCACAGACTGACAGGCCGCCAATAGGACACCACAGGATGCCCCGGTGGAGTTTAGCAATCCCAACGACAGCACACAGGCAGCACCGCTACAGTGTTGAGCATTTGTATGGACAGTAAACACCCTAAAATCTCCTGTATGGTAAACTAGAAGCACAGGACTCTCAATGTAGGGGGCAGAGATATATGAAAAGTAAGTGGTATTTATATAGCACAAGCCTAGACGAAAAGCAGCAGGGGCTGTAAGGTGTCAAGGAACAGGTCAATTTGTTTATTTATGCATTTAGCAGCTTTGCATATCGTGCACGATACCCAAGGGTGGCACCAAGCTGCTGGAGTGTGAGGACAGCCCGGGCCGAATCAAAAGCAGCCGTCGCAAACCTGCTCAAACTGCCACGCTGCCTTTACATCCTCACTATTTCCATCCCTCATTCTCTCTCGCTCTCTTCCCTATAAAACCGCTTTGTCTCTCTCTACCTCTCTCCCGCCGGTGAAGACCCCTGTGCCTGTTGCAATTAATCTCGGGGATCTAGGAAAGGTGTAAGCGAAACCAGCAACAACCCTGGAAGTCAGCCTCCATGGGCTCCAGTCTACTGGGAAAAGGTCCGATGGGATTAAAAAGGCCACTGCGGCCTAAGGCAGGCCTGCCAACTCACACGGTGCTACCGTGTGACGAACGATATTTGCTCCTGTCACACGGTCACCCAGTGAGGAGCTGGTATCACATGTAGGAAAACAGAAATGGAAAGCACTGTACGGTGGCTTCCAGCTCGTTTTTAGAGAAATGGAACTGGCAATTTCCATTAAGGGGAGTGAAAACACGGCAGGATATTTGCACCAACCTCAGCAAGCATTTTTAGGTCGAGCCTGGGCAGCCCATGCGTTGCTCTGCGTCATGCTGTATTTGAGTATGGAACAGAAGTCCCGCCCATTCTCCGTCCATATTTTTGATTGGCTTGTGTCAGTCCTTCGTAAATGCTGGCTTCTGATTCGTTAATAGGCTTGTCCCTCCTTAGTACCGCCTTGTATTCATTTGTAACCTTCCATGAGGACTGACCCTTTTACTTCGGTTGTTACATGGTACATCTTTTTTAGTCTGTAAGCACTATTTTCTTTAAGGAGTTTCTCCTACTGCAGGAATGACATGCTTTCCTGCAACATTTAGAGCGCCATGTGTGCTTTCACTTTCGGAGCAGCTTGGGAAAATGGCAGCAGCTTCTTTGAACAGGTCTCGCATTTACAAGAATTTGAGCTATTGGCATTGTAAATGACAATGCTTTTTATTTATGTGTTAACCCCTTCAGCGCGGCGCGGATTTCCGCGCCACGCTGAAGGTTCCGTGCGCGGGCGGGGCCGTGACGGAGCGGTTCCGTCATGCGCACAGCGCGACCGTCGCGCATGACGGAACCGCTCCGTCACAAGCACGGAAAGGGTTAATTGGTAAAACAGATGAACAAAAAGGCAGTCATTTACAATGCCAATAAATTAAACTCTCGCAAATGCAAGACCTATTGCATTGCAAATGCTTGTTATTTCTTGGATGAGGAAGTTTGTGGGCAGGGTGGGGGCAAATGTGCCTCTTAGGTACTTCTCGGCAGGAGGCCACACCCCCAAGGGCCAAGGACACGCACCCTCTACACAGGATGACATTTTTATTTTAGTTGGCAGGTGTGCCCAAGTCCAGTAGGGCCTATGGGTGGACAAGTTCACTCACCAACATCCGCAGTCTGTAAGCAGACTCCTCCACTCTAGTCTGGCTCCAGGCCAAATGCCTTCCAGTAGGACATCTCTTCTCAGGGGATGGCCTCTGGGTTTTTGGGATTTGCACCAGGGTCTGCATTACAGACACAATGAGCTGTCCCACTCTGCGCAGCAGCACACCCTTAAGTGTGTGCAACAGCCATGCACGACGGTGCATAGTATCCCAGCAAGTATGCTGCTTCCAGTGCAGGCGGGGCAAGGGCGCATCTGTGAAAGGTAATCTGGCTGTTTGGAGCTGCTGGCTTGCCTTTCACTTGAGGCAGAAACATGGCCTCTATTTCTAAGGGTGATGAGAGCCCCCTGCAAACAAGTGCACAGAGTTTCTGCACCCCTTACCAGCAGAATGCCTCAGGGGTGCCTGGGGCACTGTGTTGCCCACAAAAGGATCAGCCCAGTGGAGGTAGCGGGGGAAAGGAGTGAGGGTAAGAGTCCCACTGAGCTTGCATCACCTCTGTATAGAGCACCGTGAGATCACCTCCCGATGGATGGCCTCTTTGCACTGCTCTTGGCCTAGCATAGGTGTAAAAGGAAAGGATTCCCTCATTTGCATGGGGCTACATCACCATGCAAATAAGCACACATACCGATGGGATCGTGCCAGTGCCCATTCAGAACTGGTGCAAATTATATTCTAGAATAAGCCACATAAGCATCTGTTGCAACCCTGGTCCACCTTGTATTGTATAACCCCAGATTTAATTCTGGGCCATGGACCCCCAGACGTGCTTCCACCACAGCGGACTTCAGCATGCGATAGGAGCTGAAGCTTAACCACTGGTTTGACTCTGAGGGCCACCGTACAGCAGCCCACTGTGATAGCACAAATACAACATGCAAAGCAAAAGGACACTCAAGCTGAGACTGCTCATACCCTGTACAATAGGTTGCACATATCATGCAAGCAGTCCGTACATATCAAGTGAGCACCAAATGTTGCACTTCTGGTTATGCTAGATGACCTAGAAACTGTACAGAGAGCGCTGCACACAGAACATAAATGGAGTATCTCGTATATAACCCAGCAGCATAGCACTTCTACCACAAGAACAACCACAGAGTTGCAGCACAGAATACAGAAAGCAGTGTCTGTACATTGGAAAAACCAACCAGAAAAGAACAGTACCCCCTGCTGGATAACTTTCCTCTCTTCCAGATTTGTTGACTAAGGATCTGTAATTATTTTCTCTCGCAAAGTCTTTGCAAACATGATTACTACCGTCGGTTTGCAAAGGTGTATTCATGTGGTATTTAAGTTAAAATCAGGTTTTTCGCACCACTGAAGCGGTTTTGCGAGAAAATAAAAAAAAACACCAACGTTCCATCTAGTTTCAAAATTGCCAAATAAATGGTTTTAAATTTAGGTCACGAGAAAACAGCACACTCATTTTCAGCACTATTAGTTGTAAGAAAATATTACCAACTTTCCTGAAAAAACTGCTCTATAGCATAATAGTCCAAGGAAATTTAAGAACCTGGTCAAACTATTCCACATAAAACGGATCAAGAGGACAGAGGGTGAGAACAAGCGCCAGGCTCGAGAGCAAGGGGCGAGAGAGATGCCGAGCGAGCAAGGGGCGAGAGAGATGCCGAGCGAGCAAGGGGCGAGAGAGATGCCGAGCGAGCAAGGGGCGAGAGAGATGCCGAGCGAGCAAGGGGCGAGAGAGATGCCGAGCGAGCAAGGGGCGAGAGAGATGCCGAGCAAGCAAGGGGCGAGAGAGATGCCGAGCGAGCAAGGGGCGAGAGAGATGCCGAGCGAGCAAGGGGCGAGAGAGATGCCGAGCGAGCAAGGGGCGAGAGAGATGCCGAGCGAGCAAGGGGTGAGAGAGATGCCGAGCGAGCAAGGGGCGAGAGAGATGCAGAGCGAGCAAGGGGCGAGAGAGATGCAGAGCGAGCAAGGGGCGAGAGAGATGCAGAGCGAGCAAGGGGCGAGAGAGATGCAGAGCGAGAGATGCCGGGCGAGCTAGGGGCGAGCGAGATGCCGGGCGAGCAAGGGGCGAGCGAGATGTCGGGCGAGCAAGGGGCGAGCGAGATGCCGGGCGAGCAAGGGGCGAGCGAGCAAGGGGCAAGCGAGCCTGAGCGAGCAAGGGGCAAGCGAACCTGAGCGAGCAAGGGGCAAACTACCTGAGCGAGCAAGGGGCAAGCGAGCCTGAGCGAGCAAGGGGCAAGCGAGCCTGAGCGAGCAAGGGACAAGCGAGCCTGAGCGAGCAAGGGACAAGCGAGCCTGAGCGAGCAAGGGACAAGCGAGCCTGAGCGAGCAAGGGACAAGCGAGCCTGAGCGAGCAAGGGACAAGCGAGCCTGAGCGAGCAAGGGACAAGCGAGCCTGAGCGAGCAAGGGGCAAGCGAGCCTGAGCGAGCAAGGGGCAAGCGAACCTGAGCGAGCAAGGGGCAAGCGAACCTGAGCGAGCAAGGGGCAAGCGAGCCTGAGCGAGCAAGGGGCAAGCGAGCCTGAGCGAGCAAGGGGCAAGCGAGCCTGAGCGAGCAAGGGGCAAGCGAGCCTGAGAGAGCAAGGGGCAAGCGAGCCTGAGAGAGCAAGGGGCAAGCGAGCCTGAGAGAGCAAGGGGCAAGCGAGCCTGAGAGAGCAAGGGGCAGCGAGGAGTCAGTATGAGTGAATAGGCCACGCAGCTAGTGAAAGACGAGAAGCATTTTTGAGTAATGTTTGAGAAGCCTTTGGGAGGGTCTCACCTCACTGTAGTTGGTGACGTGTATGTAGAGTGGATGAATGCAAGTGCTTATATTTTAGTTCTTAGACCATGATAAATAAAGCGTAAATGGAAGCACGATGTAACGTCCTAATCCTGAAAGTTCGCATTTCGCACATCAGGACAGAGGTCCTTTGGCAGAGTTGAACAGCAGGAGAATATATCTCAGAGCGGTGACGTAATGGAGCAGAGCAGAATATAGGTGCTTAAGAAGCGGTGTATACATGTGGTAGGACGGAAGTACCAAGAACTGACAGCAACCACGTAGGCGCATATTTCAACTAACACTGGAAGACACTCGCGAAATATTACAAGCGAGCACTTCACTCCGAGAAGTGCATGTCAGGCCGTGGTCCTCCTCCCGTCCCGCCCCCACAACATCAGGGAGCTTCTGCCCTTCACACACACAGTCGGTGGGGCAGCTCTCCAGTAACCATGGAAACAGATGGAAGCCTGAGAAACGAGGCCCGAGAAGGGAACTCCAGATTTAGGGGGTAAAAGGAAGCCGCGGCATCCCTGGCAGGGAACCATCTCCGAACGGCAGCTGGGCCCACTGGAGGCGGGGGGAGTCCCCTTTCAGACTTGTGTGTAATCCTTACCCCACCCACCCCACCCCCTCCTCCTCGGGATCCCTATTCAAGAAAGTTCAGATCAATAACTGTAGTGCCCCCAAGCCTCACAGAGGCACAGACAAGAGCATGCTGGGATCAAAGGGACTGCTCAATAGAGCGCCCCTCTTTCAGCTCACCAGCCTCATCTTGAGCACCCCCCCCCCCCCCACACACACACAATCGGCTCAGCGGCCTCAACTGGGAGCCTCTCATCTTTGCCCTCCTTTGCTCATTTGTGTCCGCGCGCCACCAATCGTCTGCACCCCTACTCCAACCTCAAATGTTTAGTCCTACCTGCACACTCCCTACTCAAATATGTCTGTGCCACACTTAATTTAAAGCACCTCGTTCCAGTTCCTGCTTCATTCTTGACCTTGCCCGTAAATCCAACCCTCCCACATTTTTAACCCTTACTCATCCGAGAACCCTTGCTTTCGCCCCCATTCTACCCTCAAACCCACCTCTCACCACACGGGCACTCCCAAAACCCCAGTCTGCACTACTGCTGCACTCCCACCGGTAAACACTGCCACGCACTTTGTCACTACCGCTCCAGTCGACTAAAAATTCATCCCGTGACCCACGCCACTGTAAAACTTTATTCCCTCGACATGACATCTTCATCGTAAACTCAAACCTCAAAGCAATCCAAATCGAAATCCATAAATACAAAAGAGCGACCAGGATGAAATGGCGAGGTGGCCACGCCCACATGTCTGCAGGACCCATCCGCACTCTCATTTGTAAAGTAGTCTATTACCGTCAAGCAGTCGTCCCTCCCCTCACTCCACAACATTTGCAGTTCAAGACCTTACCGAGCAGCAGAGTGCTATCGTTATATTTTATTTAAGCACTTAAAAAAAAAAAAAAAAAAATCTTTGTATGTAAGTTGTAATCATACAACTGAGATTCACGTTCCACGAGATATTCGAACAATTTGCAATCAAGATATCTTTACGGACAGTACCAGCACCTGCCCCCATTTACATATCACCAAAGCCTGGGAGGTGGCAGAGCCGTTCACAATACAGGTCAATGTGTAAAGCAGAAGAGCCAGGTGAAGGGTACATATAACGACAAACGTCATTCGAAATAGTAAGACAAATAACATTTATGAATGAATGAATGAAAAAAGTATTTGATAAAGCGCACTGTGGCCACGCGGCTTCCTGGCGCTGAGAACTCCGGCCAGCAATCACAGAAAGAACCCAGAGAGATTGACAGGAGTAAGCCTGAGAAAACAAGAGGGTTTTCAGAGCTTTGCGGAAATGAGAGTAGATAGGGATAGCACGCAAAGACATAGGAAGACTGTTCCAAAAGCGTGGGGCCAGAACAGAGAATCGGGTGCCTCCCGTTCTGGACTTGCGAAACCGGGGGAACGATATATTGATAGTCTCAGAGCTGGAAGTAAAAAGGTGCTTCAAAGCATACGCTGAATCATGAGATCAGCTCATAGATCAGGGTGTAATACGCACGAGTTCTGCAAAAACAAGCCTTTTGGTTAGGAGCAACCAGCCGTAAAGTGGGTATAAGAATCACCTGCACGTTATGCACGTCACAATAGCTACGTCTGTTACAACACTCAACCCCTACCACTCCACTTCTAAGCACCGACACTTACCCTCTGCTCCCTTGTCAACACCTCCCACTCCACTTCTAAGCACCGACACCTACCTGTAGCACGTGGGGGCCTACGTCTTGCGGTCTAGTGCAGCGTGCTAAGGAGGCATACACCCACACCAGTACTCGTCTCGGCCAAAGGTCACGTGCGACCTGGGCCCATTTATTTATACCCTCGGATCGAGCCCAGTCACGAGGGGTGCTGCGGGGATACATTGTTGTGGAGCAGCCGGATGGCTCTCTACACGTCTCCTTTCTTTTAGATGTGTACTAACAACTGGGGAAAAGAAAATAGGAGAAAAGAACAAATGAAAGAACGATACAAAAACATCAGAGAGAGAAACATTGTCTGATCACCCGCATGAGGTCTGCCTGTGCGAGGATCGTTCAACACAAAGTCTCTCAGTCTTTGGCTGGGCACTGGATTGGGTCGTAGCAGACACCGTTGACTCCCGTGACTTTCTCCTCCGGAGCCGCCTGTTGTACTCTCAGGACACCCCACAGACACCTCTCGTGATACTCGTTCTTCTTGGTTGCTTCTGGGTGTACTGGACTCTGATTGTGGCACGGAAGACGCTGGACTTTGGTCTCGGGAGTGGGCATCATATGAGTGTCCATGGGTTCTTCATCTTGCTCTCGAGATGAGCCATCGAAGGTTAGGCTACCGGTCAGTTCTTTAAACCGGGACTTATCACACCACGTGTGTCTGCCTCATTGTGCCGTGAACATGGTGCCATCATCTTGAGTTACAGTCCATACCTCAGGCTCATATGGCGTATGAAAATTCCAGCCCAGGTGACTGTCTTTGAGGACTACCTTGGACCCTACCCGCAGAGTCGGATCTCTTGCTCTGCCGCTTTCGGTCGCTTTCTTGTTGGTCGCCCACCGTTTCTGCTGGGCCTTTCGATATCCAGGCAGGGTGGCTTCCACCTTGGGTCCTCCGGGATTAGGTCCCTTGGCGATTGCTTGGGAAGGAGCGAGGCTGGGGTGCACCAGATTGTCGAGTGGGGCGTTTGCCGGTACGAGAGTAGGAACTGATGCAGACATACTTCAGGGTCTAGGTGCTGATACACTCAGATGCTGAGGGCCAGATTAAGCGTCCTCATGAATCGTTCCACCTCGCCGTGTGCTTGAGGCCACTGAGGGGTGATTCGGCAATGTCCGACGGCTCTCCATGCCAGGAAGTCATGGAAGTCCTGACCCTGGAAAGGTGGCCCATTGTCTGATTTGATCTATTCCGGAAATCGAAACATGGTGAACGTCTTCTCCAAGGCTGGTTGGATGTGGCTGAATGCCGTGGACGGTACCAGCTCAACAATGGGAAACTTTGAAAACAAATCCAGGAATTCCACGATGTGCCACCCCATCCAGGAAGCTCCCAAAGTCGATACTAATCTTCGTCCAGGGTGTGAGGCAGGGTTCTTCAGTCAGTACAGGCTCCGGAGTGGGGTCGACACTTGTGATAGTGCACGGATGACAGTGCCTGACCTCTTCGTCCACCATTTCTTCCATGTGGGGAACCACACCTTCGTGTGCAATCTTGCCTTTGTCTTGGCAGTCCCTTGATAGCTTTGATGGGCGAGCGTGACCATTTGCTGGCATAGGCTTTTGGGGATGATGATCCATTGCCCCCGTAGCCCCAGTCCCGACCCGCTGACAGTTTGTGCAGTACTCTCTAGAGTTGGCATCAGGAATTCTGTTCTTCAGCTGTTAGCAGGTTGGGTCCCTCGAGGAACCAATGCCACTGCCCCTTCTCCAGGGACTCCTTCACCCTTCTTAGGGTGTCATCCGCATCAGTGTCATCTCGAAGATCTTCCTTTATCATGGTCACAGGGCAGGCGTTCGCCTCGACCAAATTCACAAACGCTTCTGCGTTTGCGGCGTCATCCAGCATTGTTTCGCCGTCTCTTTGGATGGGGTGTCTGGACAGGAAGTCAGTTGGGTTGTCTGCCCCTGGTCTGTAGAGCAGCTGGAACACCCACCTCTATTCAGAGGTATGGGTGGAAGTGTTGGCATACCCACCTTATAGCCAAAGCCTCATGCTCCATTTGTGCATATCGTGTTTCTGCCGGGAATAGCGCCCGACTGGCGTAGATGACGCATACTTCCCCAGCGTCCTCTTGCAGAAGGACCGCCCGAGCCCTACAGGACTGGCGTCCACCACAAGCTCCTTTTTCCTCTTGGTGTGAAAGTACGCCATGGTTGTCTGGTCCAGAAGAGCCTTCTTGATGTTCTGGAATGCCGATTTTTCTCTGGAACTCTGTTCCCAGGGTGTGCCGGTCTTGGTCAGCTGGCGCAGCGGTTTCGAGACCGTGGCCAGGTTCGGGATAAACCTCCTGCAGTATGGCACCATCCTGAGGAAGCTCCTTATTTCAGTAGGATTGTGTGGGATTGGGGAGTTCCTGATGGCCTCTGCTTTGGTTGGTTCAATGCAGAGTCTGTTTCACGAGAAGACATATCCGAAAAAGTCTATTGACCCTTGGTAGAAGGCACATTTCCTTTTGCGTAAGGTAAGCCCACAGTCTGCCAATCTTTGTAGGGTCGCTCTCAGTCGGATGCAATGTTCCTCCAGGCTCTGTGAGTATATTAAGATGTTATCACGCAGATTTATCACTCCAACCATGCCTGAGAGGGTTTTCTTGATGGTTTTTTGAAACACCTCTGCGGCAGAGGACACACCAAAGCTGAGCCGGGTATTTCCGTTGGAGGCCTACGTGCTTTGAGAATGTGGCTATATAGCAGCTTTCTGGCGGCAACTCCAACTGATGGTACCCAGAGTTCAAATCCAGCTTGGAGAACCATTGTGCCCCATTGATGTCTGACTATGTCATCCACCGTTGGGGTCACTTGTCTCTCTCTCTCCAGATAGCCTGATTAGGAAGCCTCATGTCGACACATTGTCGTATGGCACCAGGTTGTTTCGGCTTCGGTGCGACTACCAGTGGGGACACCCATGGGGTGGGTCCCAACAACTTTTAGATGACCTTCCTTCCTTTTCCACAAGGGGCGGAGATGAAAAGGAATGCACTGGTGTCAGAGCGTTCTAGGCTGGATTGCTTTGTCTATATGAAGTTTTACTTGGTGTCTCTTCAGTTTGCCCAGGCCTTGGAAGAGCTGTGGGAATTCACTCAAAATGTCCTCCACATGTGTGTCATGAACATGCTCGGCAAAAAACACCAACTTTAGGTCTTCCGAGGTGTGGCACCCCAGCAGCATTCTCTTCTTCCCATCAGTCACATGGAACCTGGTCTTCATGGAGTGTTCAGAGCTTGAGACCTCAACCTCAATCACTCCTCGTAGCGGTATGGGTTCCGTACCTCCGTAGGTGTAAGTTTTGGCTGAACTGGGTGCAAGGAGTGGTTTGGGTGACAGTCTTTCGTACTGGTCGGAGTCCATTACATTTAGGGACGCACCCATATCTATCAGTGCATGCATGGAGGTCCCATTGACTTGAACATCGCACATCTGGGGGGGGGGGCATCTTGCGGCCGGGCCTTCCTGCAAACAGGATGGCAAAAGTGTCTTCATCCTCATAGTAGGCGGTGGCACTTTATTCTTTTGGTGTTTCCTGGGTGTCGCCCTCTTTGAGCTTTAGGTGTCGAAGGGTCATAGGGCAGCCTCTGGATGCGCCTCCTCGGGAGCATCGTCCTCTACTTCAGCAGGCGCTGGCCTAGTGACTGGCCTTGCCGCATTTTGAGCAGGTCTGTCTTCTCGCTGGGCATCGGTCTTGCACTTTGTGGTCGAACCCGCAATATCAACACTTCCCACCAGGCCGGCTCCCGGTGGCTTACTCTCGTCCACGTCCGGGTCACCTTTGCACTACCTCCACCATGTCTTCCTTGACGTGGACCACTTTCTGCGGGGCGGCTGGAGCATTGCAAACTCGAACAGCCTCTATCTCCTCCGCCTGTTTGTCTGACAACTCGTGGGAGTGGACTAGGATGAGGATCTCCTCCAGGGATATTCCGGGTTGGTGAAGCATCTGGCACCTCAGCCCAACGGACTTGCATCCCTGGATAATCTGCTCCTTGATTTTCTCTGTCTGGTCAATGTTCGTGCATGTGTGCGCCAACTTCCTCAGCCGGGCGTAGAACATGTCTACCGTTTCCACCTTGGTTTGCCGGGCCTGGCCCAGCTTGAACCGCTCATAATCTGGGTTCATTTGTGGGTCAAAGTATCTGTTGAGTGCAGTGATGGCCGCGTCATACTCATGGGCCGTCCCACTGTCAGGCAGCGTCTTGAACAGCTCAAAGTTTGTCGCCCCCGAAATGCAACAGGGAGAGTTTTACCATCCCATCTGTCTCTCTGGTCTCTGTAAAGAAGTGGTTCAGGTGACATACCCAGAGATTCTATCTGGGCGCAGCCAAGGTGGGTGGGGTCGGTGAGCTGGCTGAACGGGGGTATTGGTGTCACTGACGCGTGTGGGTACGGTGCTGTTGGCACTTGTGCCTGCGGCTGTGGGTCTCCCATTTTGTGTAGAAACTGGTCCCATCCTGTGGTGGGTGTGACAATGTGTGCAGTGCATTAAGTGTCGCTGCAACCCTATGCACCTGGAAAGATGAGCCTGCTCTCTTCCAGTGTCTGATTTGCGCCTCCTCCAAGGCCCAGTGGCACTCCTCCCTTGGGCCTTGATGACCTGTTGGTTGTTTGGGTAGGATTTCCTGCCAGTGCTCCTTTCTCCTGGTTGTGTGTATCTGGTCGTGGTGCACGGTATGGGCACCTGCCACTGGCTGATATCTATGTCCTTACTGCCTTCTGCACCATGTCTTCCTGGGTTTTACTTCCTTCTTCCCCCCTGGTTTCTTTTCTTTTTTTCTCACCTCTCCAAGGCTGGCAGGGAGGGGCTCAAGTCTGTGAACAGGCTTCTGATCGGCCCAGAGCTGGGCCACATTACAGGGCCTTGCCCCGCGCATCTTGCACGGGCCGGGTCTCGGAGCTGCTCACCACATGTTGCGGAGCTCTTCCGCTCAGACTTGAGGGCATGTCACCGCGCGGCACAGGGCAAAACAACTTGCCGTCCTTTGTTGTCACCACGGTGCACCACAGCAGTGTGTGTGCGTAAGGCAGTGGTGCTGGCGGGGCGTTCCGTTGACGCTGATCTTCCGGCAGCTGCTCATTACAGTTGCAGCCCGCCAGAACAACGCTACAGCAGAGCAGGGGAAACAAAGGTCCGTACTCCCCTAGTCGCCAGTGTAGCATGCAGGGGCCAGGTACGTCTTGTGGTCTAGTGCAGCGCGCTAAGGAGGCATACACCCACACCAGTACTCATCGTGGCCGAAGGTCACGTGCGACCTGGGCCCATTTATTTATACCCTTGGACCGAGCCCGGTCATCAGGGGTGCTGCAGAGATGCATTGTTGTGGAGCAGCCGGATGCCTCTCTACACTACCCTCTGCTGCCCCCTCAACCCCTCCCATTCCACTTCTAAACGCTGACACCTAGCCACCTACCGTCTGTCCCCCTCTCAATCCCTTACCAGTGGTCCCCCCTCTGCACTCAAAAAGCATCCAATCAAACTCCCAACATGTTAATTACACGTGGGCTCTCCAACCATAGTGTCTGATCAACCTTTAAAAGACCATTTGTCAACGTCATGATGGAGCTCAGAGCATCCACTCCTCCCAGGTAGGTGTGAGCAGTGAACTGCCCCCCCAGCAGCAGACATATGTAGTTAAGCTATAGCTGGCATACTAGGGTGGCTAGCTTAGTCACTAGTCTACCTAGGGCCATTCACATACTTAGCCTTTAATTGCCTCTTTTCTGCTCACAAGCCACAAGTGCTTCCACAAGCCATTATAGATGGACTGAGAAGATAAGACTAAACCAGAGGACCATGCAGGGGCACTGTGCCTGGAGATGTAAATGGCGTTTGTCATTTTACAGCTCGGCATAGATAGCACTGTGCTAATCTTATGCTTCAAAACTTTGATAGAAAAGCAGACATTTGAGAGGAGCAAATTTAGAGTCGCTGGTGTTGAGGGTGCTCTATACAGGAGCAGCCTTCCACCTAAACTTGGGAACTACCCTGAGTTCTCTGCTTCTATTTTGCATAATTTGTGTGTCACTCTATGCCTGCAAGGGTATTGTTTTGACTTGTACTCGTTGCTCCCTTGTGTCAGGACAAACCTAAACCTCTCTTAAGAGCTGTAATGACAGCGAAACATGTATGAGTGGTTGATATTATTTATTTCAGGTTGGCTTGGATGGTATTTTACCAATCCAAAGCTGTAATAATGTGCCTGGAGTGGTAAATGCCTTTTGTAATTTTAAAGCTCGGCATGGATAGCACTCTGCTAATCCCATGCTTAAGGACTTTGCTGCAGAAATGGCAAAAGACTTTGTCCTTTTCGATCTTGGTGTGGATAGCACTGTGCTAATCCTATGCTTACAAACTTTCATAGAAAAGCAGACATTTGAGGTGAGCAAATTTAGAGTGTAGCTGGTGTTGAGGGTGCTTTATACAGGTGCTGCCGTCCACCTAAATTTGGGGGAACAACCCAGAGTTCTCTGCTTATTTTATCCATCACTCTATGCCTGCAAGAGTATTGTTTCTTCTGATGCACTAAATCTCGTGAAAGGAAACCATGAAAAAAAGGATAATAAAGATTCTTTAATAAGCTACAACCTGTGGTGATCCCTGTCTGTGGAGTGCTGCCTTTCGGTGTTCCTTTGGGGAGAGGGGGGGGGGGGGGGGGGGGGGGGAGAACACACGCACGCGCGACAGGGGCCGCAGAAGAAGACTAAGTAACCAATGACAACTCAGATGGTAATGTAGGGGACTTAACTGACCTTCAATTAAATGCAAAAACAACAATTGTTGGACAGAATGCAGAACAATGTTATACATTCACCCCATTACAGAGATCTGGGCCTAAATCCATTGTTTTTTTGCTTACCATGCCATTCCAATTCGAGCCAAGCCATATGCAAATCAGTCTTGACCCTGTGCCCACTGGGAACAGTCCAGCCCGAACTGCCTGGCCAGTTCCTCCCTGGACTGGAAACAAGCATCCTAGGACCGGTTTCAGGGTTTCATCCCCCTTAAGCCAGGATAGCTTAACTCCAGTGGCATGGAAAGCACGGGACCCACATCTGGGCATACCCGTCCCACTCGGGGTGACAAATGCAAAAACAATTGATGGACAGAATGCAGAACAATGTCATACATTCACCCCAGTACAGAGACTATGGCCTAAATCCATTGTTTTTTGCTCACTATGCCATTCCAGTTTGATCCCAGCCATATGCAAATCAGTCTTGACCCTGTGTCCAAGTTGGCAGGGTATGCCCAGACGTGGTCCCTTGCTCACTTTGCCACTGAATTCAAGCTAGCCTGACTAATGAGGGCTGTTAGCCCGAAACCAGTCCCAGGATGCTTGTTTCCGGTCCAGGGAAAGCACGGCTTGGCAGTTCGGGCTGGACTCTTCCCATGAGGCACAGGGTCAAGACTGAAATGCATATAGCTGTGTCCGAACTGGGGTGTTGAAGGGAGCCAAAGAACGATGATGGGTTCAACCCAGATCTGTGACTGGGATGAGTGTCTGGACAGTTTCAGCTCTCCGTCCATCATCCCCTTATGTTTGCTTCAATTAAAGGCAGCAGAGACAAAAATACTTTCACATGATTTGTCACATTGTGTTCTGGAAAATATAGACTGTGTTCAAACAAGGATAGATTGTTTAAATTCACACAAAAGCTTAGGCTGGCCACATTTTTCACAACCAGTAGGAAAACAGTGCATAAGCAGCAAAAGGCATTTGCAAGTGGAAACAATCTGTTTGCCTCGGGCCTCAATTTATTGAGTGATTTGGACAGCCTCTCTAGAGATGACGCTAATGAGTTATCGGATGATGTATTGGCCAGTGATCAGGATTTGAATGTATAGGGTAGACCAGAAACACTGCTCAGAATGAGTTCGGTTTTCCTGCCTATGGTACCCAAAGACTCAATAGATACATTCACTGACTTAGCAGTGTAGGACCTTAAGAAACTGTATTCACATTTTGAAGGTGATTCAACAGTAGACTCCTCCAAAATAAGCTATACGAGTTTAGTGGCCAAGTTACGCTCGCATCCTGACAATCGTGAGACAATGGAACAAGGGAGGAAAATTTTGTGCTGCGTCCGCTCACTATGTATCAGGAGGAGGCTATAAGTCAACTTAATGTTCAACAGTGCTATGCAAGGGTAGATAAGAGCACTCTGCAGGAAGTGTCCATGAAATTTCATTCAGATTTAATGCATTGGAAGCCACTGAGGCTCATCTCACAGGCTTAGTTAAAGAGTTTAAGAGTTTTATATCTGATACCGAAGGTACATAAAAACATCAACGTACCTCCAGGCCGTCCCATCATATCTGCCATTGGTGGTCTTTTTTAAAACACCTCTAAATATCTTGACTACTTTTTACAGGTCCCAGTGAAAAATCTAAGTTCCTATACTAGGGATACAGGGGATTTTCTGAAGCAAATTTACGACAGATTGAGAGCAGGATTATATAATGATTACGCTGGACGTGACATCCTTGTAAACGAGCATCTCACACACAGATGGCATTAGGGCAGTCCAATATTTTCTTAGCTCACGGCCACTGTCATTGCATAAGCACACAGAAATGCTGTTGAGTATGTTAGGATGGTGCTTGCACAATATTTTCCTTTTTGGACTTGATTTGTACCAACAAATGAGGGGCACTGCCATGGGCACCTTCTTCACCCCCAGCTATGCAAATCTGCATATGGGCTGGTGGGAGGAGCATGTGCTGGCGAAAGACTTTGCCCCTGAAATGTCTAGTAATACGATTCTGTGGTCACGCTATATGGATGATCTTTTTGTCGTATGGCACAGCGATAAATCATCAGCTGAGGACTTTGTACAGAGGAACACAGATACATATATACACACACGCACACACACATTAAGAGCCCTGCCTCAAACCAGACAACAGGATTCCTTTAGGATGAATAACCCGAATCCTTTCATCTCCATAGGAGGGCTACCAGTGGCAACGTCCAGAAATCGCACCCAAGAGCAGTGATGCAACACCACCACTAACTACAACAGCCTTCTTCATGCATTTGGATCAGGGCAGACTCTGCCGAGACCATCGGCAAGGAATTCCTCAGGCATATAAGTTGCATCCATAGATGCTTTTCAGAAAAGGTTCACTGGAAGTAAATTAACATTTATTAACCACAGCAAAAAAATGCCCAAATGGTTAAAATGTTGAGAGAATTTTTTCTGTAAAAGGTTCTTGAAATATGCCTCCACCCTCCCTTCAGCTGATCCCAAAAGGCCCGCTAGAAATGTTGTCACCGCTCCCAAGGTAGTAAATTTCAAATACGGTATGATAACCGATTAATAAGCACTGGGGACTGTCATTGTGATGACTTTTTAGATCCTCCCACAACCTCGCTGCCCCTACCCCATAACAGCCTGGTGTAAATTCTTCGGAATGGCTTACAGTGTTTTACATAACACAATACTAAAAACACTACAGAACGTACATCTTGGGTCTAGGTTTTGCTAGACTTCCTCCAAATCTTCCAAGATAATGTTCTTGCGCCAATATCCAATGCTATGTTATGGTTTACATGGCCACTGTGACAAAACATTAGCAGCTCTGTTATTTTTTAGGTTGATTATGTTAGAAAGGGATGAAGAGGTGGAGGGGATGAAGTCTTGGCCTGATCTATAATAGACCACTGTGCTACTCTACGAGGTCAGGTGGGGAAAACACATAGTAAAGCTATTCCGTAAGAAAGCAAAATTAAAACGTTTAGTAAATAGACTTAGGGGTATGTGCAAAAACAAGGTGAAAAGCGACCACACAGGGTTGCAAGAGAACCATCATGAAAAGCTGCGGCACAACAGAATGCATTAGAAATATTGGTCTTATGTCAAGGTTGAGAATACTCCTAGGGTCGCCAGAACCCTGTGCTGAGGCCCCCTGACAAAGGCAATCAATAAAAAGCCACATTTAACTTACTAATGTATAAATAGAGGTAATCAGCTAATAAGGCAAGCAGTGGCAAAGCTAATCGGTCAGGCCTATGCAAGCTGCTTTTATGGTTATTTTATTTATTTTACAAGCATACGGCATGAAATGAAAAAAGCAAAAAAAAAACAACTTACTGCCTAAACATGGTGGTCATATTCCTTGAAATACAAAATATTACATTTAAAAAAAGAGAACCATTAAATATAATTTTAAAAGAATATAATGGGTGCTTCCTAGCTAGAGCAGGCGTGGGAATCCTTTTTAGTTTAAAGGCACATTACTGGAGATTGTGATTCGGACTGGCACACAAATGGTATTATTGCCTTTGAATTACTTTTTCCTGCAGACACAGTTTAAAGACACATGGATGAATAAAAAAAATGGAAAAATAAGGAATTTAAAGAAAAGAGGCACTAGCAAAGCAAAGTATTGACCCACTATCCGGTCACCGAAATTCAACTTCTTTTTTGAAGGATGTGCAAATGATCAAACAAAATGCTGGCACTCACTGGCCATGAGAGCCAATGGCTGAAAAGGGAAGACCTGTTGAATTGTTGTTGGCTATGGCGGGCAAAAAATAAATGTGAATGACCCTTGATCCGACCAATGGATGAGGAGAGCAGACCCCAAGCCCACTGTTTAAGGGGGTCTCCAACCTTTTCTCTACTAAGAGTTAGTTTTTTTTCTATTAAGCATCCCGAGCTACTAATATTATTAGTGGTGTCAAAGTGGCCACAACAAACAAGATTTCATTAGTGGCCACCGCATGCAAGATTACCACCAGCAATTACCTCAGTTTATTAGGCAGGGTTGCCAGCAGTAATGTAAACAAGCATTTGCAATGCAATAGGTCTCGCACTTATGCAAGTTTGAGCTATTGGCATCGTAAATGACAATGCCTTTTATTTGTGTTTTGGGTTTTAAAACAAATAAAACGCATTGTCATATACAATGGCAATAGCTTAAACTTGCGTAAATGCAAGACCTATTGCTGCATCAAATGTAAAGAAATAGAAAATATAATGTTTTTCTATTTCTTTACTTTGGATGAAATCACTGCACCCGCGTGGGTGCCGAGATTGTAACTAAAGTAAAGAAATGGCAGGGCGGACGCATTTAGCATGCAGCTTGCTGCGCCGCGTAAAAAAGAAGCATTTGAAATGCAAGAAGAGGAGCGGTGTAAACTTACTTTCGGCGATGTGCGCGTCGGCCATAAAAACACAGCAGGGCACTGGGAAGCCGTGGACCATATGGTGGTTTTACAGTGTGAATGTCCTACATAGCACACTCTGTGGCAGCCTCGGGGGGGGAGCAAGGAGAAGAGCGGTGATAACAAGTATGAGGTGTCCTGCAGCCTGGCGATTGCGGGAGGGGGTCGGGGTGGAGGAGCAAGGAGAGGAGCTGCGATAATGAGTGTAAGGTGTTGTGCAGCCTGTGGGTGGGTGTGGGAGGGGGTTGGGGTGGAGGAGCAAGGAGAAGAGCGGCGATAACGAGCGTGAGGTGTCCCAAGCACAAATTCCCATTAGGGCACCCTGAAAGATTACTCTCAATGCATGGGTTTTATGTTACACTGTTTACATATAGCACGTCTGCCATTTACACGGCTTTTAGGCGTCGACAGATCTCGACTTTCCTACGGTCTAGTAAATACAGGCAGGTAGACAAACACCGCCCCTGCATAGGCATTCAGGTCTTATTCCAGCTTCCTGTGGGACTTTTTAGACCACTACCATATATGGGGTGTGTTTGGGGCGAGTGCTCTTTTCGTTAGCTCCTGCTTTATGGGTTATACGTGAAGGTGTACGGGATAGTCAGATAAAGAACTATAGCACACGCCAGTGAAGCTTAAAAGAGCAAGGTAGCGTTTATTTTCTGCTTTCAACTGCCAGGTTTCAAGGCTGCATCCCAAAGGCTGCGAAAGATGGAAGCAAGAGAGATATGGCGGGCAAATGGGAGGGCTGGACAAAGTCAGGAAGGTGCCCTGGAACATACATCGGAGACGGTGTAACCGCGCACCCCAACCAAATAACCATAAACAGGGGATCGGGGACAGCTGGCAACGTGTTGGCCCAGGAGTCATAGATGTGTGATCACGGTCAAATTCCACAGCGGCCTTGTAAGCAACACTAGCAGTCTGCCCGGAAGAGGCACAGAGCTGGGCAGTGAGCTCACCCTGGTGCCTCTTGTTACGATGTTTGCAATGCCCACCTTATGTTTCCGCTTGAGGGCCGTGGGAGAGGCCGGCAGATGGTGCGGCGGCGGGACACGCTGGATACGAGACCTGCTGTCGCCGGCACTGGAATGGAGGATCGGTGACTCACTGGCTCCTCCTCTTTCAGTTTCGGCAGATTCTCCATACTCACTGACGCGGGGCGTTATCCGGAGCAGCCCGGCACTCTTGTCATCTTTTGTTTTCCGCTTTTACTTTTAGGCTGCTTGACCTCGTACCGGTATGCATGCAGGGAAATGCGGTCCGCGCTGTAAAATCCTGGCCCCTCCCCACTTCTGCAGCCGTCGCTGCTGCCCTTGCACGAGCAGCTTCGTAGGGAATGGGTAACTTGTATAGTAGTAGTAACAAGCGGTCGCCATAATGTATTTGCTTGGCTTTTCTGCCATCCCACTTGGACAGCCTCGCCTGCTAAAAGGTTTCTTGTCTTTATGGGGCCATGTGTTTGGCCCCATAAAGATAAGAAACCTTTTACGCCAGCAGTAAGTCAGGGCAGTCAGTCCAAGTGAGACTGCTCAAAAAGCCAAGCGAAAACGTCACACACACCTCTTTCCCAATGGCCGGCTGCTGTTTAGCATAAATGGTGACGCCAGCCAATGGGAAAGAGGGGCGGGGCTTAATGCCCCTTACAGAAAATACCACATCTCATTAAATCTCACCAGCGAGACTGCGCATGCGCGCAGCCTACACCAGGCGAGACCTAAAAAGGCTTCATCAGTTTCCAATGCCTCTATATGAGTAATACATACCAGCCATAGCTGCAATACCACTGGTATCAAGTTAACAATATGAGCAATAAGTCTCCCCAACAGGGCATGATGTATTGCTCAAATATGGGGCTTGAATATATATTTGGGAAATTCAACCTTTTTACTCTGAACATCAGCTTATGAGTTCTGAAAATACACGCATTTTCATCTAGAATACACACTTCAAGTATACATATAATAATTCAACCAAGCATAAGATTCTAATTTATTAGGCGGGCTGCACCCAGGAGAGCTACTTTCGGGTAGCTGGAGAGCTACTAGCAGCTCACGAGCTACTAGTTGGAGAAGTATATGCAGGCACTTTGGATTTTTTAACACAAGACTGGCTAGACCGCTAAAGCTCTCTCTAAGCCAGATCTAAAAACACATTCAAGCATATTTGCCTCAAATACACAGGCTAGCCATGAGAAAAGCTGCTCACTAGATAAAGGTTATGAGAAAGCTCACGCAGGGGTTTGAGACTGTGTGGCTAGTCTAACTGGATAAATAAAGAGAAGAAATACACAACATATTAAAAGCCTTCAGGGTAGGACTATAAAATGGAACCACAACTGGACAATTTAGGTTTGGTTCATGAATCCAGTTTCATGGTGGATCAATATAACTGAGAACGCTTTTATAATCTTCTACAATAAGGGAGAAATTTGGAAACTAAGCACATACACTTGTGGGGAACGGAGTCCCCAGCTAAGTGACTATCTATCTATCTATAAATATAAAACTAAATACTTGAATTCACAAATGTAATCTCTTGAATTACAGTTCCTACGAGTCGGTCACCCTAAAATCACATTGAGCTTCTTAAAGACTAGTCTGAGACCTTGCAAAAAGTAATACTATCGACTATCTCAAAACATGCAGAGATTATAACCAGCGGCAGTAGCATCACCCTACCCCCCCCCCCCCCACTCGCTCCACAAAAACATCAAGAAAGGAAAAATAAAAGAATACTTGTTTTATTTTTCCTTTCCTGTCGAGTCTGGAGGGTGGGAGTGGGGAGGTGACAGGCACCGAGGGGAGTGCTAGGTGCACTAACTTCACTTGGCATGACGGTTTGACTGGCCGTCTCAGGCCAGCCAAACAGTCATGCGCAGGGAAAGCTCTCTCCAACCCAGCAATGCAGCTGGTTTGGAGAGAGCAGGCACAGACTCTCAGGCGGTCGTGAAGCGCAAATCGAGGGCGCCCACTCCAATCCTGAAGCTGCTCTCATGCGTGAGAGCAGATTCAGGACTGGCCGCAGGGCATTCTGGGAGGCTGTGCCACGTGGAGAAAAGGAGAAGAGCGAAACGCGTCCAGCAAGTTAAAAAAAAAAAAATGTTTATTTCCCCACGCATGTCCCTGCCCCCCCCTCTGCTCACCCCGGCGCTGGTCCAGCACACCGGCCGTGCCGGATTACAACCCTGTACCACTCCTCAGTCGTGGAGTCGTTCCACTGGACAGTCTTAAACAAGGTTGACAACCCCCACCCTTAACAGTATGGAGTCTTAGCAGGAAGCATACCACTCCAAAGACCACAACTGAGGAAACTATCCATTTTCTAGCATACAGCTTCAGTTTGCCATAGACCAGCATCCTTCCACTAACACCTGTATGCACCAAACAGAAACTCTCCACAGTCCGAGCATGTACATATGATGCAAAATAAATCCTCTGTAAAAACAAAAAAATATAACTTTATAGCGCATGATGGATTACGGGAATAATCTGAAACATGAAAGTTCCTCCATAAATGCTACAACAATGGCAAACGTCACTGAACTATAAATTTGCCTCCCATTCGGAGAATGGTCACGATATGCATGACATCGCAAGATAAATGCACTCCAACTAATCCTACCCATAGCTATGTTTAGGAGGTCATACATTACAATAGAGGTGACAATTAATGATCGAGTAGGGCATGATGTGACCTCAAAAGTGTCATTGTTGACAACATCAAACCTTTTATGGCAAGGGACTTTATATATGGCTTCATTGTTCGAAACAATATAATTCTACTCCAATACAAAAATAGTGCTGACAGGTCCACCACGAAAGATCAGGCATAAACTCTTGTGACCAATCTGGAAAGGTAAACATCATCTGCTGTGAGAAACTGAAGGAAGCACTAATGCTGCCTACTGTTATTCTACGATAAGTACTAGGATATAGATATATATAGCCAGCTAGACCTCTATCTCTATATAGATATATAGATATATCAAATTAACTCTGCTCATACCATTCCCTGAGACTGGAAAAAAAGGACACTGACTCCAAATCACTGGTGCTGCAGGTGTTATTGCCAACAATCCGCCATGATGTGTTACAGCCTGAAGAGACCTTTCTCACATGATATGATCGCATAATATTACCTACTGGCGGTCGCCAGTAGGTAGTTATAGTTAGGACCACGTTTCCATAGGAAAACCTCAACATTCTATTTTGAATAACTTTGGCGCCGGTCGACGAATCCTCGCGAATTTCTCAAAATAGGTGGGGCGCTACGCTCCGCTCCTACCCTGAAAGTCTCGGGGGGATCCGTCAAGCGGGGGCTGAGATAAAAGGGGGGTCCCAAAACGCGTTTTTCCCATGCATTTTTCCATAGGACCTTTAGAACGAGCTACAGCCCGAACGGCTGAACAGAATTACTCAAAATTTGGCAGAGAGGTAGTCCCTAGGTCAAGGAAGTGCCTTTTGTAGGTTTGGTGTAAATCTGTTCAGTAGATTCTGAGAAAATAGCCTTTAAATCAATATATATATCTGAGCCCGCTTACGGTACGCTTACCGTACGCTTACGGTAAGCGTACGGTGGCGTGCGCGAGCGCGATTCTGATTGGCTCTTAGATCTTAGTAAACATTCGAATCGGTCGAAACCAGGAAGCGGCGGCCGCCATTTTGTGTATTTCACTCTGAAAAAAAAGAGTGAAAACAAGGAAAGGGGGCAATGAGGAGAGTTACAGACCCCCTAACATTTGTAAGGGGGTCAAAGAAGGACAGAAAAGTACAAAGAAAACATTTATTGATTTTAAAAAAAATCACGGGGTACGCGTACGGTAAGCTTACGGTAAGCGTACGGTAGAAAAAAAAAAAAAAAAAAATGAAAATCAGATTTAAGTGTTTAGATATTAGGGGGCTCTAAAAAGAGCCGTTGTGTTTATGAAATGATTTTTTAGTGGTACCTACAAGTAAGTACCGATGCAGAGTCTAAGGTTCAAGAGGAAGACTCTGTTCCCTTCATCATTGAAGTGCACACCATCTCCTCTATAAATGTCTTGCATGTCATAACGCAAGTTGTTGTGGTAAATGGCACCCATACCATAGTCACGGAGGAAAGCAGAAACAGGTTTGTTGACGTGCTTTCTTGCTTTGTCATCGCACCGCGTGCCCACCGTGCGTGCACGGCACTAACTGCGTAAAGTGGGCGCGCGGTGCGCGAAGCGCACCGCGTACTCACTGTGCGCGCACGGTGCGCGAAGCGCACCGTGCGCGCACGGAACGAACTGCGTTAAGTGGGCGCGCACGCCACGAATGGCGTAAAGTAACTTAGCATTTAAAAAACCGTACAAATTCACTGAAAAAACCATAGGTTTCACACACGTTATAGTTAGGAATTAGCATTTAAAAAACCTTGCAAATTCACTGAAAAAACCATAGGTTTCACACATGTTATAGTTAGCGGAAATTTTACTGATAAAAAACCAATGAAATTCCCCCGTTATAGTTAGTGCAGGCAACTATAACTCACGCGACCGCAATCTTCTGCTGATGACATATGTGTCTTTATGAAAAAAAAATATTTGTAAGATATGTATAGCTAAAAATGTATGGAAGAAGACATGGGCAAATAAGTGTCTAAATACAGTATTAGCATCAGCAGCGGATTGCGGTCGCGTGAGTTATAGTTGCCTGCACTAACTATAACGGGGGAATTTCATTGGTTTTTTATCAGTAAAATTTCCGCTAACTATAACATGTGTGAAACCTATGGTTTTTTCAGTGAATTTGCAAGGTTTTTTAAATGCTAATTCCTAACTATAACGTGTGTGAAACCTATGGTTTTTTCAGTGAATATATATATATACACACACACACATATATATATATATATATATATATATATATATATATATACATATACATATGCATATGCATATATACACAAACAAAACATAGCAGGCACTCAAGGGATCCTCAATTCATGTAAATTGTATTTACGCAAACAGGCGCATTTTGGCTTGATGCCTTCTTCAGTGCCTGCACCATTAACAGAGAATGCTCAAGTTAAAAAGACTGACCTGCCCTCGTGGGAGCACCCTCCATTCACATCAATAGAGGACCAAGATATTATGGTATAATACAATCTTTTTTAGCCGTCATGACAGTATGCTACTTCAGTAATACGATTCCCGGTTATTCAATGCAATTTGTTTTTCACGTTTTCTGTCATTGTATAGGCAATGTCACTCATTTGTTAGTCCGGAAAGCCAATAGCTCCGTCTTTAAATTTGAGTCTGGACTAAAACATTGAAAAATACTGCTTCCGCGAAAAATGAAATAAAGATTAATTTCTCAATGCAATGTTTCTATTAAATAACGAATTTTATGTGTGGCAAATCAATTAACATGTGAGATGTAAAATAGACACTCATGCATTGCAATGCAAGCACTCCGTAACGGGGGAGGGCGGGGATCAACCAAATCGCCGACAGAATGAGGTGATGGAGAAATACTTCTCTCAGAGGAGGCAAAGTCCACACTCTGCATATTTGAAAGAATTGGTAGCAACAAGTCATGCACACAGCAGCCCTGTTACACCAGAGCTAAAACCACCATCTGAGGCAGCAAAGAGTACAGTTTGATGACAAGTGAGTTACTATGTGGAGTGAATGAATCACAAAAGGAACCAGCAGAGTATGTATGAGGCCACAACTCATTCACTTACAGCAATCGCCACTCACTCTCTCCAGCACCTGAACAGAATGACTATGCTCTGGACAGTGGCGAGAGCAGAAGCAGGTAAGCGGTGTGCAGAAGACAGCCAAGTGGATCCCATAATGGGTGTGAGCCTTAGAGTGGCACACCTAGAGAAAACAACCCAGAGTAGCCAGAATTCACACCTGCTCTTCTAGATGGGCACCAACTCTCCAGGAAAGCCATTGAGGTTACCTTCAGATGACCTTGTGGGTCTTGCAGCCTTAAGGGATGGGTACCTCAAGCCTTTCCCAGATCTCTGAAGTTGCAGGAACCATCAAGCATTTTCAAAGTTGAAACTGCATGTATTCCCTACCAGCCAAGATGTTGAGTACTGGGTCTGTGACTGACAGCTGGGTCTCTGGTTTAAGGAACCGCAACCAGGTACAGGGACCACTTCAAGACCATTATGTGCATAGGATTAGGTTGCAAAGCGAGGAGCTTAAACAATCAAGGACTAATGTATGGAAGCAAGTATTTAGGGTGAAACAGGTTGCAGGGTAATGTGTAAATTTCAGGGAACACACTGAGTGTCCTTATAAAGTACTCTTGGGCATTCCAGTGAACCTTTGACAATGCATACAGATGGAGTCGGACAGTTTGGTCTATTTGACCCCATTTGCCTACATTTAGAATACAGAGACAGCTCGAACTATTTTATTGAAAGCTTGCCCTTAATTTAACAGGCTGTTATTTTAGGACATCGTTTATAAATTATACTCTCACATACTATTGAGGGTGCAGATATATTATATGAACTCTTCTGCAAGCCAAATTATTTTAACTGCACGCGCTAGAATAAATGTTCATTACAGGAGTTTTGTAGCCGGGTGCCATGTCAGCGTATAGTTTCATACCAGTGTTTTCCATTTTAATCTGCGATTACATAAAATGGTTGGTATTTTAACAGACTGCAATATATATAGTAATTTCGTTGTATTCAATAGTTTGTAGCTTGTTCCACTTAGGGTGACTTACTCAGTTTCACTTCATACAAGTAAAAGTTTTAAGGAATCTCGGGTGTTAAGCTCACGAGTGGGAACTTGGACGGTATCAGCTGAAAACCAATGAAAGGAAAGGTCATGGCAAAAAAAAAAAAAAAAAAAAAAAAAAATCAAAAAATGCATGGGGGTAATTACAACAAAAAGCTAAGCATGGATAACTGAATTAGCTGGTAAAGAGAAGTGCTTAAAGGGAGTAAAGTGGAGTAAGGGGCCTAGGGAAGTTGAAAAACAGTTGCACCTTCATTAGTGAAATGAGGGGTTCCACCACCGCGCATAAAGCGCCTCGAAGCAGCCAGCTGCCACGAGGAAATCTTTGCCATTTTCGACTCCGAATGTTCCAACCTTTGTTCTCTTTTGCAGAGAACAGATATGGGCAAGCTCCAGACACCGAGGCAGGCCAGGACCACGAGACGAGCCCCCTATCCCTCAGCAGGAACCCTCCCTGACGTCTGCAACGCGTCCAGGCCTTAATAAAGCAAAGCCGGCATTGAAAAGTTTGAAAGGTTTCTTTGGCCTCGAAGCGCTGTTGGCTGAGGAGAAGAGCGGGTGTCGCCACGAGGCTAGGTAAAGGTGGCAGCCAGGCCCTCTGTGAATAAGTTACGGGGCGCCAGAAAGGTGACCTTAAATCGCCTCTGGTGTCAGACACTTGGATTCAGCCAATAATTACACCCTCTTGGTAATGCGCTCAGTGCCGAAGCGATGAGGTAATTAGCTCAGATAACAGTTTCCGCCTCACTTTGAGTGTTCTGTTTCTGCGTTCTCTCGTTCGCCACTAAAAACCGACCTCTTCCCCGAAGCCCCCTTCTCAGACATACTTTCAGGGTGCCTGGCCTGTCTGTGGGGAATTACAGACACAAAGGACGGCATTCCTCAAACCAGCGCTTGTCAACATGTCTGCACAGCCCCGTACATGCTTGGAGCGTCAGGTGCGCCCTTCCCCTCCCATCGCTCCAACGCGTCCCTCCCACTGGCACCCCAACCCCTCTCCCAGTTGAAAGTGGTACAGCGGTTCTCTGGAAATCGTGAAAGTGTGTTTAGGGACGTTAGAACATGCATGTTAGTTTTATAATGCGAATGCCACCAGCGACACCTTGCCACGGTGATGGGTGGCGTCACATATTCAATGCACTGGTCAGGTAATTTTCAGTGCTTCCCTTCGCCTATTCTGTAGGGACCGGGGGGACTTGGCATTATGGAAAAAATACCCCTTTGCAGGTGAAGCTGCAGAACCTCCTAAGATCACACAGTGTGAGCGGTAAGTAGGGGCACGCCAGGATGGAACACGGGGATGGGTTGGAGGGAGGTTTTAAAAAAAAATTCGAGCATTAATGACCCTTGGGCACTGATAAAAACGCACTAGCGAGAATGGGCAGAAAGCACGTTTTCCCGTTTGCACATCTCTAAGATCTGCCATTATCGGGTCTATTTTTATCAGGAAGAAAACCGCAGCAAACGCAGAGAACAGCAACTACAGTCACGGGGTGGAACACGCAGGATTTCAAGTGTTAAGCATCACTGCTGTCTGCCACTTGGCACTGCAAGCGTGTCAAAGATATCCAGGAAGGCGTGGCTGTCTTATCTATTCGAAATGGTTGCTGGAAAGCCAATCAGATTGGACGAAACACATTACACTTCTAATAGTTCGAAAGTAGATGAAATAGAGTTGTTTTAAGAACTTGCTGAACAGGCCAATCACAACGACTGTGGCCGTTTTGCAGTTCATGTAGAGAAGCCCAGCCCTAGAGTTTAGTAGATATTTTTCGTAGCAGTGAAATATCAAATTTACCAAATCGTAAATACACTCTAGTGATTTATAAACACGTGGCTTTAAACTAGACTTGAAGAATCAAGCAAATGTGTTAAATGTAGCCATCTGCTTACCCTGGCTTGAGCACTGCAGTAAACAACTTGGGGCTTTAGCAAAGTCACCAGGAACCCACTATGGTTCGCCCAGTATTCCACTTCTGACAATCAAACAGATTATCTGGTCTGGTGCACCCCAGAATTGCAGAAAACTTCTGCCTTTCACGTAGGGCTCCCTCAATTCAAACCGTGTAATGGACTCACAACGTCATCGTTTGGGATTTAATTTAAAGAGGCCTGCCTGGACTCTAGCTGCAAAGACCTTCAGAACCAGCAAGGCATGGCCCTCTGGATTTGGGGGAACTACTCCAAGCACGACACAGGGTAGAATGATCTACTGCACTGAATAGGATACAGAGGGCTAAACACGACTAGCACAATCACATTCCCTCACCACTAAGTTAAAAGATGGACTGCAGAATGAAATAAAGCAGTGCCCGCTCTTTGCTGGCACAGAATGCCAACTGGTTCAAATCCAGAACACCACTCTTCCACATGAGCTTGGGCGTGATCGGCGACACATTCCTTTTATTGATCACATATGAGGCTGTCCAGCCACCAATCTTTTCAAAGCTGCAGCATCTAAATTATTATTTTGAACCACAAGCTAGGACAAATGGGTATCCCATCATGATACAAAAATCCTCGCCATTCAATCATTTGACCATTACTACGTTAGAAATGGGTTTACACTGAACACGTTTTCTCCACATTCTGCCTTTTAATGAAACACACACAAGGTGATGGGAGACTGCTTGATATGAATATGACCACTGCGCGCGGAGTGAAGAGCTCTGCGGAGAGTTACCCGGAGAGCGCCACCTTCAGCGGCGGAGGCTCAGCGAGTGCACGGACGCAAGTCTCTTCTGTCAAGCTCCCTTGAGGGTGGGGGAGCCGCTTCTGTTGCCGACAGAGCAGTGTCGGCTTTGATTTTATTAATGAACTACTTTTCCACCTCACCAAAGCCATATTGTAAAGTCAATGGTGCAGTGTAACCATCTGCGAAATGCCGTGGCGCTTTATCGATCACATGAACACTCTTAACAGACCGCTAAAGCTCTCTGCAGCCAGGCTCTAAAAGGGACATAAGTGGTGGGTCAAATATGAACTGAAGACACACCTCAGAGCAGGAGTCTCCAACATGGTCTGTATTCAGAGCGGATATTCATTGAAAATCATGCTGAGCTACTACTATAATTTGCGTTTTACGGTGACCACATCAGACAAGATTACATCAGTGGTCCCCCATGTAAGATTGTGAGCAGTGGTCACCTCAGTGCATCATGCAGGGTTGCCAGCAGTAATGGGTAACACATGCCAGCTCTAGCTGCAATGTCACTGGCACTATGGTTACAATACGAGTAATAAGCCTCCCCAAGCCACAAGATTTATTACACAAATTTGAACATAAAGTCTAAGTATGCTTTGGAAGTTGAACCATGTTTCTCCAAACATCTGCTATCTCATCTTGAATACTCCCATTTGATATTTTGGTACACATCTGTTAATTCATCCAAGCAAAAACTTCCAATTTATTATGGTGGGCTGCACATAAAAGAGATACTTGCAGGGACCAGGAGAGCCACCTGTAGTTCCCGAGCTACTCGTTGGAGAAGCCTGCCTTAAAGCTTCCTGTGTATGTATTAATATAAAGTATTTATCTAGTGCAAACCTAGCTACGTAGCACTGTATGACAGAGGAGGGTATGCAACAGAGAATGAACGGGGTGGAGAGAAGATTAAAAGTGGAGTTCATAAGGGCCACAGGGAGACCCCCACCCATGTGGATAGGATTAGGCTGCAAAGCGAGAAGAGGAGATCTGGGGTACAATGAGGCACGGAGAAACAACTCTACGGTTAGGAGATAATGAAAGAAAGGCCACAAGAAGCACACAGTGGGGGTCCCAGCGGTGGAATAAGTGGGGTTTTTACGGGTCCAGATTGTGTGTGAGCCCCAATGGTGGAAAGCAAGGGTGCTTTAGTTGAGGAAACTAGCAGATCTGCACGTGGGGAACCCGGTGTGTGCCAGGCAAGCAACTGAACGAGCACAGAACCAGCATTGTATTCCAAAATGCAGTATGAGGAACACAAAACCATGTGAGTCGCGACGTAAGTTCTGCAAAAGTGTAAATCACCATCCTCAGCCCTGCAGAGACCTCTTTCAGCCCGGATACCTGTCCACTTGATGACAGTTCGCTTCAACCTCTAGACTGCTGCTACTGGACAGCCGCCTTAGACACCCCAAGCCTCATGCATCTGTCTACTTCGGGACATTAGCCAGTCTGGGCAGCCGTGTCTCTTCACAGCCAGCCCTAGACACCCGTGGGGTCCATGCCACCAGCCAGACCAAGTACCATTCAGCTCTATGGCAGCCAGCCTCCGAGGCCCGTCCCCTTTCTACAACCAATCACTGTGCCATGCAAGGCTACGACACCAGCCGTCTCCGGGGCATCAGCCAGAAGTAAACACGACTCAATGAGCCTCAGAGCACCAGACACTGCAATATCAGCAAAAGGCATACATCTGTCCAGTGGTGAATGCCGCCAGACTGCGGCACGCATATTATGACAGGCAGGGAGTCTGTGACATAGGCCTGCCAATGTACCCAATGAGCTCTGCGAGAGCTGGTTTGAGAGGCCCGTCCATTTCGTGAACACCAGACTCGGATAACCATCCGCGGTGTGTGCCCTGATTGAATACTGGGCTTCCCCTGGACACCAGTCCTTACAATCAACCAATACTCAACCAGCCGCAGCAAGACACCCGATGACTGTGCAACGGCACCCAGGCGGTCATCTGACTGCAGCCAGCTTCAAACACCCGACCTGTGTTAAACATCTGTCAGACACCAGCATGTTCCAGCCACCCACCACTGTGCAGCAACAGCAAGATGAAAACACTAGTCACCAAAGTAAGATCCGACGGGCGTTCACCTTAAAGCCCCGAGTTCATATTTAAAGAGCCAATTTAATGCTCGTAGGAAGCCCACGTCCTGCCCTGATGAGCTTTTGTGTCCCTGAGCGGAAACCATACCCGCCAGCTGCTCTTAATGAGGCTTTTATGAATGGGCAGGAGATGCGAGGAAAGCCTTTCCTCCCCAGATAGAACACATCCTGTTTTCAGGAACACCTCCGCCCACGAGGAAAGCATTAGAGGAAAGAGAAAGAAACAAGCATTAGCGAAGACAAAAGGTCTGGTCTTGGGTAGCTTGTTATATACATACATATATTTGCAAAGATATGCAAAAGGTATTACAATTGTAAAAGTAATAACACGTAAAAATGTTGCCACTTAATGGTGGTGGGCACTTGAAGAAAAAAAAACACATTACTAGTCAAACAATTTAGAAAAAAAATATGAAAACACATAACGTGATAGTAAAGTGCAATGTTGTCCTTGGGTCTCAGCACTGAAATCAGATGTTATTTTTGCCAAGTCAGTGGTGCTGATTTTATCAACCTTGAAAGGGTAAAAAGCTGAGTTGATCAACTAGGATCCAAACCTGTAGCAATGAGGTCAAATACAGATCCCTAGAGTGAGTGCACCGGTCCACTGACTGGGTCACATTATGGGTTTTGGGGCCCCCGGACCAGATATCCCATTTCCTGCTAATTCAGACGGCAGGATGCCAAACAATACTGAAATGCATGGTAAACTTTGATAGGGTCACAAAAAAAAGTTATAATAGTTCTTGGTGAGATCCCAAAAATACTTAAGATGACACTGGGGAAGGAGACCGGTATTTAGAGTTACATGTAGGGAGAGAGTTCTAGAGGAAGGAATAGAATAGACAAAGATTTAATAAAAAGAAAGTGCTCTTCCCCAGGGGACCCTTTGGAAGGTGGGGGCCCTTGGCAATTGCCCACTTTGCCCTTGCCTTAAGACGGAATGTGCAAACTAGCACATTTGAAGAAAGGAAAAAAAGAGAAAATAAAACAAATTCAGAAAAATTAAAACCTTAAAATAAAGAAGAAAAAAGAAGTTAGTAAAGGAAAGAATCATAACTGACCAAGGACAGAGGAAGAAAAAAATCAATGGTTTCCCATGGAAGGGTAGAAAAATAAAGACAAAAAATGATAGACCTTTACCTCCAGGAAAAAGGAAGAAAGGAAGGAATAAGAAGAAAAGAATGAGCATTAAGTGCACAAATAATTATTTTTGATTGTGAAAATAATGTATTACTTTATTCATGCAATGTCACTTTCACGTTTTATTTAAAAAGACAACAAATAGAAAAAAAGACAAAAACTACATCCTCCAGAAGGCATAGGGGCACTTTGAACCATGGCAGGAAATGATGTAATAGCCATTTGAATATATACATGGGTGTGCCCATAAGCCAGGTTGATCGTGAGCAAGGAATCAGGCATTCCGAAACGCGTAGATCTTGCCTAAACAGCCCGTTATTGTGAAGTATTCAACTCAAAATAAAAAGTGCAAAAGGAAAAGAATACGAGAGTTCGTCCCGTTTTTATCTCTCCGGCTGGAGGGATTGTGTGTGCATATGGAGCGGCGAGGTTCTGTTGCAGGGAAACGAACCCACAAGGAGCGCTGCATGTCCCGGAAAAGGTGAACCAAAGGAAAGGAGACACGCACACGCACCCATATAACTATCCACACTTGGACTCCTATCCATCTTCAGCTTGCTTGCATGTGCCCCCCCACCCTGCAGCAATCATTGTAATCTAGTCCATCCACCTACAGCTAAGTGTACCAGGGGCCTCATCCTAGCTTGCTGCTATCTGTATCACTGGCCGCCACGCCCATATGCAGCTATCTGAACATTGGCATTCTTGCCACACACCAGAAGTTCTAATCACCTACAAGTTATGCATTCTAAGACACCCATCACGCTCCAGGTTATCTATAACCTAGCATTTTAATTCAACAAGCGGCTAAAGACACTGAAGGACTGGTGCCAACCTGCAAGTCATCTGTAATGAGACTCACACCTATAGGAAACATAGGAGTCCTACAAACTTACCAGGTTCCCAAAATATTTATGGGTATAAATATAATAAGGAAGTGGGTATATTGCAGAAAAGCTGTGGGTTTAAAGAAGTGTCCATGAAACCATCTTGATGAGTGTTGGACAGGCCACACGAAGGGCTTGCTCCCTCCCCGCACGACAGGGCCTGAGCTCCGGCCCACCAGGCATAACCCACGAAAAGCACCTATACCCCGTCTCCCGACGGATCTTCTGCCCTCGGACCTCTACTCATCACGGGGCCCAGCCCCACCGGCTCCCCCGGCCGGTTCAAGCCGCCATCTTGGGCCCTGCACCACGAGGCCGCGTGGCCTCGCCCCGACCCTAACCCCGGGCCTGACCGGCCCCGACATCCCGGCACCACCATCCACCCGGGAGGTGAGCGGACCACTTGGCAGGTCAATGGGAGGACGAAGTGTCAAGAGCTCTTCCCCCGCCAGGTGCCGATCGCCTCCAGCTCCCCCAGGCGCTGGCTCCACCCCCTGCTGGGTGTCTGGACACCTTCATCCCGGGCCCTCCGACCTCCAAGTGCGAGGGTCCGGACATCAAAGAGCGCCTGCCCTATAACTGGGGCAACTCCGGAGCAGGAAGGCAGTTGTATCCTGGAGTCGAGAGACACCGAGAGAACTCAGCCTTGACGGACTACTGGCGCTGCCGTAGCCCGCTCTTGTGAACCATCGTCCTGCCTGCTGGCGCTGCCGCGGCTTTCTGCAACATCCATCCTCGTCGGGACCTGCTGGCGCTGCCGCGGCCCGTTGTAACGACCATCCTCACCGGGACCTGCTGGCGCTGCCGCGGACCGTACATCGACCATCTTTCCGGGACCTGCTGGCGCTGCCGCGGACCGTGTACCGACCATCTCGACCGGGACCTGCTGGCGCTGCCGCGGCCCGTACCAACTAAACCCCCAAGCTCGAGGATTGTGAGCTAGTCATCATCTCATCCGAACTACCTGACTGGTAACCAGACTGTCCCGTTCCCCCTTACCCTGCATTGAGAGACTTGAATCGAGGGGACCCCTGAGTCCAGACCTCCTTGTACCATTCAACCGTACCTTAAGAAGTGCTTATAAAGAACACTGAACCTTATCCGTGTGTGGTATCTGTCTGTGGGGGGGAAGTTACTTGTCTGTACGATCGCTGGAGACGGCTCTCCCCGGAGGCCTCTCCTCCTGACCCCGGCCGACCCTCCCGGTCCGTCTACCCTTTCTAACAATGAGAAAATGGAAGTAACCTTTGACTTTCACAGAGGAAGTGGTAAGATGCGGAACAAACCTACCATCAGAAGTGGTTTGACTTCCAAATACGTAATATGATTCCATAAGGCCGGGCAGGCACACGAGTTTACTCATAGTAGAACAACAAAGACAGAGTTAGAGACTACAAAGTGTCCAGTGTTACAGCAAATAGAGAAATTGGCAGACTGAGGGGTAGCCCTTGCCCAGTATTTCTGTTGGCGACTGTTGCCAAGGTCGCATATTCCATTTCTTTGACCAGGGCAGACAACTCCAACCACATCAATACATTTTCTGTATGCATATATTTTAAGCGAGCCGCATTCACAACACACTACTGTTGGTTCAGCAGACTGACTGGAGTATCCATTCATAAATCAGATGACAACATCCTGAAAAATGACGGGTGAAGCTGGGCTGAACTACATACTAAAAACAAGCATTGTCAAAACCAATTGGTTTGGCGTTGTCTTCCATCCTTTTGGCTTGATCAATGCTAGTTTTTCCACAGGTTTTATAAAGCATAGTTGAGGGAGCTGCTGGGCCCTTGCCTAAACAGATTTAAATACAAAAATTAAAAAAATTGATGAAAGCAAAAATACGTTGGTCTCAAAAACGACACTTTGCCATACATGCCTCTGGCACTTAACAGAACTAATTTGTGTGCATGTGTGCTACCAGTGAAAGGGCATAAAACCATCAATCACAGTGAAGTCTGCCAATAGCTGATGTAGGCTGACTCACTACTCCATGCAGTATGGTGTAGTGGGAGGAAGGAAATTGTGAACAGCAGCAGACCGATGGTTGAACAGGACTATATAATTCTACTAAAATCAAAAGGTGTTTGTTAACACCAGACCTAAAAACAGCACCAGCAGGCACATAACTAAATTGAAAAACACATCACAATAAGCTAGTTTCGAATACATACTATAGCAAAATCTGACTATTCTAAACCTTGCATATATGTGAGAGTGAAGAAAAGGTGGCCTGCGAAGAAACCGGGTCATAACTACAAAATGTTTCTGCCACCCATCTCCCTCAACCCCAAACCTGATAAGTAAGATCTCCTTTCTACTCCGACTCCACCCCCTTGACTTGAAAGGGCTTTATTCATTGGCAGCAGCTTTTTGCTTTCTACAGAGGGTATCAATCATGATCCTTTGCCCAAAGCGGGCAGGTCTCTGGCACCTGCACACATACCAGGGCCTTCTATTAAACTGGAGTTTTGGAGAACAGAAAGAGAAGCATAGGGACAGAACCAGCTTCACACTAAAAACAATGAAACCTATTGCGAAGGGCACCATCAGATAAAGTCTAGATATTTTGGCGTGCCTTGATGCTCCTATAAACAAGTAATGCAAACAATTCTTAATTGTTGATATTGCTGCAGCCAGACTCGAGTTGAAATCCATCATACGCTGCATAACAATCAGTGCAAAACAGACATTCGTCTCAGGTACTTAATGACACAGATATAACCTGCCCAGGAATCATCTAGAGCACCAGGAGGAGCTTGGGTTAAGGACCACATCATAATCTGCCTGTTATAATCTAATTTGCCCAAATAGTAGGTCAAACAAGGCCTTAAGAACAGGGCAAGTTGGAGGTGCTGAGTTGGAGGTGCCTTGTGCTCTGTGGGCCTGCATGGTATCACCAGATGAGAAGACAGACCCTGATTGGCTAAGCATTCCGTATATTATTGTATAGACTGCTGCAACACAATAGATTACGTTTCTATAGTGTTTCCTAGGGACGTCGAATTAATGGTTACCATTTATGGACAATTCTTTAAAGCTACTGTACTATGGAACTACCGGAGTGGCCAAGGGCTGTAAAGTCCCAGAAGGCATAACATTATTAAATGCAAAGGCAGAATTTATGTATTGGGGACCTTAATTCTAGCTGGGGGAAAAATAAATACGATAAAATAAATCTGTAAATTACACCATTGATTACAGCAGGGCAAACTTCCAACATATTACAAAGGCAAGCTATTAAAATGAATTTTAGTCCGGGAAAAGTACTTTCACTGCACTCAAAATAAACTTGTCTGAACACCTGGCAGCAATTTTCCTCACCCACAAACACTTCAGAGGCAAAATGTAAAGAAGTTCTAAAGGCGAGAAAAACACTGTTCAAGAACTTCGACGAAGCCACCACAAATAAACAGAAGAGTCGACCTAGCCACACACAGACAATTACATCATTTTCTACACTTAAATTAAAGTCCGTAAAACCAAAAATATAATTCTATACAAAATAATGTTACTTTCATCAATTAAGTGAAAGGAATGCAAGAGTACCACAAAGAAACCGAGTAACGAGCAGATATTACCCAGAGGACGAGAAACTTGTGAACTATGAAAGGCCTCAGAGTCCTCAATACAAAACTCATGGAAGAGAAATATAACTACAACAAAACCAATTTAGTGGCGAGTATACCACAAACGGAGTCGCAACAGAATTCTGGACAGGACATCAGTACTCGAACCTGGTTAGATTACCTTTCCCTAAAGCATACCTAGTGGGCCACAACGACGGCAGCACCCAACAACATGTTCTTATTCTACAACTAGCCATGGCAAAGCTCTTTTTGGCACCTGAATCACTATGCCAACCTTCTCCTGAAAACCACTACCGTACAACTAAAAGGCACAGATATCCGAATATAAAACATATTCCTCAAAAAAGATATTATAAGGAGACATAGCAAAGGTCAAACAATCGATACGCCAAATGTCGCCCAGGAAAATCCTCACTTGTGGCAAAAAAACAAGGAAACTATTGCCCTTTAATCTGTAAAACAGTCACTACATCACATTGGTGGTCTTCTCAACTTTTTAAATGGGCAAACGTTGCTCTCTCATAAGCATAGAAATTGAACCAGAACAGGCAATTAATTCGAGACCAGTTTTATATCTGACAAAAAAAAGTTGCAAATCAGATTTTAAGAACGCTTATTACATTCAAACTTCTGAATGTAAGTCAGTGGCAGTCACCAATATAGTATTTGTTTAGGCAGTGCATGTCTAATACAAAGCCTGTTTTTGGACCTGTAAGCATCTTTGGACACTGTAAGCTACGAGACTCTGCTAGATACACTAACCCACGCGACCAGGGATTTGTTGAACTATCAAAAATTGTTTTACCTCCTGACTCACAGGTAAGAATCAATTGTATCTCCTTATCTTCTGCTGTGACAAAGAGTCCCCATCTCAGATGAACAATGCATCCTTTCATGTCTAGCTTTTACAAGGAACAGACGATAGCATAGTCATTCGTCCCCACAGAGTTGACACCCAGCTTCATCCCAAAAGAAACACCTCAAAATGCACAGAAAATCTGAAACCGCTCCTCAGAAAGCTAGAACTTTGGACAGCCTCATTTCCACTGACAAAACTCAAAAACAATTTTCACTGTTATAAAGAAGCGAGAACTCACAAAAGATAGCAAAAAAAAACCTTATCACTTCAGTTATTTATGCATTAGCAAAGCCCCCAAGATTGGCCCTTTAACCTTTCACTGACCCCAAAAGAACATCCTTTAAAATTAACTAAATCTACCCATTATAAACTGCATCTTTATGAAAAATCCTACACAAAGAATCCGAGGAAGGTATGCAACTGCGGTCTACTCTTACCTCAACAGTGGGAAAGCTATTCAGATTGGTCTACCGAAAAGTTGCACATCTTCAATAGAACCTGCCCCTTTATATTCGGCACACATTATTAAAACAAGTGAAAGAGTGGTCACATAGCCAAATTGTTCAACTCTTACCTGGCAGCTGCTTGAACTTCGCATCAATGTGGCGTCATATACAAATAAAGCCAGAGTCCTCTTTTCTGGTAGAGACTGGGCTCTCGGCACCTGCATTTTCTATAGGCCATATTCACATTAGGAAGACTGCCATGACTATGTATTTTAAATGAAAAATACGCCCCTAACCTACTATCAACTTAGACCCGCAATTGGATGCTCATCTAAGTCTGCAAAACCTAAGCGACGAGTACCCTCAGCCACTCTCCAGAGACCCGCCAATCTTGCCACATTTTGCACACTCGCAGACTCCATAGAGCCTCAAAACTATACACACTGCCAAGCTCTAGCTCAGGTTAACCTGCCACCACACACACTCATCCTCCTGTTTAGGTCTCGCCTAGCATCGCAGCGCATGCGCTGCCCGCTCTGTGAGATCTATTGTCGTTTTTCTTTCGGAAGTGGGGTCGAAGCTCCGCCCTGTCTCCTTTAAGCACCGCCCACCGGTCTGGATCGTTTGCAAGACGGCTGTCGCATGGCACGCTTTCACTTTCCTATTTTATTTTTTTAATTTGCGCAATGGCGTGGCGACAGCTTGTTCCACAGTGTGTTTGGTTTGTACTTGGAGAGATAAACATTAACGGCGCAAAGTTTCCATTCATCCTATTGCAGTTTTTGCAGTTTTACATACAACAAAGTCTCTTCTTGACACGCTGTCTTCTGCGTAATGCCACATGCTCCCGTTATTTCTTGCACTGTCAGGAGCGTGTTTAACAACTATATTGTTCTCAGTAGGAACTCCATTTGCACACACTCCCCTGGACGTGCTAACGCGGGTCACATGACCGCGAAGCAACGCCCCTTACCCACGTGATCCGGAAGCAGCTGCATATCCAAGACGCTGCGGCTCCGGTAAACAGATCCTACAGGGAGATGCAGCTGGTCCTGTTAGGTACAACGCAGGGTGATCGGTTCCACACAGTGAGTACCCAGGCTAATTGTGGGAGCCCCCGTTTTCTGTGCTTCATTTATGACTATGCCCATGGGGGTATTTTGACTCTTTTACTTACTTCGATCTAGATCGTGTAGAGAACGAATCACATGACCCCGACTCCCATGAGGCACGCGAACATCGCGTTTTTAGTAAGCTCCTCTTCTCTTCCCCATTTGAACTTGACCTTTGTGTTCTTTACACATTTGCGAATCAGACTACATAAACAACGCTAGCGATCTCGATTTTGAATATTGTCAAGCGGCACGCTCGCCTTATTGAGTAAGAGTGTTTAATCACCCACCACTAAGTATGGATGCATGTGGGTTTGATATAACCATGGACCTCGGGATATTTTTCGATAGGTCCTGTGTTTGCACCGGTGCATTGGTACTCTTTACTGTTCATGGAGTACGCTGACACCCACTCGATTGAGTATGATGAGTGGGTATGTTTTCTGTGTGAGTGGCTCTTTATCATCACTGTCAGGTGCGAGTGATTATGAAAGTCCACTGCCTCTTATTCAAGGAGGCACACTGAGTTGGACTATTATCTCACGCTTCACTAATCTTTTGGAAATTACAGGAGCACTTATCCCATAATGAAGAATTATTACAGCTACTAGATTTATGTTCTGTGATTTTGTGTTTATCTCCACAGATTTTTCCCTTTCGACGAATGGACTCATAACTGTGAGTAGATGGTTAGGTTTTAGTGACCAAGGGCAGGGTACACCTTAGCGAGTGTACACCCCCCGGGTCACGTTCACTGGTCCTGACGAAAACCTGGTAGTAACAACTGATGGTTGAAACATGTAGACCGCCTTTTTGCACTATTATCCACTAAAACATACTGTAGGTCAATCTAACCTAGCACGGTATCTCAATAAACTTTAACATTGTCCAATTGCCCTAGAATAAATAATTTTGAATAGATTACATTTGGCCAATTTTTAACCAACACCCTTTTTCTACTCACCTTCACAATAAAAAAAAAACAGCTCCACTGTAATCAGGTGTCACAGCACACATGGATGGCATTCGGTTATCTGGGTGGGACCCCGATGATGAAGCATGTCACCAACTAGGTTGGTGAGTGAGGGGTCTTTTTAAGAAATAAATTTCCTTTCTTGTGCTCCACATTCCAAATACCATTAAGACAGGGCTCGGTCTATTGGGTATACTCCTCATTTTTGTTTGTTGTAATGCCACATTTACACACCTTTCCTCTGTAGATGGCAGGCGGGCTATCACTTCTCCCCACCAATAGCTTCTTTTCGTCTGCACAGTCCTCTTTGCAGGTTTTGAATTGTATTCTTTTGTTCGTATATGTTTTACTTCTTAAACACTCTAGTCATAGTCACCATATTTCTCCCGTTTATACCACATGTTTTCAGAAATTCGTCCTACCCTCAACTGTGTAAAATCGGATCAGGCGTTGTTAAAACGAACCATAAGGGACAGTCTGGAAACATTGTAATTGCTGTTCGACTTCTTTTGGGCCTCCTGAAGTCGACCTCAGTGCGACCAGGAGAGGTAGTTCGTTGTTTTGTACACCTCTGGTGATATCTAGTGGTGTTTTTAATGCTTCCGTTGTTTTCTACATTTCCTTAACCCCTTCAGTGCCCATGACGAGCTGGACTCGTCATGGGCCGCGGTGGCGCTGTGCCCATGACGAGTCCAGCTCGTCATAGACCCCGCCCGCTAATGCAACGGCCGGCACTGGGCGGGGAAAGGGGCGGGCACTGAAGGGGTTAAAAAATGCTGAAACCGAAATAAAGCAACTAAATGCTAAAAGAAATAAGGCGGAGCAATCCGTATTTTGGTGCATTTCATCAGTAAAACAATCTTGCCCTCAGACACTGAAGTAGCCCAAAAGAGCACCATTTGATCATGGTAATGTATTGTGAGTTTTGTGGAGAAAAAGCTGGGGACCCCCTTGCTTCAATTGTGAAGTGATCGCTTGATAGGACAAATTGATTTATGCCAAAGAGGCTGGTTTATAAGTAGGTCTTCGCGATTTCTATAAGGGCTGTGCTTGTTATTCTGGAAACATCTTGTGGGTTTTATGAAAAAGGCATTCCAATTTCCTGTCCTGCCATTGTCATATAGTGTACCTTTATTTGCGATCTCACTTTCATTGTACTTGCTGAGCTACAAATGGAGAAATGCAGAAGGAACGATGTTTAGGGTGAATTTGTAAGTGTAATTCTTGCAACACTTGCGGTGTAATCAGAATGCACACTGATTTTCCGTGTGTGTTTGCAGTATCTATATGTAAGGAAATTCAGTACCTTCATCCTGCGTGCACCACTAAGTTGATCTTCTGTTCGGCTTGGATGCTTGCCAGGACAAGGCAGTTACACGAGAGACAGATGGAACTCCTTGTCCTAGGCTCTCAAGTCGCCTGCCTAGACAGCGCAGGTCTCGAACATGTTTGTCTCTTTCTTATTTGCTTCTTCACCCATGTGGAACTGTCAAATGGCGCATTCATTGTCTAGAAGCTTGAGTGTGGGGTGTGGCCTTATATTGTTACACGGAATTCTTAATTCTTTATACTCTGAAAACCCTGTACATATATTTGATTTATAAATCACTTCCAAACGATTTGTGAGCATGTGCTAGTCAGTGCAGTACTATCTCGTCAAGCATGCTATTTAAACACACATGTTCCGTCTAACTTCCTTTGTGAATGCTGCACCTGTTGTCCTGCTCCGTATTCCTTATTTTACATTTTAAATGTTATTATTATTACTATTATAATTAATAATAGCACCAGTACCAACTGCTGTAGAACTGTCAATTGTGAAAATATTCTCACCAATATTATTGATAAAGGAATAATATTTGTTTTTACTATTGCCCGGTAATAGCAAAGTGTGACCTGGCTGCTCACTTCCTTTTTTGACACTGGCATGCACTTTGTTTTTTACTTTCTAACTTAATTTACATTCTAAAATGACCATCCGCTATATTAGTGCGGTAAATGTAAGACGGCAGCCGTGCATCATGACATGTGTGTGACATGTTGGTATGGGTTTTTTGTGACATCAATCCATTGCAAAATTCCCGGCCGTTCATTATATATGCGTTTGTTTGCGAAGGTCGATGAAAAAAGCATGGGGAAAAGCCACTAGTCCAGCCTTTTAGAGACAAGACCTATTGACCTTTTCAATGTTTTTTCCCTGTTGAATTCTGTGGCTAGGTTTGTTACCTGGAAGACTGTTGTATGTTTTTTATGGTCTGTTTGTGTGCTTAGCGAGTTACAGCCTTTTTAGGTCTTGCCTAGTGTTGCAGCGCATGCGCTGCTCGCTCTGCGAAATCCATTGTAATCGAGGCGATTTCGGAAGAAGAGTGGAAGCTCCGCCCAAGCTTTTTATTGGTAGCGCGCATCACACTTTATGCTAAACGCACGCTTTCTATTTTAAGCGAGGCTTGTTTGTTCCCTCCCTGTCTCCTTTTCGGCTCGCCCATCCGGACTGGATTTTGCACTCGCGGAGTAACATGGTGGGCTTTATCTGGTGGGTGAGCACTATTTTTTATTACAATGGACACTGATGGGGACAAAGGCGGCTGCAGCGCTATGCACTCAAAATTGTATGTTTTTTTTCTACTTTTAACGAGTGCGGCATCAGCTAGGGACACCGCACTCACCTTTTATTTTTATTTTCAGCGCGGTCTGCTTCGGCCGTGCTCGTTTATTTATTTGATTATATTTTTGCAACGGGTCTCTGCGAACCAGCGGGATTACAGAGCTTTGTTTTCTGCATCCTACGAGTCAGGTGATCCGCTCCACTGTTCTGCTGTGGTGTCGACATTGCCTCTGGATTCCTCCGCCACTCGGGGTGCTACCTCTCGCAGGAGGTTGGTTGTTGCAAGTTAGCCGAGCGGAGTATGGAAAATAGCTACTGAGGAAGTTAACTGCGGGAGCAAAACAGAAGCTGCATATTTTTGGGCGGAGATTTGGTAACCCTTTTCTACAGAGTATTTTTGTATTTTTTTTTTCTTTTTTAAGTCCAGGCTCTGGCGAAGTGCGAGGACGCAATAAATGCAAAACTGGATAAAGGTATGCGTTTCTGTAAACTCAAGCCGTGTCTCTGAGGGCGTTTGCTGCTGTTATATCGTATATCGCTTCTTGCTTCAGGTATTAGTATTTCTGACTATTTGCATGTTACGCACGGCGTGTCCTGGACATTTTCCTAGAAGCACCCCCTTCAAAGGGTGACGTGACCTGGACATGCTTCTGGAGGGGCAGGAAGTCCTCGTGTGCGGCTCCAATGGTCGATACTCTGTTTTCGCATGGCTTGCACATGTTGACTGACTGTAGGGGAATTTCTAGCGCAATAGGACTGTACCATTTGAATAAGGGCAAGGATACCAACAAAAAAAATACCCTTTCTTTCTATATTGCACACTGGTGCATTGTTTGTGATCTCCAGTGGTTATTTAATTATTCATGTTTTTCAAAGCCAAGTGTACTCGACAGCTCATTTCTAAGACGGTATGTTCCACATAGTGTCATAAAAACAGCTTGTGTGAGTGGCATCCACACATTTCTTTTTTATATAAAAGATTTGGAAGTAGTCAGTGTCATTGTTTCAAAGGTATTTGTGCTTTAGCTATTTAGATTGGGCCTACATCTTCACGTCCTGCTTTGCACAATGATACCGACTATTGTCAAATGAATACAGTTGTGTCAAGTATTTATTTGTAAATGATGTACACTATCCCTGGGACTTTGCAGGGCCTTCTCTGTGAAAAGCAGGCGTTTGTAAATGCCCACTGAACGCCAGGGTATGCATCCAAAATTGTTTTGGTGGTGATTTTGGCACACAGAGGGCATCAGCAGAATCACACTGAATGTTTGTACCTCAAGAAAACCCAAAAGCTAGACTAGATATTGCCGCAGTATATCGTATAGGCCTCAATTCCTTTTAATTCTCACTTGAATCATGGCAAATTTATTAATATTAAGATTCGTGCATACCAAAGCCGCCGGAACCCAAGCTGTGGAAAGGATGGTCTTATAGGAAGAGGTTGGGGAGTGTGCAGGGCATTGCCAAATTGCTTAATTGCAACTTCTGCTGCTCTACCGGTCCTTGATGCAGCCCGATGTGTTTAAAACTTGTGCGCGTTGTTGTGCATGTCTGCGTGGAGTTACTCACTCCTTGCAAAGCTAAATGAACGTATCCCTCCTCTGAAGAAACAAACCATTGCCAGATGTGCATGCCATGAGCATAATTAACTTGCTGCTCTTCAGCGATTGCAATGCTATAGGTCTCGCAATTGCAAGAGTTTAAGCTATTGGCATTGTGAATGGCAATACCTTTTATATAGGTTTTAAAAACCAACACGTAAATAAAAGGCATTGTCATTTACAATGCCAACAGCTCGAACTCTCGCAAATGCGAGACCTATTGCATTGCAAATGCTTGTTCACGTTCTCAGCTACGTTCTCATGCTCTGCACAGCATCGCGTCGCGTCCCCATTCTGAACACCCCTGGGCCCCCACCCTGATCCCCTCAGCCACACTCCCTGCACATACAGTGTGCACCATCCACTCCACTGTGTACAGCATCTCATCAGCAGTGTGCTGACCTCCCTAGGTCCAACAGTACAGCCAAAGTTCTAGTTCTCTGCCATTGAAGACTTGTGGGGAGCTACAGAAAGAGGGAAACTGGGCACAGGTTAGCAGTCAGATAAATCAGAGTAAACTAAAGGGGACGGGGCGAGCTGTGATGGGAATTTCACTTCTAGAATCAAAGGAACCTGCTACTTCACTATTCTGGTCAGTCTGATGCAGGGAAGATTAAAGGCTTCATGGCGCTGTGCAAAGTTCTCGGCACACAAATTATAGGAGAAGTTGAGCAATTAATGGGGATGACCGAGAACACAACCATACTTGCATCTGCATGGTTTTCAGACCCTGTCAACCCTAATAAATGCGAAATGGAAGAAGGCGGTCGTCGGACTATCAGCAGAGGCAGGATGCTGACCTATAATTAAGGAGCTCTGGCCCAAGGACTACTGTGGATTTAAAACCTGGTATCGATATCCACTGCCTATTAGGGATGTGTTCCAACTTGTTGTAATTGCTGAGTTCCAACGCCCTGGGGTTAGGTTTATTCTTAAAAACATCAGCGGTGTGGAAAATGGTTGGAAAGGTCACATTTTTCACTCACTTTAACCAACTCTCTGCATTTCTGGAGCATCCACTGTAAAAGCATTACACTTCACAGAGTGCATGAGAGGACCTGCCGGAGACAAATGAGGGGGAGGGGCAAGGAGAGATTTAACAGTAAATGGGGCAGAGGCGGAGAGGAGCTAGGAGACAGAAGAAATGAGACATAAAGGGCTGGGATAAAGGCATGATTAATGAAGAATCAGGTCAAACGGAAACAGAGTCTAAGAAAAATGAGAGGATGGGGTAAGCGAGATAATGTGTTTGTAACAAGTGCAAGGATTGGACAGGGACAGCGACAGTACGAGGGTTGAATGAAGTGACAGGTTGATTAGTCCGAAGGGCTGTGATGAAGAAATGAGCAAGTAAGGAGAGCCAGTCCTCAATTAATGCATTTGTTTTAAAATGTTTATACAGCATCAACAGCAAATCTAGAGACAGACCACTGCATCAGTGATGGTCAGGATTGACAAGGAGGGGATAAGGTCCTGCAAGTCACATCAGAGAAAGTGAACACGGGGCCAGAGTTTCTTGGTGGGGACAGAGGAGAAAGCCACAGTATTTAATGTTCTTATCAGTTGGCAGAACTGAGCAGTTCTTTTTGGTAATAATGCAGACTAGGCTGTGTTTTGTTGTAGTATTGAAATGATTTTCCGCAGTATTGGCAACTTGGCATATAGTTACTTATTCGGCTCTCCATCTACAAAAGGGAGGCATTTGTTGAGTGATGAGGAGCTGTCCTATGTTTTGTGACATTTGTAATAGGAAATGTAGTATTTGTTGGTGGTGATGAGCAGTGGAGCTGCATTTATTAGTTTTAGCAGTGACAAATGTAGTAGTATTTGGCGGCAAAGGTAATGGACACTATTTACTGTTACCTAACCCTGAGTTTGTATTGCATCGTTTTAAACACAACAAACGCAACAGCAGAGTTGATGGGAAAGATGGGGAACAGTGTTTGGTAAGGGTGTTTATGAGGAAATTGAGTGCGCAGTGGCGGCCGTACTGGTTTTTATGAATCGGTCAGTTTTAGGCTATAGATGCAATAGGAATGAAGTATTATTTATTGCCAGGGATGTGAAGAAAGGGAAGGTGATTGGCGAGCAATAAGGAAGAATGGAGGAGAATTTAGAGGGTCTGATTTGTGAGGAATGCATTTGTTTTTGGTGGTGGTAGTAGGAGGAGTAAAGAACACCATGCGGACAGTCATATGAGAGATGGTGCAGTCTTTAATGTGGCAATGAGAAACATCACAATATTTGACTTTAGGGAGGAGCAGTCGCACAGTATTTGGTTGCGGTAATGAATAGAGCAGTGCTTGATGGCAGTAATGAAGAACAGGAGTGATTTGTGGTAGTGGTGAAGAAACATGGAGCAAAATGTGTCTGCAATGAAAAATTATAGCTGAATTCTCAGACTGTGGCAAGGAAGTCTGGGGCATTACTCATTCCTAGACATTACAGCCCTCTCTTACAATGTGGACGTTTTAGCAATGGTGAAGGCGTTGACAGCAATAGGAAGCGAAATAAGGATTAATATTGGTGGCAGCAGATGCCTTGAAATCAAGGATTGATGCACTGACCAAATGAGACTGCTGTAAAGATGTACGTTGACAGAATCTGGGGCATTGCCTGGTCGGTACTGAAGAGTGCCACAACTCTTTGGCCAAGTATATTAACCACTGTAGTAATATGGAAAAAATGTTTCACTACAGTGAACAGTACCTTTTCTGTACAGCAATGTGCTGCATCACGTCTGGGCGAATAATGCCTAAATAGGTCTCAAAACCCCAGATGACAAATAGATGAACACCCTAGAATGCGGATTGCTGTTGATTTTTAGAGGCGCAGTGCTGGAAACTGATAATCATAATTTTTCTCTACACTTCTACACTGGATGGCCCCTTTTAATACAGAGTCTTTATGGAAGAATATAGTCATTATTCGTACAGAGCGCCAACCAAAAAAAAAAAAACTTTCCACCCTAAGCAAGACTTAAAAAGTATGCAGCTCAAGCCCAGGATCTTAGAGTAAATTAGAACAACTCCTTCCTGGTTGGTGTATCCAAAGTGAGGCAAGCACCCCTAAAAGCAAAAACCAGGTGGATACACAATACCATTACCCCAGTACCAAATGATCTCTGTGGGCTACAGTTTTTAGAAAAATGCTCCTTCACACTTACTCATTTTACATACAAGCCAGTGCATCTACACACCAAAATATCTCTCTCACAATCTGACACTACTTGGAAGCCCTCGCTCTACAAGAGCAAAATGGATTAAAGACAAGATGTCCTGAAAACGATGAAGCATTAGATGCGGAGGCATGACTTAACCGTAGCAGCCTGAAACTCTGGCACTCCCTGGGCTCTCCGATGTGGAAACACCTACTCTCAACCCATTCAAATATGAGCTCCACAACACTCGGGCAAGAGTTGACCCTTTCTGACCAGATCAAGCGATCTCAGGTCACATACAAAGAAAGACGCTCTTCTGATGGGTCGATTTGTTCTTGTTTCATTGTTTACAGGCACTTTGTTTACTGCACGCTTGACTTGAATGATAGTAGACATACCCTCCCTTGTGGTCACCCACTAGTGCGCGATAAGTTATGTGATAACATTTGTGTTATTAAGCACTTATTTGACCCTGCACTACTACCTGTGTGTAGGTATTGGGCAATCCGATTCCGGTTCATAGAATAGAATTAGCATCTTTTGTACAGTGCCCAGATGCCTTTGAGCCCTGGTCAACACATTTATGTAACTAAATATTAAACTCCAAATGGTTTCAGCTCGAAGAATCTCTTATTTTATCTTATCAACTACTACTGCAATCACTCCCTTAAAGCCAGACGATCAATGCACACTTTTTTTAATTTTTATTTTTTTTAATTTGACAGGTGTATTAATTTATTTTATATAAAAAAATTTCAGCCACAAACATTTCCCAGACTACTTAATTCCAAATGCACAACTTTCAAACCTAAAAATTACTCCATGTTTTAATTCTAAAATGTTTTGTTTTCTTTTTGTTCCAACTATCTGTGAAGCGTTGCAATACCCTCGCGGTATATAAAGTTTGCGCTATATAAAACTTTATAGAGTATTTCCTAAAATTAGCAAATCCATAGGGTCGGGGGTTTCAAAGAAGCGGAGTTTAATCCTCAACAAATTACATACAAGTCGAACGTAACGACTGAATGCTTGATCATTCCAACCTTCTAGATACCCTCTCTGCATTCCCTACCTAAACTCAGTCAAAACGCAACATAGTAACAGAACGCAATAGTCAGTATGACCAACAGCTTTTTTTAATAAGTGCATCTTATAATGACGGCACAAGCACAATGTAACAACGTTGTTGAATACGCGCGGATCTCACTAAAAGATGCATGTTGTTACAGGAGCGCAATACACACGCGATGCAGCATAACATGTGAATATGTAACACACCATCCCCGTTTATTAGTTGTGCCCAGGCAGCGCATGTGAAGCTCTGTAAGGCATGCTGTATCTAGAATAGGGGCTTCAAACACCTCCCATCTTGGCATTTATGAAGGGCAGGAGCCAAAGGACTGCTTGTGTGGTCGTTATGCTTAATTAGTCCTGTCATTTGGTCTTCCCATCCTCCCAGGAGACTGACACTGTTATATGTGAGCTTACTCTTTTTAAAATTTTTAGGTTAATTGGGAGCACTCTTATTTATGGTCTGCCTTAGTTCGTGTATCATCACGGCACCCTCATGGTTCCGACGGCATTTGCACTTTGTTTAAATGTGGGCTTTTGTTCGTGAACACACGTTCACCCGATCCTGTGAGCATAATAAATACTTTTTTTCAATTGACACCTTGCACTTTCAGTGTGGCACGCCACACTTTTGAAGGCTCTTGTGGCGCCCGTTTCATGAGAGCCGCATTTTAACTACTAGTTTTTTGTTTAAATATCGTTCACATGTCTTGCTAATGAGACCAGCACAGTTACTTCCTTTTAAATAAAAAAAAAAAGATGTGCAACTCGGAACGCACGTGCATCTTAATTATTATTCTTAACCGTGTATTCAAACGGAACAGTTAAGCACTTTATTCAGACCCTTTCTGACATGTCGCCTCCATGTTTTCCTAGCTCTACATTGGGGCACTGAGACATTCTTTTTGATATCTACTACCAGTTGGTATGCTGTTTAATTTAACAAGTACAACACGTTTTTAGATTTACAGTCATTCCACTACAGGTATCCTTGCACATTTAATAATGACTGTCCGGGTGTTCTCCCGGTTCACTTGATCTATTTGACACTCCCCCCTACATTTAAGCAGATCGCTGATCAATTCCACAATCCTTGGAGAGCTTCCTTTACATCCCTGCAGTCTCACCTGGCCCGTCATACGTGTACCTCACAAGATGCCCAAGTAAACGGTTCCCCTAATGCACTAGTGCACGGTGTCCCGGCAGTTACCTGCTCATTTTGCCCAGTCCCTATTTTTTCCCCTTTACAGATCTATTCCCCTTTGGAGGTTCCAGCACCGCCGGTGCTGTGGCTTTCTAGCAGAGTCTCTTTCAAAGAAAGCATGTACACTTTCATGCTACCAAGTGTAAGGTGAGCTCTCTCTCGCCCTTCAAGTGGTCCTCCTCCGCGTACACGCTATTTGGATACCATATAATACATGTATGGCCAGTGTTAGTTTGGCATTTTATTAGTTGGCCTTCCACCGGATCTACCACCTCGGGTTTCTAGTTGCACTGCCATGAATCTTGACATACACCCATGGATGAGAGCATGCTTCTTCCCGGTGGGTGCAGATCTCTGGTATTTTACCTAGTTGTCCTCTCCATGGCCCTTCGGTTCCTTTTAAAATGCTCTGAGCTTGGCTGATTCCCGTATTTCGAGCGTGCAATAACCATTAGTTGGACTGCCGTGCCCTGTACTGCACACTTAGCATGCACCCATCTGGTTGCAACCACAGGCTGCACTATCCTTAAGTGGACCCAAACCAGCCCACCTGGGCTGAACACACCACACGATACCTTTACTCTGAACACAAACACGCTTCTCTTCTCCCTGTAGACTGCGACTACTGTCCTCCCTGCCATCTATGAATCTCTGACAGCCAGCCATGGTGTTTCAGACACAAACAAGCACAGACACAATGCCTCTGGTAGGCTGGCCCCCATGTGCAAGGCTCCTGGCCAGTTCTGGCCCTGCATCCGCCAAGGTTTTCAGGGACGTCCCCTGTTGCTTTCCCAGCACTGCATAGATAGTACGTTCAGAGTGACATTTATATCAATACCGCCATGCTTGCTACCACCACCTTTGCATGCAGTCACAAGATGGGATTAGCTACGTGGATGCACTACGGCTCCTGCAGCAAGTCGCGTTGCAGGATACTCACATGCAATTTTTTGGTCCAACACATAGGCACGCATCCACTTTAGCCTCCACCTACACCATAGTGTGTTAAATTTGCATGGGACGGCATGTTCATAAAGTCCCCATGTAACTAACGGCTTTGCAGACAAATCCATTATTTGACTCAGTTTTTTTAAATCAGTATTAACCTGTTAAAATCGTGTCAGGCTCTGGATGTTACCTGTACCTGGTTTTAAAATCCTGGTGCACGCTTACCCTGTACTTGGTGCCAGGCAAGTATATATGGGTGGGTGTGCGCGCGCCACAGCCCGGCGCTCTCAACATGGCTGCTGTCCTCCTGCTGCTACGTGCATCTGCTCTCCCCTTTACAATGCTAGATGTTATCACCCTGTAACCCGATATATCATCCAGTCTCGTACTAAAATTTCCTTCTTTAGAATATTTTTCCTATGTACCCATCTTTCTGTTTCCATACCAACCATCTGTACCTATCCTACCCATCCATCACCTACAATCTTTTCATCCATTTAATCACCTAGACATCCATTAATGTACTCATACAGGTATCCATCAATTCAAGCACTCATACAAACTATCATTCCACCAACCTATCCATACCAACTACACCTCTGCTTCTTAAATGTTCACATTATCTGGATGGTAACCACATAATTCCACTACACATCACATACATCCACTCCATAACACAGGAGTGCAAAATATTTACATAAATAGCTCCAAGTCTCATTTCTAATTGATCACTCCACCGCAGACAATAAAAAGTAAGTAAAGAAAATTGTCATTTACAACGACAATAGCTCAACTTTCACAAATGCAAGACGGATTTAATTGAAAATGTGTTTTTATCTCTTTTACTCTAATCCTGCAGTGAAAATATTTTGTAACACGATTGTGAGAAGTTGGCCTGGTATATGCTGTTCACTAGTTCTAGTGACCACCTTGTACCATGCCAAGCAACCCTTATGGTGTGGTTGTAAGTCAACCTTTTTGGACTAGCTGCCCTAGTGGTAGCGTAGGCTAAGCAGTCTTTGAGGCTAAACTCGTGATGCGTGTTAAGCAAGCTGTTTTACCAATAGTAACCCCCTTTTATACCAATGAAAGGACACCACACAGATATATATTCAAAATATATATGTATTTATTTCTCAAAGTAACCCCTAGTCTCTTTATGAGCCCAGGAGCACAAATCGTCAAACAAGATTACAGTAGAATACACAGAAGTTGCACTTTATATGGATAGGCCCTGGTGGCCACTCAAACCATATACTAAAATAGTGGTATAAGTACCACGAACAGGAAAGGGAAAAGGCCTAGGGCCTCTAGAATCGCTGGGCCTACAAGGAGCTAACGTCAGTTAGTGACCAGGAGGTCCACGGGTGGCGTGTGCAGAGCAAATAGTCACACGCGGGCTCCCATAGGTTTCAATGGGTGCGTAAAAAGTACAAAGTTACTGCAAAAGGAATCTTCCGGATGACCTAGGAACTTAAGATTTGGAACACAGGCACTAGAGATGTATTACTACACATGGGCACCGGAGTACCAGCTTTACCTCACCCACAGGAAGCGGGTGCATAGGCCTCAAAGTGCGTCGGGTTTCTTCTATCTGTTCCGTTGAGCCTGGGACAAAGATGCTGCAGGCGGTCGGTCGGGAAGAGATGCAGTGGATCCAAGAGTGGATCGGAGATGTTGAAGACCTGTAAGCAGAGGGGACAGTGTTCACAGTCACTAGCCAGTGACCAGCGTGGCACCAGGTGGGTACCAGGCGATGTCGGGTGCAAACAGGTGATGAGGGGTAGCTTGTCTCCGCAGCCACGTGGTCCCTGAAGGTCGACGACGTCCAGGAGTCGGCTCACGAGCTGTCCCACGCAGGCTCTCGCTGTCGGCGGTGTCGGCGACTTGATCGAAGCAAACAAGCCTTGGCAAAAGCAATTGCAGGAGGATTCGGAAATCAGCTGTTGGTTCTGACCAGCAAGGTCAGAGGGATTGCTCCTTTGGAGGGGAGCAAGGGCCAGTCTGGAGCAACCAGACCAGCGGTGTTTGTCGTAGATTTCGTCGCCAAGATGGCCACTAGCCAGCGGGCCAGCAACCGGTTAGGCGCGTCGAGTGGCAAAATGCAGAAGGGCCCCACGCAGATCGTGGAGATGCTGGAGGGCTCACCTTTGGTGCAGATGCTGCTCGAGGGTTGGGCTTCTCAGGACCCAAAGCACAACTTGGAGGGAGCCTCGGTTGTTGCACTGGTCAGCTTGTCGTAGTCGTTTCAAGATGGCTGGCTCCACGTGTCTCGGTGCCTCCACGGGTCTCCTCTTTTCAGGGACTGTGGATCGGGCGGTGAGAGGTCTGGAGGTCCAGGTCTTGTCAGTCTCTGGGCTCGGGCTCCGGCGGGAGGCGGCGGCAAAGCAGACGGTGATTCGCTGGATGGTGCTTGCGTTAGCAAGGTGGTCACTCCCTGACCACAGGGGAGATTTTCTTCAGTCTTCTGTGCAGCAGAATGTCGAAGTTCCCGTCTTCTTCTTAGTTTCAAGTTGATTCCAGGATGTCTGAAGTCTTAGGACACAGCTCCTACCTTTAAGCGGATTCTAGGGGCCGGACTACCTGCTAGGTCCCTCCCTATGGGTGGGACCAGGAAGGGGGGTGGTTACACCCCCAATCCTTTGTCCAGCTCGCCCCAGGCCCGGGACTGGTGTGCCCCAGGACCGGTTTGAACTGGCATATGCACCGAGGCTCCTTGTGAGCCACAGGCATGTCTGGTTTCTTTCAAGCCCTACCTGACCAATACACAAAATCCTGTCTGGGGTGGTGCACGCACCTCCCCTGGCAGGAAACCCTTTGTCCACACCTCCCAAGCTGGAAGGACTCCCAGCAGCAGGAGGGCAGACTTGTGTCTGTGGTGGCAGCATCCATTTTGTGGAGCTGAGGCTATGTCTGATTTTACCCGGGTTTCAGGTACTGTACATGTCGTGTCCCTCTAGAAGGGTGGAATGCTAACCCCGTCGCCAGAATTGGCGAGGGGTTAGTATTCCAATTCGTATGACACCTTACTCGACATGTTTTGATAAAGCCAAACCAAAGATAGCATTTAACCGCGAGGTTCATAATGCACTTAAGAGTATATGGTATGACGATATCTGGAAACAGTAGAAGGAAGTTGTTCCGACCACTGCAGACAGGCTCAGCTCATGCCAGAGCACCATCTCACATGGAACCAAGCACTCTGCCTTCAGGATTGTTAAGGCCTGCCATAGGAGTGACTTAGAGGTTACCAGGTGTCCCATTTAAGGTTAGGTATAGGTATACTACACCTAAGTAAGAGGTGATTACACCAACTTACCCCAGCTGAGTGATCAGCCAGTTGTGTCAGATTGTTAGGCCAAGCCTGGGGTGGCATAATACATGCTGCAGCCCCTGGCAGGCCTTGGGTACACCAATGCCCTGGGTACCTAGTGTACACTGGTACAGGGGCTGACAGGGTGATCCACTTCCAATTGGTTATGCACCTAGGGTGCATAGGTTTAATTTAGTAGAGAGAACAGCAGGCTGGGGGTCTGATTGGCAGGCCCACAGCCTCAATATGTCAAAAACCAGTGAAGCAAAAAGCAAAAATTTGGGGTGACCATAGGATAGCAGACCCTACTCTCCTACACAACCCCCCCCCAAACGCTGGGACATTAAACTAGCCTTGACCAGTCTCGTCTTCATGTCCTAAGTGGAAGTACCTGGAGAGACCATCTGCATTCCCATGGTCAGTACCTGGCCGGTGCTCCACTGTAAAGTCCATCCCCTGTAGGGAAATGGACCACCTAAGCAGTTTGGGGTTTTCACCCTTCATCTGATTTAGCCACAAGAGGGGCTTATGGTCGGTCTGAATCTTGAAGTGAGTGCCAAACAAGTATGGCCTCAGCTTCTTCAGGGCCCACACCACAGCAAAGGCCTCCCTCTCAATAGCTGACCAATTCTTCTCTCTGGGGGTCAACCTTCTGCTAATAAAAGCAATGGGTTGGTCTTGACCATCTACATTAAGTTGTGACAGCACAGCTCCCACACCCAACTCAGAAGCATCTGTTTGGACAATAAACTCTTTGGAGTAGTCAGGACTTTTCAGGATAGGTGCAGAGCACATGGCCTCCTTCAGGTCATCAAATGCCTTTTGACAGCTTACTGTCCACTGAACCTTTTTGGGCATCTTCTTGGATGTCAGATCATTAAGAGGAGTCACAATGGACCCATAGTTCTTAACAAACTTCCTGTAATACCCAGTCAAGCCCAAGAAAGCTCGAACTTGAGTCTGGGTGGTTGGAGGGGACCAATCCTTGATGGACTGTATCTTACTCTCCAGTGGTTGAACTTGGCCCCCACCTACAAGGTGGCCCAAATACACAACCTTACTCTGCCCTATCTGGCACTTAGTAGCCTTGATAGTGAGGCCTGCCCTTTGCAGAGCCTCAAGAGCCTTCTTCAGGTGGATCAGGTGATCCTCCCAGGTGGAACTAAAGACAGCAATGTCATCAAGATATGCTGCGCAAAAGTCATCCAACCCAGTAAGGACTTGGTTCACCAGCCTTTGGAAGGTGGCAGGTGCATTCTTCAGACCAAAGGGCATCACCACAAACTGATAATGCCCACCTGGGGTTGAGAATGCTGTTTTGGCCTTAGACTCCTCAGCTAACCTGATTTGCCAATAGCCAGCTGTCAAGTCAAATGTGCTCAAAAACTTTGCAGAAGCTAGTTTGTCTATGAGCTCATCTGCCCTTGGAATAGGGTGTGCATCTGTCCTGGTGACAGCATTGAGTCCTCTGTAGTCCACACAGAACCTCATCTCTCTCTTGCCATCTTTGGTGTGAGGTTTGGGGACCAGAACCACTGGGCTAGCCCAGGGGCTCTCTGAGGGTTCAATGACACCTAATTCCAGCATTTTATGTACCTCAGCCTTTATACAGTCCCTGACGTGGTCAGGTTGTCTGTAAAGTTTGTTCTTTACAGGCAGACTGTCACCAGTGTCCACAACATGGGTACACCAGTCAGTTTGACTAGGTATCAAGGAAAACATATGTGAAAATGATTGTAGAACCTGTCTACATTCAGTCTGCTGATGGGCAGTGAGGTTGCCTCCAAGGGTCACTCCTTCAACTGAGCCATCTTCAGGGTTCTGAGACAACAGGTCTGGGAGAGGGTCACTCTCTTCCTCCTGTCCCTCATCTGTAGCCATGAGCAAGCCCATGTCTGCCCTGTCAACATATGCTTTAAGCCTGTTAACATGGAGTACCCTGTGGGGACTCCTGGGAGTTCCTAGGTCCACCAAGTAGGTGACCTCTCCCTTCTTTTCCAGGATTGTATGGGGTCCAGACCATTTGTCTTGGAGTGCTGCTGGGGCCACTGGCTCCAACACCCATACCTTCTGTCCTGGCTGATACTCAACCAAGACAGCCTTTTGGTCATGCCAAGCTTTCTGTAAGGCCTGGCTTGCCTCAAGGTTTTTAGATGCCTTCTCCATATACTCAGCCATCCTGGAGCGGAGACCAAGTACATAGTCCACTATGTCTAGCTTAGGCTTTTTGAGAGGTAACTCCCATCCTTCCTTCACCAAACACAGTGGGCCTCTCACAGGGTGCCCAAACAACAATTCAAAGGGGCTGTAGCCAACTCCTTTTTGTGGGACCTCTCTGTAAGCAAACAGAAGGCAGGGTAGAAGGATATCCCATCTTCGCCTGAGCTTTTCAGGTAATCCTTTGATCATACCCTTTAGGGTCTTGTTGAATCTCTCAACAAGCCCATTGCATTGTGGGTGATAAGGGGTGGTGAACTTGTAGTTGACACCACATTCCTTCCACATAGCTGTCAAGTATCCTGACATAAAGTTGGTACCTCTGTCAGATACTACCTCCTTAGGAAACCCCACTCTGGAGAATACTCCCAGCAGGGCCCTGGCCACAACAGGAGCTGTAGTGGTCCTAAGGGGAATTGCCTCTGGATACCTGGTGGCATGATCCACTACCACCAGTATAAATCTGTGCCCAGATGCAGTGGGAGGATCCATGGGACCCACTATGTCTATTCCCACTCTTTCAAAGGGGACCCCCACCACAGGTAGTGGTATTAGGGGGGCCTTTGTTGTGCCACCTGATTTGCCACTGGCTTGGCAGGTAACACAGGAGCGACAAAACTCCTTTGTATCTTCATTCATATGAGGCCAGTGAAAGTGAGGGACAAGCCTGTCCCAAGTCTTGTTCTGGCCTAAGTGTCCTGCTAAAGGAATGTCATGGGCCAAGGTAAGAAGGAAGCCCCTAAATTGCAGAGGTATGACCAACCTCCTGGTTGCACCAGGCTTGGGGTCTCTAGCCTCTGAATAAAGGAGCCCTTCATCCCAATACACTTTATGGGTACCTTGAGCCTTCCCAGCAGCCTCAGCAGCAGCCAGCTGTCTGAGGGGTTCAAGAGAGGGACAGGATAACTGAGCCTGCCTCAAGTCAGCCCTTGAAGGTCCCCCTGTCCCCAGAAACTCAACCTGATCAGGTTCAAGCTCTTCAGGGACAGTTCCTTCAGGGTCCTCTAGATCAGCTTCCTGGGAAGGCTGATCATCACTCTGAGGCAGGGGGGAAGGCACAGCCTTGACCCTCCTGTTCTTCTTCTTGGTAGGTGCTTGGTCCATTGTTCCAGGATCCAAGACCTGTGGTTCAGTGAGGCACTTTTTGGCCTGTGACCTGGTCACAGCAAGGACATGTGATGATATACCTAACATCTCTGCATGAGTCCTGTACTCCACTTCTGACCATAGAGAACTCTCTAGGTCATTGCCCAACAAACATTCTACTGGGAGGTCTGCACTAACCACAACCCTTTTGAGGCCAGTTACCCCTCCCCATGAGAAGTTAACAACTGCCACACTGTGTGAAGTAGTGGCATTGCTGGCATTGGTCACCAGGTAGTTCTCACCTGGTATGTACTGTCCAGGATCCACAAAGCCTGGTGTCACCATAGTGACACTGGCACATGTGTCCCTGTAGGCTTGAGCCACTTTGTCATTAATTAAAGGAGTCTGTCTGTACTTGCCCAGGTTACTGGGGCTCACAGTCAGGGACAAATCAATGTCCCCATCACAGATCAAGACTGCCTGTGTAAGGGTTCTGTCTAAGTCAGAATCTCCTTCAGTTCCCATAGTGATTCCCACTACACCCTTTGTCTGGGGACCAACACTGCTAACAGTAGTACTGGGAGCAGGTGCCTTAGGGGCAACAGTGTTGGGGGCTCCACCCTTTTTGCAATCACTAGTCCAGTGAGTTGTATTTTTACAATGATTGCACCAGGGTTTCTTCTGACCTTCTTTCTTCTTTTTGGACTGTTGGGACCCACCCTCCTTAGTAGTAGTTTGGGGCCCTGTTGAAGACTTCTGGTCTTTAGGTTTCTGATCTCCACCCTTTTGGTCTGTTTTCTTCTGATCACCCCCTTGGCCCTGGTTCTGGTTCTTTTGCTTAACCCTGGTTCTGACCCATTTGTCTGCCTTCTTTCCCAATTCTTGGGGAGAGGTCAGATCAGAGTCAACCAAGTGTTGATGCAGTTGCTGGTTTTGACAGTTATTTAAAATCTGCTCTCTCATCATCAAATTATACAATCCTGTAAAATCAGATACCTTACTTCCCAGCAACCAACCCTCCAAAGCCTTAGTGGCACATTCAATGTATTCAGACCAGTCCTGAGTCTGTGTCTTTTGGGTGTCTCTGAACATTAACCTGTACTGTTCAGTGGTTAAGCCTAACCCATCTACCAGAACACTCTTCAGGACTCTGTAGTTTCTGACATCCTCTTCTCTAACAGTGAGGAGTCTGTCTCTGCCTCTTCCTTCAAAGGAGAGCCAGAGGATTGCTGCCCACTGATCTTCAGGAACCTGCTGTACTTTGCAGGCTCTCTCAAGAGCAGTTATCCACTTGTGGATGTCATCCCCACTTTTGTAGGGGGGCACAACCTTAGACAGGTTTCTATTGTCGAAAACCCTATCTTTGTCCTTAGGGACAATGCTGCCACCAGTGGGTATAGACCCACTCTCTTTATGCTGTCTAGCCTTGCTAAGTTTCTCTTCCATCAGGGCTACTTCTAGCTCCTGCTTCCTGATCCTCAGCTGGGCCTCTTGCATCTTGGCCTCATGTTCCCTCCTCTGAGGGGTGGTCATCCTTCTCCTGGAGTGACCTTGAGAGCCTCTAGAGCCATGGGAAGCATTGGAGTCACCTGAGCGATTCCTTTGCCTTCCAAGCCCTGTGTTAAGTCCACTGGGGAGATCCAGTGGGTTGAACCCACTGTCAGTCCCCAATAGCCTTGGTTTAGCTGGGCCAAGTATAATACTTGGCACTGGGCTAGTTCTCCCTTCATCCTCACTACTGTCAGTATCCTTTTCACTCTCATCCTCTGTGGTAGGCATCCCATCTAAGGGGTGACTATTGGGAAGGGGTACTTCAGTGGCATCTTTAGAAGGGGGGCCTCCTGTTCCTGACCCTAAGGGGGCTAACTGGGAAGCTTTCTTGAGTGCTCTCTGATTCTCATCATTCTGTAAGAGCTCTCTGAGCTCAGCAGAGTTTGGGTTCTTGGGCTGTTTAAGGCCTCTAAGAGTTGCCAAATGCCTGAGCTCATTCTGATTAAGGGTAGCAAAGCTGGATGGTGCCCTCTGGGGGTCACTCTCAACAGAGATGGGTACAGTAGACCCCTCTGCCCCGGCCATTGCTCTTAAGTGTGGGTGGATGTGTTGCAATCTACCTACACTTGGGTTTACCTACTAAACCTATCTAGTAGTTGTAGTCAGGGTGTGCTACTCCCTTTGCTCTACAACAACTAAGTTCAGTAGAACTTATGTATATCTAATCTTGTTTTATATGTACCTACAGGTACCTATGTGATCTTTCAATTGGTAACCAAGAGATTACAATGGTAAAACACAGCAAGCTCAAATCCAACCGCTGCTCACCAATGTGAGAAGTTGGCCTGGTATATGCTGTTCACTAGTTCTAGTGACCACCTTGTACCATGCCAAGCAACCCTTATGGTGTGGTTGTAAGTCAACCTTTTTGGACTAGCTGCCCTAGTGGTAGCGTAGGCTAAGCAGTCTTTGAGGCTAAACTCGTGATGCGTGTTAAGCAAGCTGTTTTACCAATAGTAACCCCCTTTTATACCAATGAAAGGACACCACACAGATATATATTCAAAATATATATGTATTTATTTCTCAAAGTAACCCCTAGTCTCTTTATGAGCCCAGGAGCACAAATCGTCAAACAAGATTACAGTAGAATACACAGAAGTTGCACTTTATATGGATAGGCCCTGGTGGCCACTCAAACCATATACTAAAATAGTGGTATAAGTACCACGAACAGGAAAGGGAAAAGGCCTAGGGCCTCTAGAATCGCTGGGCCTACAAGGAGCTAACGTCAGTTAGTGACCAGGAGGTCCACGGGTGGCGTGTGCAGAGCAAATAGTCACACGCGGGCTCCCATAGGTTTCAATGGGTGCGTAAAAAGTACAAAGTTACTGCAAAAGGAATCTTCCGGATGACCTAGGAACTTAAGATTTGGAACACAGGCACTAGAGATGTATTACTACACATGGGCACCGGAGTACCAGCTTTACCTCACCCACAGGAAGCGGGTGCATAGGCCTCAAAGTGCGTCGGGTTTCTTCTATCTGTTCCGTTGAGCCTGGGACAAAGATGCTGCAGGCGGTCGGTCGGGAAGAGATGCAGTGGATCCAAGAGTGGATCGGAGATGTTGAAGACCTGTAAGCAGAGGGGACAGTGTTCACAGTCACTAGCCAGTGACCAGCGTGGCACCAGGTGGGTACCAGGCGATGTCGGGTGCAAACAGGTGATGAGGGGTAGCTTGTCTCCGCAGCCACGTGGTCCCTGAAGGTCGACGACGTCCAGGAGTCGGCTCACGAGCTGTCCCACGCAGGCTCTCGCTGTCGGCGGTGTCGGCGACTTGATCGAAGCAAACAAGCCTTGGCAAAAGCAATTGCAGGAGGATTCGGAAATCAGCTGTTGGTTCTGACCAGCAAGGTCAGAGGGATTGCTCCTTTGGAGGGGAGCAAGGGCCAGTCTGGAGCAACCAGACCAGCGGTGTTTGTCGTAGATTTCGTCGCCAAGATGGCCACTAGCCAGCGGGCCAGCAACCGGTTAGGCGCGTCGAGTGGCAAAATGCAGAAGGGCCCCACGCAGATCGTGGAGATGCTGGAGGGCTCACCTTTGGTGCAGATGCTGCTCGAGGGTTGGGCTTCTCAGGACCCAAAGCACAACTTGGAGGGAGCCTCGGTTGTTGCACTGGTCAGCTTGTCGTAGTCGTTTCAAGATGGCTGGCTCCACGTGTCTCGGTGCCTCCACGGGTCTCCTCTTTTCAGGGACTGTGGATCGGGCGGTGAGAGGTCTGGAGGTCCAGGTCTTGTCAGTCTCTGGGCTCGGGCTCCGGCGGGAGGCGGCGGCAAAGCAGACGGTGATTCGCTGGATGGTGCTTGCGTTAGCAAGGTGGTCACTCCCTGACCACAGGGGAGATTTTCTTCAGTCTTCTGTGCAGCAGAATGTCGAAGTTCCCGTCTTCTTCTTAGTTTCAAGTTGATTCCAGGATGTCTGAAGTCTTAGGACACAGCTCCTACCTTTAAGCGGATTCTAGGGGCCGGACTACCTGCTAGGTCCCTCCCTATGGGTGGGACCAGGAAGGGGGGTGGTTACACCCCCAATCCTTTGTCCAGCTCGCCCCAGGCCCGGGACTGGTGTGCCCCAGGACCGGTTTGAACTGGCATATGCACCGAGGCTCCTTGTGAGCCACAGGCATGTCTGGTTTCTTTCAAGCCCTACCTGACCAATACACAAAATCCTGTCTGGGGTGGTGCACGCACCTCCCCTGGCAGGAAACCCTTTGTCCACACCTCCCAAGCTGGAAGGACTCCCAGCAGCAGGAGGGCAGACTTGTGTCTGTGGTGGCAGCATCCATTTTGTGGAGCTGAGGCTATGTCTGATTTTACCCGGGTTTCAGGTACTGTACATGTCGTGTCCCTCTAGAAGGGTGGAATGCTAACCCCGTCGCCAGAATTGGCGAGGGGTTAGTATTCCAATTCGTATGACACCTTACTCGACATGTTTTGATAAAGCCAAACCAAAGATAGCATTTAACCGCGAGGTTCATAATGCACTTAAGAGTATATGGTATGACGATATCTGGAAACAGTAGAAGGAAGTTGTTCCGACCACTGCAGACAGGCTCAGCTCATGCCAGAGCACCATCTCACATGGAACCAAGCACTCTGCCTTCAGGATTGTTAAGGCCTGCCATAGGAGTGACTTAGAGGTTACCAGGTGTCCCATTTAAGGTTAGGTATAGGTATACTACACCTAAGTAAGAGGTGATTACACCAACTTACCCCAGCTGAGTGATCAGCCAGTTGTGTCAGATTGTTAGGCCAAGCCTGGGGTGGCATAATACATGCTGCAGCCCCTGGCAGGCCTTGGGTACACCAATGCCCTGGGTACCTAGTGTACACTGGTACAGGGGCTGACAGGGTGATCCACTTCCAATTGGTTATGCACCTAGGGTGCATAGGTTTAATTTAGTAGAGAGAACAGCAGGCTGGGGGTCTGATTGGCAGGCCCACAGCCTCAATATGTCAAAAACCAGTGAAGCAAAAAGCAAAAATTTGGGGTGACCATAGGATAGCAGACCCTACTCTCCTACAACGATCTTGTAACTTCCTGGACATTCTGCATGTCCTAGTTCACCTATGCATGCCATTTGCCTCAATCATCCTACCCATTGCAGAACCTCCATTTTCCTGCTGAGTCCTTTCTCCAGGGCCCTTCTCCTACATCTAAAAACACAATCCCGCTGTCACTCCCAAGACTGAATTTGGCATTCCCACCTTTGAACAGACATACTCTGTCCAAATTCCACACACTACCTTCATCCACACGAACTGCATTCTTAAAAACGTCAATCACACGAGTGGTTTCAGACATATAGCTAACAACCCCCTACTCACAATTCCCCCTTTTTTAAGACTAACAATATCACTCACCAGCCTATTTACTAGGAGCCCCCCTCCTTTTCTGGAAAGTGTCTTTCATTTTTGATTTGTATACTTGCACCACTCATCTGATTTCTTTGTAATCTGCATCTGGTACCACTGTACCCTCTTCCTTCGGGCGTTTCAACCACCAAGGAACCAATTTTGTGCTCTGCTTACTTCCCCTTAATTCAAATTGACTATCAGCCGTCACAGAGTTGGGAGAAGTTCTACACGCAAGTAACAGATTGCAGTGTTTTCCTCCCGTCTTGACCAACCTTAACCCCTTCGGTGCCCGCCCCTTTCCCCGCCCTGTGCCGGCCGTTACATTAGCGGGCGGGGTTTGTGACGAGCTGGACTCGTCATGGGCACAGCGCCACCGCGGCCCATGACGAGTCCAGCTCGTCACGGGCACCGAAGAGGTTAACAGATATTTGGATCGCTTACTTGACAACTCTATTGAACTTTTCCACTTGACCATTTGATTTGAGATGGAACATAGCAATTATCTTGTGCAAATTACCATACCTCTCCAAATAACTCTTGGTAGAATCACTAATGAATCTACTTCTTGGTGAATACCCACTCAAAAAACGTCATCAAGAAATCCCACAACACTTTCAGATGTAACCTTTACAATTTAAATTTTTGGCTATTTAGAAAAATAGTCCACCAACACAATGCCAAATGTTTCCTGCCAATGTAGAACCGCAAACGGCTCAATTTTGCCCAATCCAAGTTTCCTCCACAGTCCCAGTGGCAACTCAACTGGTTGAAACTCTGAAATCAATGCTCTAGCAGACTTCTAACTTGAGAAATACACACCACACATTCTTACCTGGTGTTCTATAAAACAGTCTATGCCTGGCCACGAAAAATCGGCCATGACCCGTGTTTTAGTACTGGATATACCAATATGTCCCTCATGGGCAATGTCCACTACAACTTTTTTCAGCCCACGAGAAGGCCCAAATGCGTCACTTCTCACCACAACACGGTTCTCTAAGGCCAATTCATCATGCACCGTGAAAAACTCCATCAAATCCACAGGAATCTTCCTTCCTTTCCTCAGGCCACCCTTGTTTAAGAAAGGTTTTAACCTGTGTCAACCCAAAATCTTTTTCTATCTTGCTTTCCCAACTACTCTCCAAAACCACTGATTGCTCTGAAGTCACTAAACTGATATCCCGCAAAGTCAAAGCTACCCCGCACTCATCCAGGTCATCAGACCTGCTTCCAGATAGGGGTAACCTAGACATACAGTAAGAATTTACATTGGTCTTCCCTGGTGCATATTCCATAAAGTACTGAAAAGCTTGCAACTTGGATGCAAGTATGGCCAACCTTGCAGTCATGGCGCCACCTCCCCCTGGTGCTAGCATATAAACTAAAGGTTTCTGGTCAGTTTTGATAATAAATCTAGTACCCCACAAAAAGGCCCAAAAGCGTATATGCCCCAACACACGCCAATAGTTCCCTTTCAATCGCGGAGTTGTTCCTCCGCATCCCTTGGTGTCCTGGATGCATGCAACACACTCCACTCTCTGCACGAGTACACTCCCCTAACCCACAGTTACTTGCATCACCTACCTCAATGCACTTCATGCAATACACATGTGCTGCAGCATAAACTGTGAACATTTGAATATGTAACATTTACCTCATTCACTACAATTACATAGCTCAAAATACAAATTACAATTTCACTTATTCAAGGACTATTTTTTCTGTCTCATCTTTTTAATGTGAAAAATTAGGAAATGATTGGCTTGGGAGATTTCAGTCTCTGATCATGCTCCTGTGTATTTCCCTTTGGATCTCATGAGTAAGACTATGTAATTACTAGTCAAAAAAAGATTAAACACCTCTTTTCAAAAATGATAAAGTTGAAGTTGGCCCTATTACTTTGGAAGTGATATCTTAGCCGGTGTTGAACAAAGGGTCGGTGGACTCTCAATTCTATCTGAAACAGAATTTGTAGGCATTGCCTCAGCAAAAAATAAAAAGAGGGGCTCTAGGAGAAGATACCACGTGGAATAAGGAAGTAAGGAGTCTAGTGCGGCATTTCACTCAGACTCAGCGAGAAGATGATGTACAGAGGTTAATGAGGGCGAGACAGGCCTACGGAAAGGTAATAGAGAGAAGGGCCCATTCCCTTAAACTAGGATACGAATGAATATTCTGGAATAGCAAAGATAAACTGTTGACTCAGAGGGGAAAAACAGCGAATAGGGTCATAATCTGCATTCAAATATGGAAGAAAATGCAGATCTGATACCCAATAATGAAGTTTTAAAGACTATCACACTGTTCTACACACAAATATCCACCCTTAAAGAACTAATTTGACATTTGTTTTGGTATTAATGAGGGATTGTTCTTCATCACACACGTCTTGTTTTTTCCTTTGGAGTGGTTTGGATGAAGCTTTTATTTTTCCAGAGCATTAATCATAACCGAAAAGTTCAATTCTACGGCTCTGGGAGACTAAATAAACCAAACGCAAAGTCATCCCGATTAATCGGGCCTCCATGAAAAAGTCAACCATGGCTACATTTTACTGTTAAATAAGTGTGAGAATATATGGGGGTGCGTTGAATTAAATAATTAAGGGTTTTCTTCCTCCCTCCTTTTTTCTCTTTGTTTTCAAATTTAGTTGGTTTTTTTTGCGCACAGAGTAGAGTTTGTTTGGGGAAGGAAGTTATTTGTGTTCTCTATTCAGTTCTACAAAAAATTGAAAGAATAGCCTTGGACAATGCACTAAAAACACTGCGCAATTTCTATAAGTATTTTATTAATAAATCTGGAAGTGTTTCCCAGGTTTTTATACAATATATGATTCTGGTAACTGATGGAATGTTTGCGATGTTCTCAAGCTTAACTTCTTTTTCTAATCTCTGCTGGTCAACAATTTACTTTAATACACATTTAAAATTGAAAACCAGCATTGGCAAAGTCAATCCATCTCGTCTTTGGGATCTATATGCTTTGCCAATGTTTTTTAGTTATGCTATATAACATCTCTGGTGCAAGAGAGCAACATGGGGCTTGGAGTGAGAAGCACATGATTAAGAAAGCAACGCGGCACGGAGAGGCACAAAAGGACAAGCGCATCATGAGGTGGCAGCTGAGAAGGGCACAGGTGACAGAGAAAGAAAGTGGAGGAAGAGAAGCAAACTAAAGCGACAGCTTGATAACTCTTATGGAGTGCTTAAGACCATACAAAAATAAAGTAAATCCCTGAAAGAGAGCAGTGAAAGGGCAGAAATCAGAAGTAAATTGGCAATTCTCCAAGAGAGGGACAGACAAGAAGGACAAGGCACGCATTGAGTAAGAAGCAGGCAACCTAGCGAAAAAGCCAACTACTGCTGAGCAATAAGTGGGCTGTAAGCACATTTATATTCTTGGCAAGCGACAAAACATCTTTTGCAATCTTTAGGCTCTACCTAAAAAGAAAAATGAGGAATCTGGGGAATGCATTAAATGGTTTTCAAACTGCTAGGTTTGCATGTCCTTTCTCATGTTTGCATAAAGAAATGAAAGCTACAAGGATGCAGTCACCATCGTTTCACGGGCGTCCATGTCACCACCAGAGCAGGGGCGTCCATGTCACCATCAGATCAGGGGCATCCATGTCCTCTTCTGCCTCTTGCGCCATCCAGGATCTATCTCCCTCGTCTACAGCATTACACAGGGTCCATCAGAAACATTCCAAAAACTGACAACTTACAAAGCAGAAGTAACAAATTTAATTTTGCACCAATGCCAGCAAGTTAAATCAACCACTCACAGTGGGTGATTAATTCTCTGATGGAAACAAACATACCTATCCAAAAGCAATATCTGTCTGGCCCCTCCCACCCCCTCTCTTTCCAGGGGCACCACCTATTGAAATGTAGGATATATGGACAACCATCCCATTTACAGGAACTCCAACTCCACATTCGAGAGAAGCGTGGCTGCGGACACAAAAAAGGTGAAAGTTCATGAATGGGACTATTGCTTGAAGGACAGGTGCTCCGACACAAACATGCACAGATATTTAGGGGTTTGCCCTATTAATCCCATCGAAACCTGGGCTCAGGCTACAGAAAACAAACAACTGGTATATTGCGGGAACAAATGATATCACAACTACGCCCGTGAAAATACAAATTAATCACTGGCCATGTGTATAACTATACAAAACGTCATTTATTCTAACTTATTCACAAGCAAAAACCATTTCTCCTGGTTTCTCTCTTAAAAGGTGTGTGCACAATAAACAATTAAATTGTACCTTGACAACAAAAAACACAATTTGATACGTAACAGAAAGAAGAACAAAACACACTGACTAAACAACAAATGTATATGATTCTAATCGATCTTCCAGCATCTTGTAATACAATATGGCTGCAATTCTTATTTATGAACACTCCCATGTGGAATATAGTCCATTTAGGGTCCACTCGAGGGAAGGTCCAGCCCTCATTAACCTTGATATGGGTACTGGAAACCTTAAGTTATTTAAAATTCAAAAGCAGGACTCCTCCAATTAAAGAAAGTCGACACGTTTCAGCCCCATTAATTAAAGCCTCTTCTGGACATAGGAAGAAGAGGAAAAAACACCTGCAATGTAATGTATAATATATTTAACATAGAGGGATGCCTTTCCTACTATAAGTCCATCATTGAAACCCAGTGTCCACACCAAAACACAAAGATTGTCAGAACTGACATCAACAGACTACCTAATAATATCTGCAAACATTTGAAAAGCTCAATTACATCTCTTTTTGTATGTGCATGATCGCAGTTTGCCCCCGTGGCATAATCCCTTTCCAATGTGGATGCTGAAATATCAATGGTAGGTGGACACTACGTTGCATACTGAGCGAGAGACTCAGGACACTGGAATGACAACAATGCTGTAGGTACTTGGTGAATTGCGGGGACACAACATGGTATTTTACATTCTTGGGCAAAGAACAACAGCGATGCAAAGATGCTTTGTTTAATGGAAAGGAACTGTGGCACTAGAAAGGCAATAGTGGTTTGCCTATTTGGAGCACTGTAGTGGTATTTTACATACTGGGGCAAAGGAAATGATAGTGTGATGGTGCATTACATTAGAGCGAAGTGACAGAGGCCTCAATATCTGCAATATCTACTGTCAGAGCAACGGGTATTCTGGCCCCACTCACACAATGTGTAGTCTTTTCCTACTTGAGCTTCAGCGATCACTCCTTACGAGCATGAATATTCAGATCATGCCTGGCACTCCTGAGGAGCACCCCTAGCAGGCTAGCGCACTATACATAATCATAGTAGCATACTGGAACCATCCATGAGCAGCACCCTACTTTAACCTGATGCTCCATAAAATACCAGAGCAACCTTCAAGCATGTGTTATGAGGAGTGTACTGCACGATGTGCATTTTATCCTGGCACAATATTTAATACGGGTGTTCAAGAGAAACCTCAAAATGTGGCTCTTTGACAGAACCCCCTCCTTGATGGAGTGGAACCGGCACCTCCCCTGCGCCGTGAGACCCTTGTGGATGAGTAGTCGTGCTTAAACACATGATTATCGATTATATAGTGTCATTTCTCGTATGATTCTCAATGTATTTTTATGATAACAGCTTACTCTAGCAGAGATGGAATAATTTGGCTGTGGTACCAACATTTGCTTGCGATACATTTTGCAGCAGTCGTGAATCTCTAATGGACATGTACATAAACTGCTGCCAATATTGGAGCCTACTGTGAATAGCCTTTAAAGGGCGCCATGTGGCATTCATGAACTATGATATCAAAAACCGAAAAAAAAATTAAAAAAAATAAATAAACTGCTACTATGAAATGTTGCCATGTTTTATTGCAGAGTCTGATGTATTGAGAGTATTTCATTAGATCCCCTTCATATCTGCCTCCTTAACTTATGGTTTTTTTATCCACCACCTTTGAAAAAATGTGCTTTCATGTGCAGGTTCTGGTCACATTTATTTCAGTGTGCTCAGTAAAAGTTTTATAAGTTTACGTGAAGACAGTAAGCCACAAAGCACAACATTTGCTGCCGGCAAAATAAATGGAAGAGTGGGAAGGTCATCTGAAGGGCAGGTGGAATTGGGTTATAAATGAGGGACAATCTGCTTTCTGCTCTGCAAGTGGTTAATGTTCACAGACACTGGCGACAAGCATGGGTAAAGAGTGCAGGGAAGGCAGATCCCATAGTGCTTACAGTAAAACAACCAGTATACCACAGATCTATAACATCATCTGTTTGCTGAAATGGAAAACATGCTGACAAGGGGATGTAGTGACTCTCACTGTGGGGCACTCGCCATGAGCTTATGTGGGACCGTAGCAAACTGTCATGCCCCTAAGTGGGCTGAATTGAGTGAAGGCATGAGTAATATTTTACCTCCATCGGCTGGGCATGAAAAAAACATTTTACGGTGTATAGTTGTTTGAGTGGGCAATCTCCAAATACATTAGCGATTCCCAGGAGGCCTGGTTTTGGGCGTTTTTGCCCTAGGGCACTATAAGATATTCATCCAAGTAGTGTTACTGAGCACTGATAACCCCTAAAGTAAACTGAACAGTCACAGAAGACAAACAATTAAGCAGGAGCAGAATAGGATGTACCCAAAGAGATTGCAAACAATGTGGTGCTAAGGTCTCCCAAAAGGACACTTGACAGGCACGGAAGAGCTGAGGCAGAACAGAGACACGGGGACCATTAATTTGAAAAATAAGTCAAAACAGAAAACTCTGTCCTGAAGAAGGTGATCCATTTGAAAATTCACCGAAACGCTGCGTCGACTTTTATTGTAGTTTTGTTTTAATCAATTTGATAGTTTTTTAAAATAGTTTAATATGTGAAAATTGTATGTTCATACAAGATTTATGAATAAAAATTGATTTTGTATATTTGTAAATAATGTGTTGTCATTACTGTTCTTAATATCTATTATTGGTTTTGTATGCTTGAGGCCACTTGTTTAATGGTGTATAGTACGACAATTATTCGAATTTGTGATTATACGGTGTTGATTTACTATTAGAATACAACATATGATCCACAACCTCTTTCAGGGACGCGTTTGGTTTCACTCTTGTCACCCAGTCCCTATCTTAAGTAATAGGGTTGCTCCTTTCTTTTTCACTACGTTCACTGCAGAACAGAGACAGCCATGAAAGAGTTGAGCAAACCATGGTGAATTAAACCCTTGGATGAAAGGACCTGGCACAAATCAGTGATTTCATCAATACATTGATCTCCACAGTCAGATAGGGTGTCCTGAGGCTCACCGCCACTAGACCAGGAAGGCACTAGTCCTGCTGACATGAGCCATCTTACCTTGCCAAGGACAGTCAGACAGGGCTTGGGGTCCAGCTCCGGCTGCTCCAACTTCACCACGCCCACCCAGCCATACTCGTACAGGTCCTCTTCGTCGTTGGTGTTACACAGACCAAGTGGGTGCATCTAAAGACAAAAGAGAGCAAAGAGTCAGTTATGTGCCAAGGCACAGAAAAGCTACAAAGCACGCTCATTTCACAGAGGCACAGATGGGTACAGGAAGAGCACCCGCATATGCACTGATGACACACAAGAGCACAACCAGAGACTCCGTTCCAACTCTGATCACCGCAATCTAAAGGGGAGTCTAGCCCCCTGCAAAGAACGAGGCTGGGTGCACAACTAGTCTTTTATGGCGTTGTGCAAACCAGAACGCAAAAACAGAGAGCACAGTATAGAGGTATGGTAAAAACAGCATTTAAACACTCAACACAGTATAGCAAAGACCAAAGGCATTATTGAAGATTGTAGGGGAGGGTTCAAGTAAATCAGCATGGTTAATGGACTTATTTGATTCTTGTAATTGTTTTATTCCTATAAATTGAGGCAGAACAGGCTTCTACCAAACCCTTTCTTAAAAGTTAGCTCAATAGTGCTTTGTCCACTCTGCTGTCTTTTCCAAAGACTTCTCCCAGCTGCAAATAGACGCAGAGTGGCAATTTGTGGGCAATGTTGTGTTCATAAGTATGGGCTACACTTCTACGTGCAGCTTCTATGGGGGGGGGGGGGGTCTTCCACTGCATTACAAAACAGAAGGTACGGTGACTTCCACAGAGTAATGCCCATTCAGACTTTATTCGCCAAGCGTCATGGAACAGAATAGTTTGAGAAAGCACAAATGCAGACACCAACAGAGCACAATTCTATGTCACTTTACTAGCAAATCCTAGTATATGTCTACTAACTTTATCAGGTCACAAAGCTGGTCAACATGAAGCTGTGGTTTTATAAACTTCTCTCTGATCACGGTCTTATTTAAAGAGTATATTTTATTTAACTTGCCATTTAGGGCAAATTGTTTTATCAAAATGCATTAGTCAACTATTGCTTTAATCTCCCCTTCTTTCATAACGCCCTCTGATGTAAAAATCTTAAGAGTCAAAACAACAACCACCGCACCTCCCACCAAGGAGTAGGGAGGAATATCAAATGTACGGGAATACGAGGGGCACACACAAAAGTTGGGTGGCAGAGGAGGGGGTGAGGTGGATCCAATGCTTTAAGTCCAGGAAAGGCCCGCTGTATCTTGGATCCTTCAGCACAAAGAATATCATGGTATGGCAGGACTTATTTATATAGCATGAATTCTGCCATTACTACAGCATCGCATTGCAATTCTGGGCACTTCAGAAAAGGTGCCAAGTCAATTAACAAAAACGTGCTGCAACGTTTTTTGTGGGGGGCATGAACTTTTTTGAAAGAGCAGATTACCTTTTTTTTTTTTTAGGTGGGGTTCTGTTGAGAGGGCAGGCGGTGGAGTGAGGTTATTTTACCAGGAGCATCTTGACAGAGAGGAATCACCAATATTCAATGTTTCAACCCTAAAGGTTAGCTGGAAAAACCTATCCCTGTCAGCTAAGGACTGCAATATGCTAGCAATATAAACCGGGGTATACTTTTTAATTTGAATGCCCATGAGAAGTAGGCAGTTAATTTCCAGACAATCAGATCAAATGCAGACAACTCCTAAACCAAAGATCTGTGGCAGCTTTCCCATCACCTGCAAACATCAATCACTGGCAGATCATCCGCCAGACTGCTTTCTCACAGTGCGAGAAGCAAAAACAAAAGGGTAATAACTTTTAGTTATTACCATTTTAGGTTTCCTTTGCCAGTGGGCGGTGCTGCTCTACTTCTAGAGCAGGGCAGGGGAGGAGTGGTTTGCCCACTCCCGAGAGTCCAATGACTGTTTGGTCGGCCATCTTCGTCTGCCCAAGTCAGTCATGCGCACTTTCCCCTTCTCCATGCAGGTTGCATTGCAGCCTGTATGGAGAACATGCCCACCCCTCCAGCCCCTGGCTAAGCACCGTGTCACGCCGCCCAGATGAATCACAATTGGCTTAGGGGTGGGAACATGCTTCCTGTTCCTGTCGGAGGCAGGAGAGCAGGAGCAAAGAAGACGCGGTACCAGATCTTAAGGTAAGTATTTTTTTTTTCTATGATCCTCCGTGTGCGTAACCCTCTACGACCTCGCCCCCTCCCTGCGACATCCCTCCCCGCGACATCCCCCCCCACCCACTGCGACATCCCCCCCCACCCACGAGCCATGCCGGCCGCAACTGGCATCAATGCTTCAGAAACCAGGTTTCTCGCTGTCCCAGAGGCAGGTGTACTTGGACGTGATCAAAAAATCTTATTACAAAGGACATCCCACTCGCCTGTGCGTCGTCTTAATCGAGAATCCACAAACTGAATGGGCATGGGAAAACTGCCTGGTCATCTCCATGGGTGGGCGTGGTGTGAAGCTCTGCTACCTCCCGGCGTTAATTTTACTCAATGTGTGCAGGAATCTGAATTCAAATTTATTTATATGACAAAACAAGCCTATTTAACTATCTAGATCTATCTAGATCTACCTAGATAGATATATATATATATATATATATATAAAAAATGTATGTTTTTTACACATGTATACACACACAACCTAGCTTTTCAGCAATACATATCGGAGATACAGCACAGTATAAACATGTCCCATCATGCATGTATTAGAGATCAGAAGTCAGTCGAGACTACAGAAAGCATTCTGCTGATGGGTGCATCTGACAAAGGTTTTCGAAGCGGACTCTAAAAAAGTCCAACACCTTGCACCGCTTCTGGTCTCTCGGCGCCTCCTTGTGCCAAGGAAGCTTGCTATCCTGTCGCCAGTGCTGTTAATCGTGGGATGTAGAAAGGGTGCACTGCTACTGGTGGGTCTGCTCGAGGTCGAACAGCTCACCGATCCCTTCCCGCGCTCCCCCGGCTGCGTATTTTAAAATAAGCCTCCACTGGTGCTGCGCGCGCTGCAGTTGTGCATGCTGCACCTGCGCTTCGTAGTCGGTTTTGTACCTGTTGCACACAAGATAAATTTGAGCACAGTGTGTATGCGCACACCTCCCCGCCCCCCCCCACCCCCCAACTTGCAGTGTCCTCTCTCCATTGATTTCAATGCCATCACCCTTCAAAGGCACCGGAGCTCGTTCTCCTTGTCGACTCAAAAGGTCGGGAGGTGTGTGAGTGAAAGCAGTGTGCGCCGCTGCACTCGAGGTAGATGGCCCCCTTGCAGTAAAGGAAATATGGGGTGGTGGTGCTGCTTGACCGGTGCAAGGGAGCAGTGCTGCGTTACTGCCCATGCGGTGACTGTTCTGGTAGCCAAGTGTACTACTGTTCTTCTATGTGAGAGAGGCTTGCACTGCTGCTGTCCATAATGGTGTGTGGGAGATAGTACTGCTTTCCTGCCGCGCTGCATCTACCGGCTCGGTTTGTGAGAAGATTGCAGGGCTGCTCCTGTTCTATTATGGATTTATAGACCGCCAGTCTTATCCAAGAGGATATCTGTGCACTACAGCTACCTTAGGGGACCATGCTGTCCGAGCCTGTGGCCTGGGTAAAGAGACAAGACTTCAGTTTCTTGCAGCACTCAAGGAACGAGTACAAGAAAGCTTGACCATCGGCTTTGGCTCTGCGAATGTGCGATATATGCGAGCAGGAGGTCAGCCGTTCGCAGGTTTCTGGTCGGGATGTGGAAATTGATGTAGCTGTTGAGCTATGAGGGACCTAGATTGTGCAGAGCTTTGTATGTGTGTGAGAGGAGCTTGAAGTCTGCACCTTTGTGTATGGGGCGCCACTGAAGGCCTGAGGTAATTTGAGTGTGGGGTGAAGTCTGGCCACTGCATTTTCTATAGTCTGAAGTCTTCCGGTCAGTCGGGCAGTGATGCAGACACAGAGCCAAATTGCATTTGCTTTGGGATGGACAGCATTTGCTGTGCTGTTCTGCTGGTTTATATGCGGCAGCTCGCCTGGCCACTGCTGTCCCACCGGTACCTGATGTGGTGAGCAATATGAACCATGTTGCCATAATTGTACCGATGCTGGAGTAGGTGTGTGTGAGTAGGGAGCATGCAGTGTGCCTCGTTTTTTTGTGGTAAGGGGGTGTGTTCGTGTTACAGAGAGAGGTGGACAGAGGAACTCCTAGCATTTTGTTTCCTCTTCATAGATGAAATATTTCAGTAACCTGGAGCTAAAAAATATATATACATCAGTCTGCCTCCCATTTACAGATACGGGTGAGTGGCTCGGCTGGGATCGATTTCAAAAGGCCTTTGTCTACTGTCAAAAATCCTAAAGGCAGAGGCATTTTACAGCGATACACAAACAGATCTTGTAGCTGGAGGGGAAAGGCCACATTTCAGAGACCCAGTCAGAGCTTGCCTTGTATAACCCATGAGACAGCCCAGTCGACAATAAAGCTTTGCCTGATTTACTCATAGTGTACACAAAAGCAAAGTGCATTTACCAGTGTCTTACATGGTACAAACTGAGCTGAACATTTTTCAGAAGATCAGATTTTCACAGAGATTTGAAGCAAACACAATAGTTCAACAAACCACAACATCTCACATTTACACTCCGACTTAACTTGTGGTCAATTAATCAGTCCCAAATAGTACAGTTTAATCCAAAAATCAATCACCCAGACCGGCTGAAAGGTTGTCGACGACTAACTAGACTGCTGTTCTTGGAACCTGGAGACGCGAGTTCCAATCCTGGCTTTAGTCATTGATAAAAAATCGTGTGGTTCTTGGCATAATAATTTCTAAACAACTGAAAATCTTAAACCAGTTTAATCCAACCATACAAAGCAGTACTATAATCTGTTTATTACCTTTTCATTTTTATGAACCCTCCTTCTCAAAACACTTGATTTATGTAAACATGTCTCAACGGGATACACACACTCCCCTTCTGAATTACCTAGAATTAAATCATGCCATACCAGGTCAGCTGCCTGTACAGAGGCCAGGATAGATGAAAGTTGGGTGCCCAAATGAGGTTTTGTGTTTTAGACAGCGGAGTGCTCAGAATATCTCTTTGCTAATCCAGCAGCCATGCATTATGACTGATCACCTGCCTTCAAATTTCCAAGAAATAGACCCAAGCACAATGAACTTTCACACGGCTAGCAACTCTGGAGTGCTTCCTTGCTAGTCTACAAGAACGTATCTGTGGACTCGAGGTACCCTTAGCGGATGGTGCTTTCGGCCAGTAGGTTAATGGAACATTCTCAACCTCTGATAAGTGGATAAGCTCCCTCCTATCAGGACGCACTAGACCATGGCCAACTCTACAGGTCACATTCCAATACAGCCGATTTATCTAGGCCAAGTCTACGAAAAAGCGGTCACACTCCATCTTCAGCCTACGTCAGTCCCAATGATCCTACACTCCAAAGAGTCCAGCATTCATCCCAAAGGCTCGTTATGTCTCCAACCAAGAAGACTAAAAGAGGTTCATGCTGCTAGCACCATCTACTTAACAAGAATATGGGGATCCCGAGTAATCCCTAGAGAAGAGGGTCAAAGGCGCTGCAACAAAGGTTCCTGGACAGGTACATAGACTGAGTGATGTAAACATGGATGAGTCACAGGCCTATGAAAGCACAATGGAAGAAAATATTTTTGTAATTCAGAAATAAGAACAGCCATTTAAATTTAAAAAAAGTTACAAAAACGCACCGTAACAGATTAATTTAACACCTATATCTCTCATACTGTCTAGGCGCATTTATCTTTACTTCATGAACATTGGACATAAATTTGAATGAGACCTTCTCTATTTTGCTTAAAATATTTAGTTAAGTGTATAATCATTATAATCACCAAATGTGAAGCTGTCACAGAATTGTTGACCAAACAATCACGTAACCACAAAAGGGCCATGATGGGTCTAAGTTAATATAATAAACAGGATAAAACAATACAACAGGTCTATGGCATTAGATGCACCATTCCTTTAAGGCAAAATACATAAACCAATAGTACTATCAAAATAGTTTTTGATGAACCTTTGACTTTGGGACTGTGACTAGTCCAAGATTACTCTCATTAAATCTTACAATCATTCCTCTTCAGTAAAGTTTATTCTTAGACCTATTAACAGCTTTTGATGCCGCTAACATAAGCGACCTCCTTCCTTCCACATCATCTCCAGTGAGCATCAAAGAGATATCCTTCCAATGGCTCTGCCCATCAGATAGATTTACACGGTAGCATCTCTCAAGCCAAGACCAACATTCCAGTTCATAAAGCAGACATGAATGACGCAAACAGGTGTTAAACATTGGTGGTAGGTAAGACCCATGGGGAGCACCATACTCTGCCATCTTAGATTGGGCCTCAAAGACTCATGATGCAGCTCAAGAGAAGTACACAAAAACATTGTATGGCCAGTACGGAGACCCCAGCTGAGCTAGCCAGTCTGTCTAGAAAACCGCACTGCAGCACAGTGTCAAGGGTGCCAAACAGATCCATTCTCAGGAGGCTAGGCTGAACCTCTTCAGCCTGTGCTTCACCTATACGACCACCAGGACAGACCTTCTAGCATGAGGAATATCAGACAGGCCAAACTGTAAGAAGATGAATGTTCAAGATCAGCAAATCGTCCCATAATTGGGCAAAAGTGATAAATAAGAATTTTTAATGATGGCGTCAAAACGGAATCTTTCAAACTTAGCAGCACTTATCCAGAAGAAAGAGGAGTTCTATTGGAGTTAGTGGTCAGAGTAAATGAGGAGGATTAGACTCCGCTACTGGTGCCAGACCGGGTTCACGGGAGAGGGCAGGTTTACAAAGCTTGCTACTGTGCCTTCCTCCAGCAAGGTGAAACTGCACATGCCTTGCTCACGATGGGCACCAGAAATATTATTAAGAAATAAAAGGTGGTGCCGTAGTACTGGTATGCGATCTCCTGGCCAAGTTGGCTTGGAGAGTATGAATCTGCTGCACAAAGAACTCATTCAGATCATCAGAGGTTCCCGAAGCATCTCAAGACATTGAGTGCAGGTAGGATTAAGCAAACATTGTAAGAGTCTGAAGAATTCCCCAGACTGGAAAATACACACAATTTAAATTAACCTGGTCAGGGAAATCACTTTTTTATAAGAAACTAGAGAACTTCGATAAAAAAACTGTCACTGTTTTATGCCCCATTACCAGGAATCTGGCCCATACATAACATTCTTCAATTACACTTTTTGTTCATAAAAACAATTCAGACCAATTTGCCCTGGGCGACTTTTCAAGTTCATTTAAACTGCCTTGACCATGATGAGGCAGGCATGAAACACTACCAAGAGGCACTGTACAAATGTGTCAAGTATAGCTCTCGCACACTGCAAATGGCACAGCAAACTGTGTCAAGGGTGTAGCACACAGCAATATGCCAGGCATATATGGTCCAAAAGGGCATTGCACAAATGAGTTAAGTACATGGTCCACACAACAGAGGCAGGTTTAGAACATAATGGATGCTCTGTGAAACATGTGGAATATACAGCTAATATTAATGCTGCAGGTGACATATAGAAATATTCAGTCGATCAACAAATATACCATTATAAAACAAGCACTGGAAAAACCAATAGAGCTTATAATTGAAAAACTTTACCAGACCTTTTGGCTTTGCAAATTCTGAACAGCATCGGCAATAAGAAAACCAGCATTGGCAAGGCACTTGATTAGCTTTGGCTGTCAGCCTTTTCGTCTTTGTCAATGCTTATTTTAATGTTTTTTGTTAAAACTTATTGTTGAGGGGAGCTGCCTGGCACTCATCATTATGAAAAAAGCATTGTTAGAAGCAAAATTATTTTTATGTCAAAAGCACACGTGCCACCACTAATTCCTGGTCCTTAAGGAAACTGCACTGTGTGCAGATGTGCTCCTTGTGAAAGGGTAGAATGCGGTCACTCACATTGAAGTTAACCAAAGCCTAAAGTGAGCTAACCCACTGATTTATGAAATATGCGGTTGCTGGGTGGAAGAAAAATGTGAATGACAAAAGGAGAGAGAGAGGGGGGAGAGAGAGAGGGAGAGAGAGAGAGGGAGAGAGAGAGAGGGAGAGAGAGAGAGGGAGAGAGAGAGAGGGAGAGAGAGAGGGAGAGAGAGAGAGAGAGAGAGAAAGAGAAAGAGAAAGAGAGAGAGGGAGAGGGAGAGGGGGAGAGAAAGAGGGAGAGGGAGAGGGAGAGGGAGAGGGAGAGGGAGAGGGGGAGGGGGAGGGGGAGGGAGAGGGAGAGGGAGAGAGGGAGAGAGAGAGAGAGAGAGAGAGAGAGAGAGGGAGAGAGAGAGAGAGGGAGAGAGAGAGAGAGGGAGAGAGAGAGGGAGAGAGAGAGACTGCATTGATTCAGTGTGTGATCAAGACTGTTCACAGTCGAAATGCGTAACTGTAATAAACTACAACTGCCAAGCATATTCCCCGAGTGTACGCTTAGTTTTTGAAAATTATATTATATATACACACACACACACACGTGTGTATATATATAATAGTTGACCCCCATCAACATGACAAATGTTTGCCTGTGTCACCACGCACGTGTGCAACATGACATAGTAGACTTTTTGCTTACTTTTAATTCACTTTTCCAAGATAGCCGACCCAATCCTGTACTGGCAAAGTGAAAAAAATGTGTGTGAAAATACACGCTTAGAACAAAGGATTAGCTGGACTGTGAACGGCAGCTACATTGCCTTTCAAAAAATAAAGAAAAAAAGTAACTTAATTTTTTTAAATAAGGAGATGGCGAAGTAGCAAGGTGAGGGGAAGTCAACGAAGTCAAGTAGCGCTGAACAATGGAAGAGAGGGGGGGGGGGGGAAGAAGCAGGAAGCAAGAGGGGCGGTAGAGGTTTGGGGCAGAGGAAGATGGCAAGCAGGGTGGGGAAGCATTGGATGAGCTGGCAGGAGACAGCAACACAGAGTACAATGAGGCAGGGAAGTGATGGGGGAAGCAGTACATAAGGGAAGAGAGTAATATCTCACATGGACTCTTGAGTCCTGGAACAAATAGAAAAAAGTAGTTCCCAGATGTCGGCAGTAGAATGCAAGTAATCTGACCAAAAGTATGGTAAAGAAGCACTGCTCAAGGGCAGGGACAAACACCAGAAGGGGAGGGGAAATAAAAAGCAAGCAGATTGACAAGAAAGTCAACCAATTCCAAGCAATGAGCTGACAAAGCCCACTGTGAGTACTGGTTTTGTGCACAAGAGGTCTTTCAACAGTGGTCAGTAGGCGAGAATTAATAAAAAATAAAAAGAACACAAAAAAGTGCCCGATTACAAAATATTAATTTTAAAGTTTCACATTCCAATAAACCTTCAGAGAATGCAAAATGTACATCTGTCGGCAGCGAATGTTGCACAAATATGCACCACATATCACACTACAACCATCAATGCAGGCTTATGTTAGGTAAACTCTCTGCAATGCGTAATAATTGAATATAGAACAGGGTTTTCCAACAAGTAGTAGCTCGCCAATTATCTATAAATAGATCTCCAGTGTTCAGCCCAGCCTACTAAAAGTTTTTGCTTGGTTGAATTAATACATGTATACCAAAATTGAAAATTGCGTATTCAAGACGGTGTGTTCATTGTCAGAACTCACAAGCGGACGTTTGAAGAAAAATAGATGAATTTCCAAAATGTAGTTAAAGCTTGTACAAATGAAATTAAATAAATGAAAAATCATCTTGTGTTGGGGAGACATTAAATTGGTTGCAGGGGCATCGTAACCCTTTTAAAGGAATGCCACATTAACAAAGCAATTCATGCATTACTGCTGGAAACCGTGTCTGGTGCACTGAGGTGAACACTGCTGAGTCAGTCAAGGTAGCAACTTGGAAAACCCCAGAAATCAGCCTAGAAAAACCTAAAAAGGGTCCTTAACATGATTAAAAGGTGCTCTGGAAGCCTGTCCTATGGGTGAGATCATCAGCAGTAGCCGTGTGTTTCATGTGTGCCCATTCCCACTTGTGACAATGTGAGGTTGTATTCTAACTACTGAAGAAACACTGACAATAGTAAGAAATGGACCAATTTATACACAAAAAAATAAAAACAAAAACACATGTCTCTAATGTTTAGCCTGCTGAGAATCATCAAGGAAAACATGCACAGTTTTTTTTTTCATGTGATGGGAGATGGATGAATGGAAAACAGATTATTTCACTCTTGGAAAATACAGGCCTCGGGCGGGAAACATTGGTGGTACAATAGAAAAATAAAGACAAACAGCTCTCTTTCAGCCAATCATCTTGTAAAACATGCATAAGCCATTAGAGCAAATGCACTCCAGCATCAAGGGGTGCAACACCTGAACTCTACACATCAACACATAATTGATTTGCTTCCATGCCAAACACCAACCACAAAGCTACAATACTACCTTTTACTCCTGACCCCATCTAAAACTCATTAAAGTCGACCTCGAAAGAGAATTCACTGAGACAGGCTGTGAAAAACCAGAACTGCGATTTCCAGACTCTTTCTAAAGCTCTTACCTCTGAAGCAAGACACAGGCAGGTATGCAAATGTTCCATGGGGAAATCCAACACATGCTTCAATGAATTTAGGGAGAATTTCTGATGGTCCTATTCAAAGGAGACGACAAGTGGTCATAAGCCAAAGACAAATGCCTGCCAATGTTCGAAAACCTCAGTACAAACACTGAATGCAGAATATTTTAAGGCTGCTCCAAGAAAAATCCACTCCAGTCAAAATCAAAGTTCTTGCACTACGCCTTGGCTCAATTCGATCAAATGCTGACCAACCGAGCTGGCAATTCAAAGGCCCGAAATCATGCAGCATTTGCGGAGCACTGAAGTAGGACTTAATTCATTTAATTTGTGTCTGTCCTACCTTAAAACCATATCTTCAGTTATTGAAAAAACATTTTAATATAAGAAGTATTCGTACCTGTAGAGCAGCAATATTAAAATGTCTTGATCCAAATGATCCACAGCTCAATTGTAACCTAATGAAATTTTACACTATGTATGAAAAATGTGTAAAATCCTGTCTGAGGGGAGCTAGAATAGCATTTTAGAGTCTACATGTTTTATAATGGCCCTCTTCCAGCCCCGACTCTATTTTTTGTATTATATCAATATGCTAATAAGTCCAATGAATTAGGGCGGCAAGCAGAATAGTCCCCTCTGAGACTATGCTTCACAAAACAGACTATTTTGTTCCACAGTCTGATTTTATTGTTTTTTGTCACGATTAGCTCGTCTAAATGAGCTGTGAAACTAATGCACTATGGTCAATTGAGGATTTAAAACCAGTACATGTTTCTTTTAAATTCAGTAGAAGCATCTTTTTGCTACGAGCATATTGTTATGGATTTAACTAACTAAATCAATGAAGAATACTTTGATTTTGTTCACTCCAATCAAAAATAAGTGACATGTTTATTACTTGAGCCTGTGATCAATACAGAATATATCTGGTCACTGGCCAATCATTGGCAGAGTTGACAGTGGTAAATACACTCCACGGTTCCCAGCACACCCAGAAGGAGTCAATATCGGAATCCCAAATATTGCAACAACTTTTTTTTTAATTTTGTGTTGTTTAGTTTTACATTTTAAAATATACCAGTAAACACGTCACTAGATTAGGAATATTATCTACTATGAACATAAGGAAAGTGAACATGTCGACATAGAAAAAAGGGTGGAGCTATAATGATAAGATACATTAGCACAAACATGCCTTTGTTTAAAAAGTGTGGATTATTTGGCAGTTACCCACATAAAGATAAGAAAATTGACACAATCAAATCCTTCATCCATATGACCTAGTCTTTACTGTACAATTCCCGCAAATTATCCCGGTTTAGTAAAGATCAGCAATTTGCCGAGAAAGCTTTTGCATCTTTCCAAACGGGAGAGAAGGATTTTATTAGCAACCATAGAAGCCCTTATAAAAATTTCTCCTTGGGAATCAAAGAATTTGATATCAGTTTCACAATTGAGTGCATCAATTTCACACGTTTTAATATTTGTGTCTAACATTAAGATTAAGCTCCGCAGAACTACGTAAACATTTTTACTATCAACATACGAAATCTAAAGATGAGGCACGTGTTATTCATCCTACAGCGGGGTACCACCAGACGTGGTGCAGGGTTCCCGTGTAACACTACTTGCCATTTCAATCCAAGCAAATTCTAGAAGACCAAACAGATGAAAGACCACAAAATTAAAACTTTGCTGCTATTCATCATTAAACTATTTCATTTTCACGGTCTTCCTGTATATCATATTATAAGGTATTTATACTAAATATCAATGTTCCCTTTACAACCCTTTTTCATGGAGTCAGCTGTTAAAGACCGTTTGTGCCTACTTCATCTCATGCTATCATTTGTGTTCTCCACAATTCCAAGCCTACACTCAGCTTTGTGACTTTCCACCAATTTTGACTTGATAGGCAGTCCCATTAATTGCTCCACAACCAAGATCAGCTTTGGTATAGTTGCCCACCTCCATCAGTTCTCAGAACCCTCAGGTCTATTGGTGTAGAAGGTGATCTGCAGCAACGTTCTGCTCCAACCGAAAATCCATTCTATTGTGCAACGTGCAATGGGCTCAATATTCACAAACCCTGAGGCAGTTCATATTTCATGATCATGAATATTTTCCTTGGAAAAAACATTACAAACAGACTGCAGGTCTATGGTCAGTTTGAAGTTATCCAGTGAGCACACAGGATATCATTGCCAGATTGTTTCACAAATAAGCCCCCATGTTTGTTATAGTCCTATTTGAGGTCATTACACATTTTTGCTATTTGATTAAATGTATTTCCTAAAGTACGCAAATGTACCTTGTATCGATCTTCACTCCATCTCTTGTACACTCAGGGCCTCGAATGCTCCATCACAGCTACCATAGGTGAGTGAAAGAAGCTAGGGATTTTTGGGATGTTATATGCACTCATATTGCCTAGTTTCCAGACAGAACAACCTACAGGACTGTTGGGCAGGGCCCATGTGACCAGAATTGAGAGAATGTCCTAACGCTAGCTATGTATAGAGCACCTCGAGCAGGAAACCGTGAGTGCCCAAGCTCTAATACCTCTGGTCCATAGGTATGGGAGTTTAATGTTTCCAGAAAACAGTACTGCCTTTGATTGCCTACAGATTAGCTTTGCTGAGTTCCAGAACACACAGCACAACCTCTTCCCACATAGGTCACACTAAAAATACACACTACCCATCATGCACAAAAAACTCATTATCCTCTCTTAATTGTAGCAAGTATTTGCACCACACATCTTTCTGCTTTACTCCAAGATTAAGCAGAGCAACAAGTTCACCAAAAGAACCTCAGACACACAAGGTGCTCTACAAAATCACATTCTACAAACACAACAAATGAAGTAGCCGATTACTGAACCAGTGGGATGTACTTTGGGAACTACAGTAGGGTGCAATAAAACCATATAATACAGCTTGGACTCTGCAAGAGTCATTTGTGCAATAAACCAATATGTATTTTAGTTTTGAGTTTGACTATATCCACCTAGGGTGACCCTGTATTTCTTTTAAACACATACATGCATGTTCCTTTCCTGTCATCTAACGTTATGGCTAAAAAGGAACATGCTGCCAAACCCCCCACCACCTCTCATACTGCCATTACTAAGCACGTTGTACCCCAAAATTAGTTAACTGTACTTCTCGCTGCACCACCTCTCGGTCAGAGAAACAATGGCAGTGCCATCCAGAAACAGTCTTGCCAACCAGACACTTTCAAAACCCATAATCCACATCAAAGTGATGGAACCTACTGTAAATTACATTTACCAAAGTCATTGATGAATTCTGGGCTAAAAAAGTCTATTCAGTTGTTAGAGGAACTACTGTGCCTTGGTTTCCCCAAAACTAGCACTAGTACTCCAGTCCTCAAATCCCAGAGCTAATTCCAGATCCCCTATTGCACCAGAGAAGGGATCCTCACTTCTTTTTGGCATATTCTTGCCTTCTACAAACATGCCAAAATGCACTTGTGCCTAGGGCCCAGGTTCCACGCCATGTTTAGTTATTGGTTATAACTCTTACGTTTTCCCAAACTATCCAACCCTTCCCAGGTTCAGCCATGCCGTCTTCTTGCTGTTAGGGGATCTAGGTTTTCTTTGTTGCTGCCAACACATCTCTTCTCAGCAACCAGCAAATCAACCATGCTGTACATTTTAACCTAAACATGGCACTACTGGCAGTATATGGCATACCAGATCCACATAGGTTTACACCAAAGCCAAATAATGGGCAAAAATTATTTGAAACATAGCAACTGTCGAAAGTTGAGGCAAAGGACAATACACCCCAACAGAAGAAAAACAAATACATATACCTAATGCGCCGCACAGATCCATAACAGGATCTGGCATGGCACAAGGCAATATAATCAATGACTAAACAGAACGCTAGTCTACTCTAACCTGAACACGTCTATCCAACAAATTCTAAAAATTATGAAGCATAACTAAATACGATTCCAATCAATCACGTTGACTGCAGTGAATGATTACACAGTACAATAAAAAAAGTGCCCAGAACAAGAATGCGCAATGGAACACCACAAGCTGTATCAGTGCAAACAAAATCCCAGCATTTCCTTGGAGAGTCCTTTCAGTGGCTGAACCATAAAAGTGGTCGCCCCTCTCTAAGCACATACCTGGTTTGTGGAAACGGCTCCCACTCCCCATTAGCACACATCTGTTCTCTCACATTCTCTGGTTAGGAATCTTTGCTATGTATTTGTTTTTTACATACCACAACATTCTGCAGAATGCAAAGCTCTCAATTGAAAACTTAAAAAAACAAATCTGTGCCAACATCCGTTCCCCTCCCGTCTGGTGTTTGTTTTCACTCATGCAAGCTCTGGGATTTCAACACTGCAAGAGCATGGCGGCCTTTAAGGGCTCTGTATTGTCCTTGCCACCGAGGGTCACTACATGCTTTGAATTTATTGGACTGGGCCTTGGTCCGGCCTTGGGGGACAAGAAGCCTGCATGGCCCCACTGGACAGGGACACTGTCCCGGCCTGACCTTACTGTAAACGGTCCAGGACTGGTCGGAGTGGCAAAGAACCTTGTTCATTATCACTGACCCCCAAACGACCTTACCTGACACAGGTCTGGCCTCACTATACCAGAATCCTGTCTGGCATCCATGGAGTTTTACACTGCGAAATCGGACCTTAGTGGAAAGGGCCCATGCCTGGTCCCACGGCATAGGGACCCTGCCTAGAATGATCAGGTCTGAAAGGGACAGGGCCTGGCCTTACTGGACAGAGACTGCCCCACATGGCCACACTCCACATGCTTCCGGTCTGGGCTGCATATGCCTCAGCCCTATTTCATGTATCTAGCCAGTCTTGGATACATTCACATGCATGGACCATTCGGCTATGCCCTCCCATACAGGTGAGAAGGAAACTTGACCTTCTACAAAAGCAACCTTCCAGCAATAGTGGCGGGTCACTTAGCAACGACATTCCATCTTCAATGGCTGGCGTCCCAGGTCCTATGTATTCCCTGAAATATTAGGCTGTACCAGAGTAGACTCCGAGGTTTAGCCTGACCACAAAGTGTTAGGTTTTAGTAATGGAGGTGGCTGGCTTGGATTGGTTTTTCACCCCTATGGAGTCTCGAGAATGCATAGTTAAGGAGAATATAAGTGCCATTGACTACATTACCTTGCAGCAAGGACCATTTGCAACTTCATCAATAGCACACCGATACGAGGCAAATGAAAATGCCTTGGAAACATGCCTTGGTTTATTTAGTCCATTGTGAGTAAGCTCTGGACAAATCTTTTTGACTCTGACGTTCGGTGAGAGCTACCAGCATAAAACCAATTTAGTCTCCCATAACAGGACATTACCAACACCCACCCACCCCAAAAAACATCAATTTCCGCAGCACCCCCAAGTTCCTGGTAAAATGTATGTACTGTATCGATCAGATGCATGCCAGAAAGACCCGTGCCTGCTGTATATCAGCTTGCAATTAGTAGTCCATCCTGTGGACTGTTCCTTCCTGCACTCCCCACTAAAACCTCTTTATTTTTAAAGTTTTATAAAGCACTAGATCAGGCCCGACCGAGGGCATCAGAGCGCTTCACAGTGCATACATGGTAGCAAATGTGTAGTTTACATAAAACGTATTAGGGTAGACATACAGACAAAACTGCAGTACATAGGTGATACGTAAGAGGGTATATGGAACAGTAGCAGTACATTTCTGAGGTACACACAAATGGCAGTATGTAAGAAATAAATGAATGTCTCCGCGTCAGTGGCTGATGTAGTAAGGAGGTAGCGACACCATAAATAAGTAATGATATGGCAATGGTTGGATACATTTGCAATGGGTAACATGGTAACATGGGGAGTAAGGAAACATACATATGGCCAACTACTAACTTTGGGCTGCATAACGCATAGGCAAAATATAGGAAGGCATTAGGATCATTATCTGAGCAGTTTTTGGGGTAGCGAAGCATAGATACAATTGCACAAGATGTTCAGGGAGTAAGTAGACAAAGATAAGACCAATAATTCACAGTGAGCTGCGATGTCCAATAGAGTTGAATGTGTGAGTTATTTCACCGGCAACTACAGACGGGCTTCTTTGTGGTGTGGGCATAAGGGTTTTCCCCCGAGAGAATGGTACTAAGGCTAGACTAGGCTTTGAGAGTGGCACCAGGAGCTATCAGAGTATTAGGAGGTTGTGCTCAAATATTTGTTAATGAGAAGGAATTGTAGTTTAGTCTTGCAGTGAAGGAGAGAATGATTTTCTCTGAAGTCTTGTGGAAGCCATTCTGGGGGCATTTCCAGAGAAGAAGCAGGCGCAAAATATCCCTTTCTTGAATTTAGGTGTAATCAGGAGAAGGCTGTGAAAGCTTCACAGCGGCCTCTTTTGCCCAGCCTTTAAGAGCTTTTTTGAGAGGTCGGATGGTTTATCCGTGTGCATAGCTTTATGGGTTATGCATGTAGTTTTGAATATGGACCTTGCTTCTACTGGGAGCCAGTTGAGCTGCTTCAGAGTGGGCGTGATGTGGTCAGGTCACCTCACTCCCGATAAAAGCCTGGCAGCAGTGTGGAGAGTTGCTTACAGGGGGAGGGTTAGGTATGTTTTTGTAACGCCTGTCAATGTCCAGCTTTGGGAGGACATGGGCATGTACCACGTTTCCTAGGTCATCACTGGGAATTAAGAGCTGGACTTTATTTTAGATGCTTCAATAAGTAGAAGGCACTTTTCGCAGAGGTGGTAATATGATCCTTTATAGTTAAGTGACCATCGAGTGTGATTCCCAGGGATTTGACCGAGTTTGACAGTTTGAAGCTCGTTTATCAAATCTGCTACAGCAAAGGGTTTTGCTTTGGGTTGAATAAGGAGGAGACATACGTAAGGATGAGTTCTAGGTGGACAACCAACTCTTTGTGGGGTATGTCGGAGAGAAAGGAAAGGCTGTGCAGAAATGGCACGTCTTCCGATGGATCGTACTCTGCATTACAATCTGCTATGCACTGGCCAAGAAGCAACCCCCTGGAGGGTTTGCATGGTAGTTCCACAGTGGCAAGGATGTGACCACTGCATTAGCATGCGGAATCCCGGTCCTGGAAATCAGCTAGGCAGCAATGTGGGCTTCCTTGCACGCGTTCACAAAAACTACAGCCTGCCTGAACAGTCCGGTCTGTTTATATGGGCACTTTGCCCATTCAGTACTTCAAGTCTTTTTGGTGTGAAATTGTTTCGCAGATCCACCTCCAGAGAGATTGCTTTGGTGTCTATTCAAAGGAAACCAATCTGCGACTAGAAGGCTCTATGAGATGGACAAGTTACTTACTTTTGGTAATGCCTTACCTGGCAGAGGTTCTATCTAGCTGCAGATTCTTTACTGACCCACCTATCCTCCCTGCTCTGCGAACGGATTACTAGAGACATGGCTTTCCCCTTTCAGGGCCCTAGTTTTCCACACCAGTGGTCAGTATTCTTTGTGGCTCCGAGCTCATGGCATGGGAAGCTGTCAAAAGTAACTGACAACACACTGGGGTGGTGCCTATATAGGCACCGGCAACATAACTTCCAGCGCAATGATGTCAAGCTGAGCCGATCAATGCCACCTAAAAGCATGCAAGGGTTCTGCTCATGAAAAGTTTTGGGGTCCAGTCTGACACCTGGGGATATTTCGAAGAAAAGGAAACTGCGGTTAGATGTCTATCAGATAATCCAAACAAAGCGCCTTTTTGTACTAGACTACTGTTTATATGCTCTAAGCACGGGTGCCTGGTTCCTGCAGCTAGCACTGCACAGTAACAGACAGACTATCTCTGTAGACCTGCCTAGAACTTTCTTGATCCTTGACCTATCGGCTACTAGTTACCCTTGGCACAGCTTCAACCAAGCTAGACCATGTTCTTCCCAAGAAACTTGACTCTATGTGCCGTCCTACCTGAAATGCTGGCATTGGACCAAGACCTGTAACAATGAACCAGCAAGTAAATACAAGTGAAGTTCAGCATCCCCCTATAATGACCATATCAGATGAACATTCTCCGTGAATATCAATCACACCAAGTCTGCCTCACTACATTTCTCCACCCGGTGTTATGATGACTCGGGGCTTATGGACTGCATTTGACTGAGTGATACAGAAACTGGTAAATCCATGAGAACAGTGAATTCCCTTTACTTTCCGTTTTCAGGATCCCTTATCCTTTGTAGCATCTTAAGTGAGCTATGAGACCAAACGATCAGGTAACGCCTGTCTGCACAACAGAAGTCTTGATTACCAGTGTGCAGAGTGAGCCTACAGATATACCGGTTACTGACAAAGAGCAGCCAAGACCCATATTATGCAAGTTGTAGCTTGCATCTCATACTATAGAGTACGGTAGTTTGAGATGCAAGCTTTTTTCAGTGCCTAGTACACAGTAGTGGCTGCTACCAGACCCGGGTGGTAGGGCGGGGGTGTCAGAGAAGAAGAAAGAAAAGAACACCCACTTACCTTTAACGGCTGGATGCCACCTCTCAGCCATCCTAGTCATCTTCCTGCAGTTCCAGCCGGCAGCAGGAAGCACCCAGGCTCCCTTGAGCCAATCACAGCGCTGCACTGTAGCCTTGTGATTGGTCTGAGCAGCGTGGTTAGGCACTCAGACAGGGACTGGGAGACTTTGCATGTTCCTATCCAGGCTGTGCAAAGCAAGTTTGGCAGTCATGCGCACTTAAGGAGTACAAACCACTCCTCTCCATGCTCCGGACATCGTCACCCCGTGAGCCACTGTCTGCAATTGGACAACTAAAATGATAATACTTCATTTTATTTTTCCTTTTGTTCAGTGGGGCGACGCTTCTTCGCCTTAGCGGAGGAGCCACCACTGCTGGTACATCACACTGTGTGGTGCCAGAGACTTGGGGCACTCTTGAATGCACCAGAAAAGCCCCACTGCAACTGGTGGTAATGGAGGAGCAAATAATGTTCAGTGGTTTGGTGCCGCTATGTTTGTCCATCACGTGCCTTAGTCCTTATATTCTAGGTGTAGCAGAAAATCCGGCACTGCTTTCACTGCTACTCACCCAAAGCATCATGGACACATTTATTCCACCTCTGCTACTTCTTCAAATAGAGTTTGTTACAGCCGCTACTACATTGCAGAATGAATTTCCTAAACCTGGTTTCAAGGACGATCACGTCACATGCAGCACTGACCTCAGAGCTTTGCAAAGTCTTCCCTTAGTTTAACATCGCCCCGGTAGTAACTGAAATGTAGTGTAAATATGTGTAAGCTTTTGAGTGTGTTGTTCCTTAAAGAATGCACTTTAGCCCACTTTCTATTTTGGATTGTAGGCAATCAATTGCACTAGTGAGTCAGTTGGAAACGTTTAGTGGCAAAAATCTGATTGTCGACCAGGAGCGGTTCACTTTGGATTAAAGACTTGCTTCATGGATCTTGTTGTGTGCATTCACTACATGAAATCTTTGTTAGGTTAAAACTGGGTTCATAAGTAAAACTATGGCCTGGAACTATCTGGTATTTACTGGTCTGTTTATTAACCCTTTCGCTGCGGCGGGAATTCCGCCGCAGCGCTGGGGGGGTTTGGGGGCAGCGCGGTGGCGCGGGGCTCATGACGGAACCACTCCGTCATGAGCCGCGGTTGAGCTGTGCTCATGACGGAGTGGTTCCGTCATGACTCCGCCCACTGCGCTAATCGCCCGCACAGGCAGGGAATTAGCGCCGCGTGGGCAGCGCGGCCGCCAACGGCCGCAGCATGACGGAACCACTCCGTCATGAGCACACGGCGACCGTGGCTCATGACGGAGTGGTTCCGTCATGAGTGGGGAGGGGGTTAATTGAAGTAACGTTTTGGTACACATGCTCTGGGCAACCATCACATCACTTTGCAGAGTTCGGCCTGGGCTAGCCGCCAGCACATATCACTGGCAAGCAAACTAAACTATGGGGTTCTATCAAACCACTACAAGCGTAGTACATAAAATACTTGACCTGCAGGTAGAAGACAGTGTCACATGAAACTGCTAAATGATGCCTACCATAAACAGGATCTGACTAACAAAAAAAAACAGACACCAGGTATTCCATTGTACCATTTACATGACATCACTTCCGATCTCACAAGCAGAAAATGAAAACAGTGGATACATTTCAATTTATAAATACAGATTTAAGCCCAAAATACTCCATCACTTTCGAGAGTAGAAGTACTGATGCAAACTGGATACGCTCTTAAAGATGAACCTTTAATATTATGTGTCCAAGCGGAATGTGTTAACCACCTTACCTTCCATGCTGTATTATTTTTTTTTATCACTGGTTTTGCTTCCTTACTGCCTGCCAACTATGTAATGCAATTTCCGTCTGTTTTTCTTTACAGTATGTATGTAAAGCACTGATACCTACGGGTCAAACTAGCGCTATATAAAACTTTTAAAATAAAATAAAAATAAAATAAAGACCACGAGACCATGTTCTAGGAACAGTGGGTCTCTCCAATGCCCTCGATGATGCATCTCTGCATTTATTGATATTCAAAAAAAAAAATCTATCACTGCCTACACAGTTATCAGTCTAGCAGACATGAGCTCATTTAGAGTGGAACTAGTGGACATACGTTTGTACACAGAATGTAATGCTTCACTGATTACTTTGTGCTGGTGGTTGCCGGTGGTGGCCACCGGATCCAATTTGTGGGTGCCAGGACTTATTCTTCATCATAAGACTTTGGTAGTAAACTTGCCCTGCCTTCGGCCACGACTTTCAGAGCTCTCATCCTTGTGCAGTCGTGAACACCCAACCACAACCTTAACCATCTGACACCTCATTTCAAAGGGTGCACCACCCAGAGGTCCTAAGTCACATGAAAATAACTACAGAAACATCTTGGAAAAGAACACTCCTAGGAATAGCAAGATGAAATAAAACATTACATGTAAACATTGATCACCAATGATAGAAAGACCGACCAGTTGTTCAAATTAATGATTTGTAGTGATTTTTTGGGGTGCTACTCAGACGAGGTGGAAACGTATAGCAAGGAAAAAGTGAAGAGAAACTACATAGTAAAACAGAAGACCTGCTGCTGGTTGTAGGACTTAATTCAAGCGCACCCGCGTGGCGGGAAGGCGCACGCTCCGGACGCGCTATTGGCCTGGATCCCTCAAAACATCTGTGACGTTGTCAGCCTGATAGGAGACTTCCTCATACAGCTGCTCGCGGTGGAATACGTGCCCAGGGAACAGAGCCTCCGGCTTCCCACAGCCAGGCCAGGGGCTTAGCCGTAGGATAATATACTGAAAGAAACCCGCCAGAAAGGGCCGTCGTTTCATCAGGCATTGGGAGGAGGGCCGAAGGGGTATTTTTGAGGAGGAACACCCAGATTTAATCCGGGCTTTAGGCTGGAGGTAGCGCCGGGGGTCACGCAAGGTCTTGTGTGAGCATTCAGGTCTTGAGCTGAGAAGGTCCCGAACTCTGACCTTAGAATGTAACCTCTGACCTCATGACTATAACCTTTGAACCAAACTCTTCCACTAACCCATCTGTATTGATAAGTCCGTTTTCAAGGGGTAAGAGGAAGGGAATGTATGTGGGTATATATGTAACTAGGGTTCAACACGCAAGCACGGTTTCTTTAGATGTGTATATCCACGAGTACGTGCTATTAGCGCGTGATAATATTCACACGTACGCATTTTGGATGTGCTCACAGTCAAACTTGAGCAATCTCACAAGGAAATGTCAGAAGTGGGGAAACATGGCAGCTGACCAAACTGGTAAAAAAAGATGTATTTGATAATGTGCAGGTGTCAAGATGGCTAAATTGTGAGGGAGCCCAAGTCTAAAATGACCAGTCACCCTTCCTGAGAAACTACACAAAGCAGGCACCAGCCCACACCATTTTAGTTACACGTCGCAGTTAACTAGAAGAGACTGCTCCAACTGCAACCAGGACAGTAGCACAGCACTTCACAGAAAAAAGATGTTAATAAAATCTTTCATTCATCACAGCATGCAGGGTGTCAAGTTTTCTAAGCAGTGGTGTTGGCTGCGGCCCACAGAGTGCTTACGGCCCGGCATCAACACAGATTGCAATTTCTTTCTACGGCAGGTGAGTTCTAGGATGCATTTTTTCCAGGTGAAGGCATATGGTAAGCGTGTGCAATCCATGACTAGCACAGCCTGTGCGCCCCCCCCATCTCCAACCACTCATCTAGCCATGCACACACCAAACCACCCACCAATGTATCACTTCATTAACTCACTCAAGTTACCAACACCACCTACCATCTACCCACTCACTTATTCATCCATCCATCCATCCATCCTTATCGGTTCACACAATCCTGCCTATCAAACACTTGCACACAATACTCTTCAAATTCACTCGCACAGTTAAACACATACATCCGTTTCCTGCTTCTACACCCATGTAACCGCAATCCAACCAATCATTTCCTGACACCACATTCAGAACTGCACACAATACTTCAAGGGCAACAACCAAAATAGACTACAGTACTTCCAGGCGAGGCATCCACAAGTGCATAACACTCAATATGAAACTTTCAGTGCGCAATACTCTGGATATGGCCCATTAACAAGACACCACAGACCAAAGGAAGCTACCAAAATACCTGACAATATTCCTAAAGAGTTATCTACAAATTAATACAGCCCTCTGCAGTGGGAAATGGCATTTACATCGCGGGCTTAACCACGCGTTCCGTTTCAACGCAAGCGGAACAACGCTTGCCTTAACCCCGCATATGCATGCTTAAGGCAGCCAGCGCTCTAGATGCAGAGCAGATGGGCGGGGAGAGGAAGGAGGATTGGGACAGGAAGGACTGGAACGCAGCTTGGTAAGTAAGTCTGGGGACCAGAGGTGGGGGGCAGGGGTAGTTTTTAGGACTGGGGGCTGATTTCAGGGCTCAGGGTGGGGAGCTGTGGTCAGGGTAGTCTTTAGGACTGGGGTCGAGTTTTAGGGCTCAGGGAGAGGGGGAGGGGCAGTTTTCAGGCTTGGGGGCCAGTTCCAGGGCATGGGGTGCTGGAGTAGCTTTCAGGCTGGGTTTTAGGGCTCAGGGTAGTGGGGCCGGGATAGTTTTTAGGGCTGGGGCAGGTAGATTGCAGGGCTGGGTTTTAGGGCTCAGGGCAGGGGGGCTGGGGTGCAATCTTTACCATGCATATACCTTTAACGATCATGCTTTTAAAACCAAATTCATTGTAAAGGCACGCGTGGTGAAAACAGCATTGTTAAGGCATGCGTGGTTTAGGGAGTCATTTTGTCTTGCATCCCACCCCCGAAATGAACCTTATACTCCAGATGAAGCCACCAAAACTACAACCTGTGTTATGCTTCTCTTCACACTTCTTTCTGTGAATGTCAGACCACACACCTTTACCAGTTGGTAGTTTGCAACCCAGGTAACCCAACGCATTGAATTTTACAACACTATTTTACAATGTTGTACCTTTGAAAAAGTCTGATATACATTAGATTTTAAATAAATCTACTTGTTGAAATGGAAAACCCATCCCTAAACACCTAAAAAATTCTTGCCCTACCCATCTTTGAACCCTTAAAATACCCATACTAACTTTTACCCTACCCTTCCCTGAACCTTAAATATCCCGTATTCCTAGCCACCACAAAAACTGAAAAAACCTTATTGCCCTTTATTCCTAGCCATCCCTATACTCTAAAAACATCTTTAGTACCTCCTTTACCCTACCCACCCCTAAAACCATCTTTTTTAAATGATCTAAATTGCTATATATTTAAAATTGTGTGTGTGTGTGTATATATATATATATATATATATATATATATATATATATATATATATATATATATATATATATATATATATATATATATATATATATTCACTTAAAAAACCATAGGTTTCACACATGTTATAGTTAGCTGTACATTTCACTCGTAAAAAACCAATGAAATTCCACGTTATAGTTAGATCAGGTAACTATAACTTGCGCGCCCACAATAAACTGCTGATGACGTCACATAGTACATCACTCATGACATGGGCAGTGACATCACTCATGACATCAATGATGACATCTGAAATTACACATTGTGGATTGCGGTCGCGCAAGTTATAGTTACCTGATCTAACTATAACGTGGAATTTCATTGGTTTTTTACGAGTGAAATGTACAGCTAACTATAACAGGTGTGAAACCTATGGTTTTTTAAGTGAATTTGCAAGGTTTTGTAAATGATAATTCCTAACTATAACGTGTGTGAAACCTATGGTTTTTTCAGTGAATTTGTACGTTTTTTTTAAATGCTAAGTTATGTATTTATTTTTTATTTTTTTTTCTGGTTTTTCACTATGCGCACACCCTGCGCGCACGGTGCACTTCGCGCACTGTGCGCGCGCTGTGGGCGCGCTTCACGCACCGAGCGCCCACGTTGCGCAGTCCATGCCGTGCGCGCCTCGCCTTTTTTTACGCAGTAACATTTGTTTTTTTCTCCCTTGTGGGTCCTTTAATTTATTTAATAAATGTGATTGTTACTTCTTTATTTTTTTTTTTTTTTGCCGTGCGCGTACGATAAGCTTACCGTACGCGTACCCCGCGATTTTTAAAAAAAATTATTAAATTTATTTTTCGTACTTTTGGGTCCTTCTTGGACTCCCTGACAAACACTAGGGGGTCTGCAACTCTCTTCGTTGCCCCCGTTTCACGTTCCCCACCTTTGTTTCTCAGTGCGAGAGACAGAAAATGGCGGCCGACACTTCCTGATTTAGACCGATTCGAATGTTTATAGTCATGTAACCACCAATCCCTATTGAGCTCGCGCACGGCACCGTACGCGTACGGTAAGCTTACGGTAAGCGCACGGAGCGCGCTTACAGATATATATATTGATTTAAATGCTATTTTCTCAGGACCTACTGAACAGATTTACACCAGACCTACAAAAGGCACATCCTTGACCTGAGGACTACCTCTCTGCCTAATTTCAAGTAATTCTGTTCAGCCATTCGGGCTGTAGCTGTGTCTAAAGGTCCTATGGAAAAATGCATGGGGAAAACGCGTTTTGGGACCCCCCTTTTTTCTCAGCCCCCGCTTGACGAATCCCCCCCGAGACTTTCAGGGTAGGAGCGGAGCGTAGCGCCCCATTAGTTTTGAAAATTTCGCGAGGATTCGTCGACCGGCGCCAAAGTTATTCCAAATAGAATGTTGCGGATTTCCTATGGAAACACGGTCCTAACTATAACTATCTACTGGCGACCGCCAGTAGATTATATATATATATATATATACATATACATATACACACATACACATATATACACACACACACGCACATATACACATATACACATTGATAGATTGATAGATTGATCTCTCTATCTACATACACACACAAAATGAATTAAATAATGTGTCATAAGTAGCCAATGTGATGGTACTAAATTTATCAAAAGCGAAAAGATGTAACACCGAGTCTAAATTACCAGGGTATAAACTCATGACATGCAGCTCACCCCGTGTTACAGCGAACATTTAAATTACCAAGCCATTCCTCCTACACTACTGCACCTAATACTATAGATAAAACTTACAGAACTGGACATAATATACCAGCTCTAACTCAAGTAGCAAAGCTGCAGGTGGGGCATCAAGAACTTTACTCTTTCTCCAGGACGATCACTTTGGATATTGAGTCAAGTTCACCACCCTAAAAACAAGAACAAGTAATGTCCCAGTGGGTTGGGAAGCTTCTCTCCAATGGAGAACCGCAGGTACTGAATTGGGCGCTCCCAACTTGACTCCACCCAATTCCATCAACGAAGAGGTCTGTTAACTTAATACTCTTCAACATATTCTTACCACTCAACTTGTGTAAGAATTAGTATCACATCCTAGTGAGCAGAGAAGTGATATCATAAGAGCGACTGCTACTAGCTCAGCCCGCATGAATTCTTTCTGTGATACACTGCTGCATCCAGGAAATTTAAACCAGAGTACACCTGAGGATGTCTGACCAGAGCACATCAACATCACAATGTGGCTAGTTAGTCTGCATGCTGCTCTGCCAAACAGCACACTACATACCTAGCCAGCAAAGGCACGGCCAACCCAGGTCAACTCCGACCCCAGCCACTCTATGAATTCTATACCACGCATCCCATCCAATCTATTTTTATACATTGCATCTCTCACACTCCTGATCAAGGGATAGCTAGTAGTGAGCCTCATACTGAACCAAGAGGTGGCCTTTGTTGCAGTCAATCACCCGGTCCCTATGGAAAGTCTCAACAATTGGTTTAGTGGCTCATAGAACAGACTTGGGTGTACAACTTTCCCATATTGAGCCCAAAGGAGTACGATGGGGTGGATGAGGAACAAGTTCAGCATAAATGGTAAGAACACAGACTTCATCAGCCAAAGCTCATCCTCATCTACTTTCATACTTCACAGGTCCTTCCCTCCACTCCCACAAAAAAGAGCGGGGCAACTCAGCAGGTTAATTCAATAGCAAAACTGCATAACATGCAAGCCTCGTTTGAATCCCACACAGCATACACAATTATTCAACAGATGATTGGAGTTTATTTGTTAATATTTACATCTCCCAGCAGCCTCTGCATTACTGATCCCCAAAGTATCCACTACTATTAACCAATCCCTTAATGGGGAGCTGAAATTGCCCCCATAATCAGATCTCGCTCTGTAATTTTCCAACGCATGCACATCTTTTCAAGAGCCCTAGTCCCATTTATTTGAAATGTGGTTCCACCCCGTACACATTCCAGCTCTCAGGTGCTTGGAGCACCTGCTCCCAAGCCCTACAAAGATTCTGCACCAGACACCCCTTTACTCGTTCACATGGACTCGTTCACTTCACAGGCCCAGTAAACACACCGGACTGGTTCATCCACTTGCCCAGCCAAGGCACAAGGGCTTTGGAGGAGACCGCTAAACACTACCCTTTTCATGGCAACACCCGGCACACAATCTCCACCATTGTGGCCCAACTGCATTGCCAGCCAGGGTGAAACTATCAGGGGAACCCACAGCGGGCAATGTTTTCCTTCAGTGCTTTGTTCAGAAAATCAGCCTCAGCAGAGGCGCACCAACAAAGGGCTCCACAGGAACATACCGGCACACGTCCAAAAATAAATAAAGACACAAGTTGGAAGCCAAGAATTTTGAAGGAGAACCAGTGTGAAAATTAACTTCCCCTTGGCATGAACTACAGAAGAACTGCTGGTATACTCTGTGCTGCACAACAGATTCGAGTGTTGGGTACACCATGCCCGGACCGCCATCCAAGCTCTTCGGCCCCTCAGAAAAGGCATTTTCTGCAACCAATTGGACTTCTGCCCGACACCCTTTAAGTTCAAATGACATCTACAACCAGCGTGATTGCCCACTTTAATGGATTTTCTGAGAACGCTTTTTTTCTCCTCCATTGGGCCATTTCTGTTTTTGCAACAGTCAAAATTTGACAAAACTTTGCACGGCATTATCATTCTTCACACAGGTGCAGTATTTGGCTGCACTTTGGGTCTGGCTGTGTCGTAAACGGTAAGGTGGCTCCAGGCTCTAGAGTAATATCCTCAGTATACACGTATGGAGTCCAAAGTTATTGGAGTCCATCATCAAAGTCAACGTAAGAACAATCTTTACAGCACAAACTGACCACACGAGCACCTAAAACGTCACACACGGGAAGAGGGCTTTAAATGGGCCAGGTCCTGCCAGTGCTCAGCACCGGCAGTTCTAAAAAGCAGGTGCTGAGACGGGTCCCTATGAGGCTCTCCATTTTCGCCCTCACCATCAGGGTGAAAAAAAGTCTTAACTCTGCAGCAGAACCACCCTTCACTTCCTTTGATGTAACTTCATAGAGACTACTTATAGTACTTTCAGTCTCATCATTTCAGAACTGAAGCATTTATTGTATACAACAAATCTATAGTTGTTGCTTATTTATCTTACACAGTTAACACCCATTGACAAGGCCAATATTCCAGGCTTGTTGTAGGTGTAATGTTACTTGTATTAAACATCTGGATGCAATGACAAAAGCAACAAAATACCAGTCGGGCAACACACTATGCTAAGCACAGACTTTTAGCTGATGTGTTTTAAAGCCACGACCTTAGTTACATCGGCCACACCCCTTAGAGAATACCCCACCCTGACAGTTTTTTCATCCCACGTAAAGTCCTGCCCGGGACTAAATGCCAAATTACCAAAACCACCCAAAGTACATATGCTCAGCAATGGTATGACTAACCCCACTGTGGCAGACTATTGACTGCCCCAGGAAGACAACCACGACAAATCAATCTGATGTTTTTGGCACACAAAATGACACCAAAGAAACTGAGAAACGAGCCTATAATGCTAAAACTAAGAATACATCAAGTAGAATCTCTCATTTTATCTTGGTTTTGACTAATCTTATGCAAATCAGTCCATCACGACCTTGAAAGGAGCACTATAGCTCCAACTCCTAGGCTATACACCACACGACACGCCAAAAAAACGGAGCCAGAATAGTTTCAGCCTTTTTGGCCTCATCAGTGATGAGCCACAGAGAAGGCAAGGTGTCTACCTCAGGAAATACCCACTGCATTTAGGGAGATGAATCACAAAAACTGATTGAAAAGCTTCTAAACCAAATTGGATAAATGTCTGGAAACATGAGATTTCACTAGTTGGGATCCTTAAAACCACGTAAGGTCAAAACATTAAAAAAACCATCAGAATTAAACTTTCTAGTAGCACAAAAAACATAGCTCATCAAGAAAACAAGTTTGTCATCTTTTACTTCCACTTATTTGCTTATAAAATGATAGAAAAATGCGATATAGCCTTCTACTGTAGCACCTGGAGATCCACCCTAAATGTGCAACTTTATCACAACTTTAAAGGCCTAGTCTTTAGCAACATAGGTGTTCCAAAAATGAGGAAATCCAGCCCTCAACATGAGTGCAGGAAATTGATGCACAGACTCTTTATTCAAATCAATATCCACAGATGCTGCCAAGCACTTATATTTTGCTTAAAGGACAAACAACCCTAAGTTGCAACCAGATTCATAACATTTATGGAAATCATATACGCAATATTAAAATAAAGAGGATTAACAGGGTTTAGGTTCTCACAAACCCGGTGGGGGTGGTAGTGGTGGTGGTGGTAGTGGTGGTGGTGGTGGTGGTGGTGGTGGTGGTGGTGGTGGCAGCTTTCTTCATCAGCAGGTTCAGACAGGCTGTTCTTTTTATTTCTTAACTGTATAGATTAATTACCTATTTATTGGTAATAACGCTTGCAGTCATCTAACCAGACTAGCCCCAACGGTAAAAAGCACATGAAAACGTACTGAAGCTTCAAGTATTCGATCAGTTTTATCCGCCGATATATATATAAAAATTGTAAATATATAACAGAAAAGTCATTAATAAGAATGTTTTTGTCTCTCTCGGTTTTACTATGTTTATTGTTCTGTTTTATAATGATTTTAATTGAATGAACAAAAACAAACTTCAAAACAGGGAAATAAACAAAATATTCATACCACTCTGCAAAAATGACAGTATATGTAAATGCATTTTTTTCAGTCAATCATAAATCACATATGCTTACATGTCCTCAAATTCCCACTTCATTGTAAAGTAATAAAACAAAAGCAAAAATTCATCACTCAAATATTCACATGCATAAATATTCGCCAATCATAGTAGGAATAACTAATTAGCACTTTACTGTATAATCTTATTGTGTAAATTGTTTTGGAAATAAATTTGTGGTGAGGCTCATTCACCAAACATACCCTATCACAAATAGCCTTACATTTAAAGAACCTTTTCCCATGCTAATCGAAATCTGCCAGTAACACCATTGCTGGCATGGTCTGTACATTGAATAGGAATAGAAGGCAGTAATTTTGGAATGGTCAAGTCTCTCTAAATATTAATAAAAAAAACGGATCCACAAATTAGGATTCAACTAATACTGAATGGGGTTCTAGTTTTGCATTGATGCATGGATAGGTGAACACATTTAAGACCTAACAAAAATTGAGCGAACTAGCTGTTACTTCTATAAGGACAGAGCACCGATACAAAATACGTGATATTTTCATGAGTGCTCTATACTCCACCTCACACTTCAAAGTTCAAACTCTGGGCATACATATAATTACATGTATCTACTTTATCATGTGTCTCTAGTGAATTACATGGATACCAGTTGCCCATGGAATTAATCTATCCATTAACGTATCTTTAGTAAGTACGGTAAGTTCGAGAACCCCAATATAATGTTGAGATTCTAAACATCGGGCTTGTAGAAATGTCATCATGCATAAGTACTAACCAAAGCCCATTTAGGAGTCTTGGTGCAACTAAGAAGTGTCCCAGATGGGTAAGCAATTATTTCTGCAGCCTCTTCTAAGATGATCGGGTGAAGTCTGAATTCTTGGGATATTATTACTTGAAACTTATGTAGAAGGTTTATAAAATAACTTGCAACTTCACACTTTGGGTTGCATTAGCACTCTTGTGCTCCCCAGTCTGTTGCCTGACAACGGTGAAGTCTGACCAAAATACTTTAATGTTCAACATTTCAGAAGGTCTATACACAAATACATGGAATTATGAATGAAGAAACACTTCACAGTTGATTTTTTACCAGTATTATCATGAATGCCCGCTTCAGCCTGAATTAAGCCATTACATTAGCTTCATAAGCCACATTCAAATGCTACTTTTCTTTGGAGACACAAATGAGGCGGCTATTCCAGATACCGCTTATTAGTATTAGGGCTCAGCCACAGTGAGGTTGTTTAAACAAAATAGATTTACTCAGGGATGTGGAATTCCTATAGTCCAATGCACAGGTTATACTGTTTGGGGTCAAGGGCAACACATTTTCATGTGTATTTTGTCCTTGGGACAAGTAGGCTCAACCCCCTGCAGCACAAAACCTTTGGCTGCCAGTCTGCAGTACCACATTATGGATCAGAGAAGGGCACTGTCTGCAGGCAAGGTAATATTTTTGTCCATATGTTAATGCTGTTCAAACTTGTATATATGGTTCATTAATTGAAAGCCTTTGTCATTAGGGTGAGCACTTTAATTAAATGTTGTAAGCTCTGACTGCACTACTGACAGTGGATCCAGTATAAAATTGTGTACACAAGTTTTCAAAGTTTAGCAATATGAGGATATGTACAATGCTCCCAGAATACTCTCCGATTTGATCCAAATATTAGCAGAAGCTTGAAAGCAAGATTGAGTATTCTTTGCTTTCATAATAAAATGTTCATAAAAAATGAAAGCAGGAAAAAAAAAACATTTTGCTAAAGTACTGTAAAATTTCAGGTACCATTACTTTGCAGCATCATTTAGTAACGTGTTGATGCATGCTAGTATTTCCCAAAAATATTCATAATGGAAAAATCGGTGTAACCAGTTTTAATAAGATTATGGGAATCATAAAAAAATCATTTGCAAAGCCAGTAGGTCTGAAATTGGTGGCCAGCATTTTTGTTTTGTCAATGTTAGACTTGTTTTGGCATGCTTTTGTAAAACCTTATTGGTGCGGGAGCTGCAGGGCCCACAACATTATAACAAACATTGGCAAAAGCAAAAATAGTTTGTCTTAAAAAGCACACACTGCCACAGTAGTCACTGGCACTGAATAAAACTACATTGTGTGCAGATATGCTACTTGAGAGATCAGAATACTGTCCCTCTCAGTGGAGAGGGAGAGCGAGACAGTGGGAGAGCGAGACGGAGAGGGAGAGAGTGAGGGAGAGGGAGAGGGTGAGGGAGGGAGAGAGTGAGGGAGGGAGAGAGTGAGGGAGGGAGAGAGTGAGGGAGGGAGAGAGTGAGGGAGGGAGAGAGTGAGGGAGGGAGATAGTGAGGGAGGGAGATAGTGAGGGAGGGAGATAGTGAGGGAGGGAGAGAGTGAGGGAGGGAGAGAGAGCGAGACAGTGAGGGAGGGGGAAGGAGAGAGTGAGGGAGGGGCAGAGAGAGAGAGAGGGGCAGGGAGAGAGTGAGAGAGGGGCAGGGAGAGAGTAAGGGAGGGGCAGGGAGAGAGTGAGGGAGGGGGAGAGTGAGGGAGGGGGAGGGAGGGGGAGGGAGGGAGGGGGAGAGTGAGGGAGGGGGAGAGTGAGGGAGGGGGAGGAGGAGAGTGAGGGAGGGGGAGGGGGAGAGTGAGGGAGGGGGAGGGAGAGAGTGGGGGAGGGAGAGAGTGGGGGAGGGAGAGAGTGGGGGAGGGGGAGAGTGGGGGAGGGGGAGAGTGGGGAGGGGGAGAGTGGGGGAGGGGGAGAGTGGGGGAGGGGGAGAGTGGGGGAGGGGGAGAGTGAGGGAGAGAGAGGAGAGCGAGAGAAAAAAAGAGAAAGCGAGAGAAAGCAAGCGAAAGCAAGAGCGAATTTTAATAAAAGCAAAAGGTCATGGTCAACGCCAGACCAAATTAGGGGCCCAATTATTAAAGAAAGTCTCAAAAGTGCATATATGGTGGTATATATCCTTGCATTAAGTGCAGCTATACAGCTTTCGTGAATCCTCAAAAATTTACAGAACTAGGACAAGAAATAGTGCTCCTAGAAAATATTTGTGAACTACATTTTAGCATGAGCAAATAAGCGTGTGCATATTTGCTCACACGAAACTGAGTGTTTGCAAATTCACTTTCCCTCCAACCACTTTTTTCCCCAAGTCTGGAAGAAGGTTTACGTCTTCCATTGTCAGGAGTACATTTCCAACATATCTCAATATGGGAAAAGATTAGGGACTAGTTGTTGAAAACCCTAAAAAACATGCAAGTTGGTAAGTTTGCACAGACTTAAAAGGGCATTCTAACCATGGAACTATTGCTTACCAGTACCTTCAGCCCCAGTTTGTAGATCTGCAGAAACGTGGTAACATGAGGGGAATGCAAGTATTCAAACACTACTAGGATAGGAGCCCTGGCATAATCAGAGAGGCTATATCAAAGTTCTTATACAAGATTGCTGCCATCATTTGTCGCCGCACTACACAGCACCAAAGGGACAAGAAGTTTTTGTTACAGGACAAGTAGAATTAAGAGGCAAACCTGCCCCATGGACAAGTAGATATTTTATTAAATTCCACAACCCGGTTTTACTGCTACCAAAATGCATATAACCAATTTACTTAAATTGCAGACTGGGATTTTTTTAATTAAATGTCTATGTCAATTAATGAAAATCCTCCTGACACTTTATGAAAAAGTGCAGAAAAAAAAGATACCGGATAAAATGAGTAGTATATCTCTTGCTTAAATTATTCTAGTTGTATAGGAGCCAACCTTCAAAATCAGAAAATGGTTTTCTAATGTACTTATTCAATGCAATTCTTGACCTCTACCTTTGGCTGCTTGTTGGGAGTCTGCCTTAGTCTCTTCCCTCTGGTGAGTCTCTGCTCTGGTATTTTACTTGCAGAATATCGCTGCATTTTCATTAGTATGCAGTTGTTCTTGTGACAACCCCTTGAAACCAGGTTCATTCGTTAATAACTCATATTGTAAAGCATCACCTCCACAGTGCATCAAAACTTGAATGTTCAATGGTATGACCACCGTGAGTTTCCTCTCACTTGAGTAATAACCCAATATCAACAAGAAAAATAGATAGCCCTTTGTAGCTAATTGGTGGACAGTATTGAACAAAATTTCTTACCTTTATTTTGACAATGCACAATTTCAAAAACCTTTCTTTAACACACAGAATCTCGGTGGCAGGTTATACACTGCTGCACCACTACCTGTATTATCCAACAAATAATATTAGGAAAACCCTATTGAGATTTCCTATATAGTCTCTGACAAATTGCCCACCTCTAAAGACAAGCCACCGTTAATGGTCTTAAAGAAAACATATATAAACAAAAATAAGAGGCACATGTACAGAGACAATAACACAACAATCCTTGAATTTAGTCCACAACACAGAAGAGTGACGATAAAAGGAACAGGTTTTGACAGATCTTTATTCATGATTATATGCAACACAGCCAACGAGTTTCACCCTTGCAGGCTTCTTCAGGGCACCGAGTGATCCAACCGGCAAGGATATTGCGCGATGTACGCCCAGGTAGATAGATGAAACTATGTGCAGGGTCCTAGCACAAATCTTGAATATGCATACACTGCTGACCACGCCAGTGAACACCATTTGTAGCTAACAGTCAAGGTTCACGAACAGTAGCATTATGAACCAAAGCGCTTAGTGAGTCGCGCTATGCCGCTGAGTAATCTCCAGCCAACGAACTTACTCCTTCGTTTGTTTCCAAAAGACGTTTGTCAGCCGGAGATTACTCAGCGGCATAGCGCGACACACCATGCGCTTTGGTTCGCGATGCTACTGTTCGTGAACCTTGACTGTTAGCTACAAATTAATTGTGATCGATGGCGAGGTCAGCAGTGTATGCATATTCAAGATTTGTGCTACGATCCTGTACATAGTTTCATCTATCTACCTGGGCGTACATCGCGCAATATCCTTGGCTGTTGGATCACTCGTTGCCCTGAAGAAGCCCGCAAGGGTGAAACGCTTAGGGATTCTATCACATCAAGTCAAAACCTGTTCCTGTTATCGTCACTCTTCTGTGTGTTGTGGACTAAATCCAAGGATTGTTGTGTTATTGTTTCTGTACATGTGCCTCTCTAATTTTTGTTGATACATTTCAAACACCTATTAAGACTGAGTAAGTTAAAGGCTCATTGTCCTAGAATTTGGCCATAGACAATTGGTCAGAAACTCTTGAGGATTAAACCGAAATGATGGTCAGCAAGTAGACAACGCTACAGAAAACAGATCTGATATTTTCAAAGGGACACTTTTCCCTATAAGTGTTTGAACAGTCCAGCCTGAATTGCCAGGCGATATACCATCTGGACTGTCTCCTCTGAAATGTCTGCACTGGCACAGTGGGCAAAAAACAAAGGAATGGAATGAGGTCAGAGTGATTGTTGGTAACTGGAACTTTTTTTGAATCAATCCACCTATCACCTTTTCCTGATTTAGAATGTTTAAAAGCACCCGATTTATATCATCTGAATCAGACCTCTCACTACATAGGAACTCCTTGGGGAGGCTTTAAAGCTTGGTCACTTTTTATAGCAAATATTCTCTCCTAGCAACAGGGTTCCACTTCCACAGATGTTGCTACCAAGAAACCTTCAGTTGCACCAATTTAAAAACAATCATTACTCTGTGCACACACTTGTAAATAGCCTAGAGCCTGGATGAGATGTTTCACTCCTGCTCTTACATTTTCAGCAGGAAAAGGACAAAGTGAATAGGTACGCCTAAAGATAACACAAAGGCACCGCTTAAACAAAATGTTGCAGGGCCATAACTACCAGCTGATCACATACACAGGTAGTTCAGCACATGCACATCTGAAAACACAAACCGATTTGTTTACTAAGCGCAGTACTTTGGGTGAGATTTGCGAGATGGAAATTGAGGCAACGTGTAAAGATATTGCTCTTGTTGATGGACTTCAACTGCCCTCAGGCAGTCTAGTAGAATCAGTGAGCAAAAAACGTTTGTGTGCATGTGTTTTTTAGGTCTCACCTAGGCAGCGTATGCATGGTCTAGTCAAGACAATCTGTATCTAGAATGTGGGCTTGAAGCCCCTCCCATCTTTGATTGGCTCCTCTTACTGTCCTTTGTAAATATCGGCTTTTGATTGGTGAAACAGTTTACTAGTCCCTCCTTTTCAAATGTTGTAACCTCCCATACAGACTGTCCTGTTACATAGGCTCTTACACTGCTGGTCATTTATTACACTTGTCAGCACTATTTTTTAGTGGTCCTCGAGCAGCGCTTGTTCTCTGCCGATGGCTGCCTTTCCTTTCTTCAGCATGCTCACCTCTGAGCTTCAAAATCAGCCCCCCTCATGCTCTATTGCTTTCCCTCTCCTGGTTCACATTAAAATCCCCCCCCACCCTCCAGCACAAACAGCTTTTCCCTCCCCCACCCTTTGTGTGCATCAAGTGAGTTTTTTGTCCATGCTCTCAAAGTTCTCACGCTCAGCTAATGGCTGCTATGTTCACTTGGAGTCTCACTGTTCTGTGTTGGTTTTAAGTGATCCCCCATACACCTCAAGTCCTTACAAAGGGAATCGCTGCCCTTGCTGCTATCCATCCCATATGCAAATCCATGCAGCTTGTTCAATAGTTTCCGCTGCTTGCTTGGGTGGGGGCAGTCTGCAACTCCTGCCAAGGAGGAAGGGCGTAGATTCCATTACTGGCAGGTTTGTCAGAGGCGGCTTGCTCTTTGCTCCAAACACTGTGCTCTTCTTAAACTGTGCGAGGAGTATAAAGACGACGGCTGAAGTGCTGTTCTTTCCTACAAAGAAGCTGACTGGACTCGGAATGAGGAAGTGTCCGCAGCAGCACAGCCCTTGTGAGGCTCAGCAGCACAGCAAAGGAATGATGCGCAGGGAGTGACTGACTGACATGGTGTGCGTGAGGGAGGCCCAGGAGGGGAACACAACCTTTCACAAGGGTGATCATGAACAAATCCACGGCAGGAGTGTAAACTCAAACCCGTTTATTATAAACAAGATGAACTTGAAAAATCCCATTGACATCCTGAACATACACGCTATTTGTAAAGCTAAACAAACAACCCTAAAATAGGTATTTTTTAGACACAGAAGAGTTGCTTGAGAGACAAGAGGGACTGATAAGAATGGGAAAGGAGAAGTAAACACAAGAGGAACTGATAAAACAAACATCAAAAATACAATAGGTCTCGCCTTTCATTAAGTTAAAACCATTTGCTTTGCTATACAATACCATTAGCAAAGCAAATGGCTGTAACTTAATCAAAGGGAAGACCTATTGCATTTTCAATGCTTGTTTATTTTTGAAGATCAACTCTGGCAACAATCAAAGCTGTCTACAGCAGACCTAAAACGTATCCAGAAACAGCTGGTATCTGCCTGTAAAAATTAAACCTGTTCCATCTGCAGAAAAAGTCAGAGTAAACGAAGGTGGGAAGATAATCGCCCGAGCTGGACCAACAAAGCAAAGTCTCAGTAGAAAGCTCTCTTCTACTGTCCAGATAAAATGGCTTGCAACCAGGACTCAGAACTGCCAGTTACAGCAACTGCCAGTTACAGCACTTGACATCACTCACAGAGCAAAGAACACTTATCTTTGTTTGAGGGTCTAGACGTTAGAAATAGGGCGATGGCCAGGGCTTTAAATGGGCCGGATCTCACCGGTGCTGAGCATTGGCAGTTTCTTAAAGGGCGACTCGAAATGGGTCTCTATCGGGCTCTGTTTTGTGCCCTGGCACAGGCAGTCCGTTTTTTTGCAGACTGCAGTGACAGCAGGCACATCGATGTGCACTGCTCCCTAGTGGAGAAGTTACAGCATGACGTCATGCCCTGTGAGCATTGTAGGGGAAGGGAAATCCTTAAAAGAGTTATTTTCTCTCTGGCTTTCCCTTCTCTTTTTTAAACTCAAGAGCAGCAACATTGTCATGGTGTCACCAGGGACTTAAGTGCAAGCTTTTTTCAATATTATATACAAGTCATAGTTGCTGCTTATTTATCTTATGCAACTAACAACCAATGACAAAGCCAATAGTCCTGACTTGTTGCAGTATGATGTTACTTGTTGTATCATATCTGGATGCAATGACCGAAACAGCCAAATACATGTTGGGTGGCACACTATGCTAAACACAGATTTTTGGCTTATGTTTTTTTAAGCCACGCCCTTAATTACCTTGACCATGTCCCTTTGAGAGACCCCTTCCCCAGTTTTTTCATCTGACTTAAAGCCCTGGCGATAGGATTAATTCCTCCTCAGGCCGCTATCTTACTGCGACAATATCTATAGATTTTAAATCAAAGCTGCCTCTCCCCCCCCCCCCCCCCCCCCACATTAGAGGCACATACCACAGGGACTACTTCTGCACTGTGCCACATACTGGATTAATCGTTTTTTTCCTCTTTCTTATTATCTTTGAGACAGATCATTGTTCTGCGAAGAGCCCTGCTTCAGTTTGTTGACCCCCCCACTTTGCAAAAACCTCTGAGATGCTGGTAATTATTCATAATTTAAAGTAAATCGTAGAGTTTGACTTGGTGCAGAGGCATTTTAGGACACGTGCAAAGTGGGCACCTGCCCTTGGCTCTCATGTTTAATGGTCTCCTGATAAAGTGAAGGGGACAGTCAGAAGCGCCACTGTCCATGTGCAAAAAAAAACACATTTCAGGATTTGGCAGTTGGTGATGCTCTTCACAGAAGCTTAGAGTGCAAATCCGAGCTTTCCAACATTAAACCTTACAATCTGAGAGCTGATGGCAAATACATTTTTAAACAAATGTTTTTACTGTCTGTGTCTCCTTACTACATCAGACCCCATCTCTTCTTCCTTGCTGCTCTGTCAAACCTTTCTCTCATCCACAGGTCTATGCAAGCTTAACTCTCACTACCTCGTCTTCGTCTTTTCTCGCCTCTCTCTCTCTCAATACACCTTTATCTCACAACCAGAACCCTACCACCATTCTCTACATCTCTAACCGCTCTTCCTCCCCTTCCCACTCACTCCTGTCACTGCACCTCACCGGTCGCATCATGTCTCCTTCTCCATCTACTTCACCTCTCAACCTAATCTCTCCATCTACCTCACATCTGTTTCTCCATCTCCCAGTATTGCTGTCTTAGTTTTTGGCTGCTCCCTGCAGGCAGGAGGCCTCGGGGGACAGTGTCTCCCAGGGCCAAAATCAGCCCTCCGAGAGGAGCCGCATGCCGGCTTCCCAATAAATATGGTCCCGGGATCTGGGGGATGTGGTCCGCATGCCCACTCCCATTGAAATAGGTTGCCGGGCCCAGAGGGAAGAAGTCCCTGGCGGGATAAAGCGGTCCAGGGAGGGGTGCCTGCGTGTTGGCTGTCTTTGGGGGGTTGGCCACAGGCCTGTGGCCAACCCCGCACTGCCAAAGGCTGTGCGCAGTCTGGGGTTGGCTGAATGTGAGTTGTTGGCAACATGACCTTGCTACAGGCCAGGCCTTGTGGCCAACTCCCCACTGCAAACAGCCAAACGTGGATTAATGTATAGTAATTACATATTAATTTACAAAAAAACTAGAAAGTAACTGAAAATACCAAACGTTACAGGACCGTTCTAGTTAGGCAATAGAATAAAAAATACCTTAGCAATTGACTAAAAAAAAAAGCAAAGGTCACAGAAACTTTATAGTTTGGTTCAGATTTTACATACATAAAGCCATAAAACCCTAGAAATTCAACAGTTACAGTCAGGGCCACTGGAATTATGTTATTGTGCAGCCGCAGCAATTTTCGTATAGCTATAGATTTACGCATTTGCCACAGAATCCATCATCTGCTGCATAATCGCAGATTCTAGCAAAATAAATTCCTTCAAATTTAAACGGTTCTTAACTTACTAAAAATACAGCAACATGTCTTGCCACGCAGTGGATGTCCCTTTGTAAAGTTAGACTGGCAACCTTTCCCCTGTTCATGGCTATATTTGGGTATTAAACTGGTCCTAATTAGGTGCAACCAATGCCTAGACAGTGTTACCAAATTTAAAAATGAAAAACCAATGACGCAACACTATTACAAAATATACCACAAATTCAGCCTTTTCTTGCTGCATAGTTTACTCAAACCCAAAGCATAATTTGGCCCTCTCCTGCCGCATAATTCTGGTAGCCCTGGTTATAGTTATCTGAAGAAATGATAACTTGTGCCCTAAAGTGACTAACTCGCGCCCTCGCCATGCACTGCTAACTACACTATATATTACATCAGTCATGACATCTTCTATGACATCATTGATAATATCACTGCAGCATTGCAATAACATTATTGATAAGAAACCGGGCATGGCAGGAGTTTGAGTTAAAGTTACCTTAGGGCAAGAGTCAAAGTTTGAGATATCTATAACTAATTGCTGAGCCTCTATGGCTTTGTGTGTAAAATATAAACCTAACTATAACGTGCCTGTAAGCTTTGTTTTTTTAGTGTATATATATTCAGGGTAAGGGCTCTTAAGGGTTATGGGGTGGGTAAGGGTACAGGGTTTTAAGGGTGGGTAAGGGCATTTGGTGCTCCATATCTGCTTTTCATGCTTGACCCCAACTGAATTATGGAAGCAAATATTTCCTTGGGTAAGCGAAAAGCTTTTAATTGTTTTAACCCCTGAACACAGAAGTGTCCTTTTTGGAATGGTTGATACACTGAACTTAACTATTAGACAGCAACAGTATATTTTATAGCATCTCTAGTTGCCAATTCGGGAATTCTCCAAAAATGGAAAGTGGCAGAGCCACCAATCTTTTGTCAATGGTGATTTAAGATGTCCTGAATTGAAGTAAAAGAAAAATTATACGCGCAAAGAACAGGGGTTATAGTTAAAGTCTCTTAAATTGGGGGAGGGTGAAAAGTTAAGTCCATCTCTAGATTTATATTTGATCTACATATTTATATGTGATTCACAACTATTTTTTTTATATGAATGCAATAAGTATTACGATGAATTGTGTGATTTCTACCTTTTTCATTTCTTCAGTTTTTAGTAACTGATTTTTTTAAATATTTTTTTAAAGGGTGTTTTTAGGGTTTAGATGTGGGTAAGGGTATTGGTTTGTAAAGGTATTTAGGGTGTAGGAGTGGGCATTGGGTGGTATGGGTGTTTTGGGGTTTAGGGTGGGTAAGGGTATTGGATGGTAAAGGTTTATAGGGCTGAGGGGTGGATAGAGGTATTGCGTGGCAAGGTCATATTTAGGGGTAGTTGAATTGAAGGGTCGATAAGGGGATGGATAGACAGATGGGGTTTCAATTATTGGATACATATTTAGATTTTCGTGGAAAAGGCATATGCACGGTAAAGAAATGTGTGGTAAAGGCATGCGTTGTAATCACATGCAACCGGTTTGTGCTGTTGCAATGAGAATAGCAGCTGGGAAAGGTAATTTATGATAACGAATATCCTGAAAATAAAGCTACAATTGTAAGCCTTGTATGTATGTCTCATTTTAATAGAATGCAATAGTCATTGTAACATCTACCGAGTCACCCACCCTAAGTCAGTCTTTCTTAAACGGGAGGTAGCTACTGGAGTGCTGAACGGTAGGCAGCATGAGCTTCTGGGTTTTTTGCAAACCCCCATTTCTGAAAATGTAATGTACATTCAACAATGTACAATTCAATATGGCTTCGCTGGGGTCCCAAAACATATACTGGAACAAACAAATTCTTTGAGATGGCAATGTGTGAATATTTAGAAGAAATCATTTTTTGCTTAAACGAAGACAACTGGCAGGAAGGTAATCTAGATAATACACTCCCGTGAGACCGGGGGCAGGGGGTTTGCGAGGGTAGGGGGTGGCGCCAGTCTCCATGGTTGGAAAACGAATTATCTTCGATGGACAACCGCACCTAGTTTCCTGTCCTTTGAAACAGTTACTAAAAGAGGAAATAATATTTTATAATTGACAATTTATCCTGCGCATGTGATTACTACTGTATCCAGTTTTCCAACAGGATACAAGACCAGCATTGGCATAGCCAATAAGTCTCGCCTTTGGGACCTTAGAAGTGTTTCACCATGCAACAGTTGCATAACTAAATACTTATAAGGTCCCAAAAGCGAGACCTATTGGCTATGCAAAGCAGCCGTGCAGCCCCGAAAGTGAAAGCAATCGCGGTAAAGCGTGGCGCGTGCGCACATGCACTGTAGCTCTAGGCTGGCCTGGTAGCACTTTTTGGAGCCCTCTCAATAAGTCTCTCCAGACCAGCGCATGCGCTGGATCAGGCGAGACCTAAAAACCTTCTTGTAGTTTCATCACTCAGCTTACCCCCTCCTCTTTACGTCATGAACCAGATCCCAACGTCTGATCTCTCTCCCTCCGCTTATAGATCCTGTATATGATGTTTCTTAACAAGTCTCTTTGGAAAGCAACTAGGTGGAGGTGCTCTCGAGACTCGTCCTTCCTCGCCACAAAAATACATTTTCCCCGACCTCTCGGACAAGAATAAAAGCGTCCTTCTTTGTGCTACCACAGCCTCTCGCTACCTCCTGACCACTGTGGCTTAGGGTTCACCTCACCTAATTCTATCTTTGTTCTTGTGCGGGCACACCTCTTCTGCCCCAATTCCGGGCACCCGAGCCAATGGGTTTACATATACTTTAGAGGCATTAAAGGTGAACCTGGAGGCAGAGGTTTACAAACATACCAAGTTTTTTTTTTAGCATTACAGCCAGAGATGTAGAACTCTATCCAATACAAATTGGCAGACATGTCAACCTCTGCCATACAGTACTTACATTTTCTATTCAAGCAGTCATTTGTTTTGCCACATTTACAGGTAGCCCGCATATGTGCCACACCCACCTTTGATTTAAATCTCAATTCATAGCCCATCTATAGAAAGCAGAGGTGAGCAAGGAATGCTTCAGAAATCTATATGTCCTGTAGAGGAGAACAGTGACTCTGTAGTGAATATATTTGAAATCCTGCTAATTTAAAAAATAGTGGATCATCTACCCGGAATTACTGTCAGTGCATCTTTTCATCCCAACTGTGCACTGCTCATGCACGGACACCGATTCACCGAAATGCTAGACGTAGTATGAATTACATCACGCATATTTGCACGTACCCGGGTACCCGGCCTCGACCTCCATAGCCCTTCCCAAGGGTCAATGGGTTGACCTATTGTTGTTAACAAGATGCAAGGTGACAGGCAGGCGAAGGGCAAGGAATTAAGTGGTAAAAAGTTAACAGGCTTTCAGTTCTTACTGTTGACCCAAGGGGTAGCAAGGGCAGCTCCAAGGGTGTCAAAGGCAACTGCGGCCTCTGGTGCTTCAACATGTGATCTTGAGGTACTGTTTTTCGGTCGAGCCTGGGTAACGCATGAAGCTGCTCTGTGAGGCATGCTGTATTCAGGTAGGGACTTGAAGCTCCGCCCACTCTCCGCCTATATTTTTTATTGGCTTGCGTCACGGTCCACTGTAAACTGTGGCTGTTCATTGGTCAATATGCTTAATAGTCCCTCCTTAGTGCCAGGCTGTCTCATGTGGTAACCTCCCATGGTGACACCCGCTGTTACGTGTTAGTGGCTTTAATTACAGCCTCTGAGTACTATTTTCTCAACTAGCTTTGTCCGACACGCTCTCTCCGAATGCTTTTAAAAAAAAAAATAATAATTACAGCATGGGCACCGAATGCATTTGCAATGCATTAGGTCTCGAATTTGCGAGAGTTTAGGCTATTGCCATTTAAATGACTATGCATTTTATTTATTGGTTTTGAAAACACATAATTAAAAGGCATTGTCATTTACAATGCCAATAGCTCAAACTCTCGTAAATGCGAGAATTACTGCATTGCAAATTCTTGTTTTCGAGTTATGTAGCTCCGGTATTAGTTTCTTTTGACCGACTGTCACTCATGTCTTGTCCTTCGATCAGAAGGGCTTCAAGTCTCCCTACTACGGAGGTGAAAATGGGCGTTTAGGCACAGCCAACCGCAGTGAGCGCAGCTTTTGTTAGACTTTAGTCACCACCTTAGATGCCCCAAGAGCAACCCCTTCACCCCAGTAATATTGCCAGACCTAAAGAGTAGAAGGCTGGTGGAATCACAAAGTAGAGGTTTGCAGTCTAGGACAGTAACAGCTCCATGGAAGAGATTTAGAGGACACCAGGGGGCATCGGGGAATACTCACAGGAGAACAGTAAGTCTTCGGTATGGGAGTGTAAAGATATTTTTATTTTAATGCTGGGGAGGTTTTGTGAAGCTACCAATTTGAGGTCTCTGTGAGTAAATTCGCACCATTGCCATGCACTGCAAGTTATCTTTCACTAACAGGTTGATATTGGCAGATTCACTTTTCAGCACAATGTTTCACCCAACCATGCGCGTGAACCTCAACTTGTGCAGCATGATGCTTAAATCAGGACACTGGAATTATGCGGCAGGGGAGGGCCAAATTATGAAGCAAGAAAAGGCCAAATAAGTGGCACATTTAGTGATGGCTTTACATTCATTATTTTGTCATTTTCACACTTAACAGTGTCTGGGCATAGGTTGCGTCTCATTAGACGCAGTTCAATACCCAAATATAGCAATATAAAGATGGCCAGCCAACCTTGGCAAAGGGCCTTCTCCAATGAGTGGCAACATGTGTTGCTGCGTTTTTAGTAACTTTTGAACCAGGGAGTTAAAAAATAAACAACATTTTTTAGTTAAAATCGGCCATTTATGCAACAGATGATGGATTATGGGACAAATATGACAAATCCATAATTATGTGGAAAAACGCCACCGACGCTCAATCGCATCATTCCAGTGGCCCTGGCCAAAAGCAGGGCTCAGTCCTATTACAGGATCCCAGCCCAGGACAAAATGGCTTAGAAGCAACCTACAATGGTGTGTCCTTGTCAAGAGAGGACCTCAGTTGGGGCAGCAGGGCTTCATGCCGTCAGCTGTGAGGGGCCCTGGCCAGGCAGCAGGGCTCCCATGCAGTCAGCAGCGGCCTGTCCTTTTAAGACAGGGTCTCAACATAACCCAGGAGATTTCCCGCAGCTCTTTCCCAAATGCCAGAGAGGGCAGCAGAAGAGGCGGCACGCCTTTCATCAAGGTTACAGTATCTGTGTACAGTGGAGAGGGTTTTAAATAGCTTCAAAGAGCGGGCAGCTGTGCCAAGGAGCTAGGGTTACTCTGGAGTCACAGGGCGGCCAGACCAGGGGGCTAGGGTTACCCTGGAGCCGCAGCAGGTTGGAGAGGAAGCATATCTCCCCTCGAGGACACAGTCACCGGCACGAGAGAGCCCAAGCTTGAAAGAAGAGGAAGGAGAGCTGCCATGCCCTCCTGCCAGGCAGGACGGGGCATTGCAACTACACAGATACCTATGGCGATACCACTATATAGCATCCACGACGTAAAAATGGCCACTACAATATCGAATAAGCAAGGTAAGCTAAACCCAAAAACCTAATACATAACCTTACCTTAACCATCTTCGTAAACTCTAGCATAAATCTTAGCCAGACACTAATCCCAGGGCCAAAGCTCCAAGCCAAGCACTATGCCAAACCCTAGCCAGAACACTACGCATAACACATTTGAACTCTATGCAGAACCCCATTTTCAACACAAAGTCAAACCCTAAACCTAACACTACCCCTTACACTTCTGCTCGTCTCACTGAACGGAGAAGGATTCCCAGCAATAGGATTCCCAGCAGTGGCAATTTTGGTTTCGTGCTGTGTTACGTAATGAATGTAGAGGATTCTCCAGAGTGGGATTGTGCTCTCCGTGGGGGAGCAGAAGCCGAAAGGATTCGGCGACTGCACTCACAAAACAGCAGAAATCATGGACCAGGACTGCTCGAATTCACATAGGTGATGCATACAGTATAAACACAACACCAATACCAAGCACCAGAACTACAAACTATGTTCCCCGCTAGACAAAAGTGGAAGTGGTAAAACAGATCAGCTTGCACATCACAAGTACAGGGTGAGTAAGAAATCAATACAAATAACATGTGCTCAAATGGATGAGTGTATGAATGAACACTATGCCACCCAGCCAATATTGGAATATACAGGAAAGAGGAACTATTTCAAATACAAGTAGTACATCGGTATATGCAGAGCACTACACAGTTAATTTATGTTGGTCTGGCGGTTTTACAGGTCCAAAGCTTTATTTTCAAGACACCAAAGATTCAGTAACAAACGGGTTAATGTCCAAAGATGAAACAGTCGACACGTGTTTCGTCATTGAAGACTTCCTCAAGGCTGAGTGGTATCACTAGAAGGAGCGATCCAACTCCAGGCACATCTTATGTAGAAATGGTAAAGTCCTTGAAGCCCCAAGGACATGAGGAGACAAGTATTCGGTCAGCTGCCAGTGTATAAAATCTATATTTCAGGTTCAGATTGTGCTCGTAATCAAGTGCATCAACACACTAAGTAGGCATCCCATGGGAATTGACACGATAGAAGACTGTGCCGTCACTGATATTACTGTGATATGGGCCTATATAGCCCTCTGCACGACAGCCTGCTCACCAATGCTTTGGGGGGGGGGGGGGCGTTGGACCTGCAACACTGGTGGACCAAGATAAATTAACTGTGTAGTGCTCTGAAAAACATTATCGAGCCAAAACCCCGTCAGGTAAAATGCATTTGTGGCCAACAACCCATACAACTTCAAAGCGCCCCTCGAACCTTTGTCAAGTTGAGGTCCAGTGAAGATGCAGGCATCATTTGATGGCACAAAGTCTAAACACCTTGTGGAACGCTGTAGACCAGATCCTTTTGAATTTCAAGGCGGTGCTCACAAAACCATCACATTTCTGCACGCACAAAGCTGGCATCTCAAAAGGGGCCCCAGTGAGTACACCAATATGTATGAAACGAAGCTGCCTTTTTATAGCTCAACATCTCCTGGGTAAAAAAAAAAAAAGAGTGAAAATCGGCCTACTTACCACAACTGATACTGACGCACAGTCGGGAACATAAAAGAGCCTGTATTCGCACACGGTGATTGAGAGCTGAAGCGCTCCAGGACACTAAATTTGCACAACAATTAAGGAGAAATTGATTGGCTATTTCGTTAATATCTGGGAGGCATCATGATCAAGAGCCACAGAATGGGGGCAATGAAGATAGTGATTATGGACAGCGGCGGCTCCTCCGCTACGGTGGTGGAGCATTGCCCCCCTCCCTGCCAACCCACTCAAAAACTTGAACATTAAAATAACAAAACAGGTTTAAAACCAGTTTTATTATAGTTTTATTTTATTTTTTCTAAGTGATTATGTGCCGAGACTTGGGGCGGGGCCAGGGCGATGACCATACTGGAAGGGGCGTGGTGGGCACTCTTATCAGTGCGCATGATGGTTTGGCCAGCCATCTCAGGACGGCCAAACCGTCATGCACACTGAAACTCTCCCCAACCCGAGCTGCATTGCTGGGTTGGAGACAGCAGGCACAGGCTCCAAGTCTGTCTGGGAGTGCAAATTCACGGCGCTCAGGCCAATCTTGAAGCAGCTTTCATGCATGAGAGAAGCTTCAGGATTGGCTGCACGGCAATCTGCTAGCCTTGCCTGCAGTGGAGAGGAGCAGAACAGAACATAGCTGGAGGGAGGCAGGTAAGTTTTTATATTTTTCCCCAGTCGTCTTCCATCCACCACCCCCCGCCACCTCCGGTACCCCTGCCTCCAATTATGGGTGACACTACTGGTAAAATAGTTAGGTGGGACGGCAACAGCGTAAAGAAAATTGAAAAAAGTTTTTTTTTTTTTTTTTCCGAATACCAAGTACCACAGTCTCCAGAAAAAATAAGAAACCTATCAGAAAGAAAAGGGTGTTTTGAAATTGTGAGCAATAGGTTGGATCAATACCCTCAAAGGGCATATCAATAAACGTCATGGGGAAGGAGCAAAAAATGGGGTTATGCCAGCCACAGAGTTCTATGAACAGTCTCCTTCACAACTTGTGGAAAAACCGCTGGAGTAGCATATGAGGCTACCAAAGTGGCAACCTGCCTGAGAATGCAGTAACCTTAAGAGATAATCCTTAAAATAAGGAAAGAGCTCCCATCTATAAACTACGCAGATATTAAAATTATTAGGAAAGTGTTGGCCCAGATAATGTTATCCCCACGTTGCTCTACCCATTCCAAACAGGGGTCAATCCACACAAGTATGATATCTAATCTACGTAGACTGGCTCGAGTGAAAAATGATCTAAAGACAGACAATCATGACTTTGCGGTGGCAGCCCTCCAAACTGAGAAAACCTATGACACTGTGGGGAGAGAATTCATGCTCAAAGCACTGGTAGAAATTAACATCAGCACAAGTACATGGCGTAAAATTAAATTATTACTCACTCACCCGGAGGCAAGAGTAAAGACATGGGATGTGATATCAAAAATTGGGAGCTGCGACGAGGTGCGAAGCCGGTGTGTCCATTTCAACCCTGGTTATTTGCTATTGCTTTGGAGTCACTGGCTAGAGTGCTTCAACTGGAAATGGCAGAAAATGTAATTGCTATAGGACAGAGTTCTCCAAAGTCAGCCCTGCTGAGCCGGATCCATGCCAGATTGTTAGTATTGCCACATTTAGATAAATGCTGTTATCCTGAAAATCTGGCATGGATCCGGCCCTCCAGGACCGACTGTGGAGAACCCTGCTATAGGAAATACGAAATATAGAGTGTCACGCCATGCACATGATAAACAGCTCTTTGGGTGCACAGGGGACAGATTCTAGAGAAAGGGGGGGGGGGGTGCTGTGCAGTTTACAGACACACAAAGCATTCATGGCTCAAAAGTCAAGCAAGATAACTCAGTGAGTAGTTAACACTCGCCTCTGACATAAGAAATGATCTGAAAACGAATGATTTTAAGTTACAGCAGCATCTGGTAATGACAGCACTTTGAGACGACAACAGTGTGGTTAAATATAATTAATTATAAGAATGAATTAAGAACTCTCCCAGGGCAGATTATCTCAAATCTACCCGCTTCTCCCCCTTGAGAAATCCTTAATTAGCAGTGACCCGCCTCCAAATACCCCCCCCCCCCCCCTACCCCCACGCCTTAGCCCCAAGAAGAGGCAAGTAACTGTTTAGGAGGGGTTTTGTCCAGTCTTCTCGTTCTCCAAAGGGAGCAGCGTCCACACATGGTGTTGTAAACCTGAGGCAGGGAGAGCGGACTGTGGAGAGCAGGTTGCTTCCGGGTCGCTGCGAGGGCTGAAGCCAACACCAGCGGGGCCTTTTGATGTCCCGGGGGGCGGGGCCCTAGGAGAGCGCTCTTGGCTCGGGAATGTGCGCAGAATATGCCTGGAATGCGGAGACCCAGGAGGATGAAATGGCTGCCCCGCAGGGAAAGGACGTACAATGACCTTGTCTGTGGATGTCACTACAGGACCACCCACCCACCTCCTCACTGCACTGGGTAAAGAGGAAGGCACGGTTATTGGAGACCCTAATGGCCGATCCAACTTTACAGTGTCACCGAGGATTGGCAGGGGTGGAAATATGGGCTCTTCGGTAGGACGACTGCATTTCCGAAAACTGCGGCAGGTATCGCAGCTTTTGAAACAATTTGAGAGAGAATCAGAAGCCCCCCTACCCCCCCCCCCCCCCTTTAGGCGAAAGAATAAAGCTGCTAGAGCTGGAATTATAGCGAAAGCTGAGCATTATACAAATTACTCCAATAAGCGCCACAAGACCAATGAATTGGGCATCGCTCTGCTATATGAAAAGCCTCTCACACACGAGACAGAAGTTGGCCCAGGACTTAATATGCGGATCTGTAATGCGCTACCATGTTGCGAAGGTCACTCCGCAGAGCGCGCAGGGATGGTGGGAGAGTGCCTGGGGCATGCAGGGTACTCCATACCTGCACTTTGCATTCACAGAGGAAAAGCTAAGGGGCTTGAGGATTCGTTTCTACTCCAAGATAAGGACCCCACCCAATATAGCTCACCCAGCCTTCCAGTACAAGATGTGTCCAGAACCCATGCCAGAATTTCAGAACATCCATGCAAGATAGATTGACTTACAACAAATCTAAATGAAACTCATGAATACAGTCAATGGTTCTCGTGAATATCTGGCATGGACCCACGCCCCCGATTTAACTTGCATCAGTCAAGGAGCCAGGGAGAAGCAAGCCGCAAACATTATCTTGGTGAGAGGTGGGTGAACAGTAGTGGCTGCCTTCCCCCTGCCTCTACTTATTGTATGCAGCCACTCTCCAAGTTCAGCCGTGTCAGTGGCCTGTCAAAGCAACTTAGAACACCTGTTTCCAGTTCACCTGTTTTAACATGTACAATAATATCCCTGGGCCCGCCTCTCATCCTACACTACCTCCCCTGCTTCACAAAGAGGTTTTCCTTATTTCCATATTCCATTCTCACCCCCCCCCTCCCCTCAAAATCACATCTTAATAAATGACATGATGGCTCCAAGGGAGGGTCAAACAAAGAATATGGAGAAAAGCCATTGAATAAGAGACGAGGAAATTAGATAGAAAAGAAAGTCATTCAAGCAAGAGGAAGAGGCCGACCTAAAGCCTACTATGTGAATGCATTTTTCAGTATACGAGACAGTAGGTCTTTGACTACAGGAGGCTAAAGTAGTCTGTTGGTGATACCTAAACACAACAAAGGGCGAGGGGGCTGTCAAGGGGCTGAATTAACTTGCCTAATGATCATGTCATCAGAAACTCAATTTTCTAGTGCACAATTTCCTTCTACAGACCATTGTCTTCAAGAGGCTTCCTCTAATTGGTTCACTTGGGGTGAACTAGGACCACGCCCCCCCCCCCCCCGACTGCATCGGATTGGTACATTCAAAGTACATGGTTTAATCATGCTGTAGCAGATGACACCGCGTAATTTGGCAACCTTCGTTTTCTGGCAAATCAAGGGAATTAGAAAAGGCCATGATGATGATACCTCGACGCGTTTCCATTGAACTTCAGCCATCTTGAGAGCGAATGCATTTAGGTGCGCTGGTTAGGTGGACTATTCAGAAAAGTTAACGAGGATCAGATCCCACTGCCTGGTGCCCAGGGCATATTGTTTGGACCAAAATCAACAGGTTTTCAGGTTTGCTTTGTCCACTGGATAAAAAGGCTCAACCACCTGTAGCGCAGACTGATTGCCAGTTTATAATGCCACAATGTGGATCTTTGAAAGTGGACTGTCAAGCATTTAAGGCAAAACGTGAATGTAAAGGTGCACATATAGGACTCATTAATATTAACGTCTTTACTACTAGGGGGAGTGCTTGAAGGAAAAGCAGGGGTGTGTGAGCTCAGCTTGCATTACGAACACTGACCCAATATACAAACATTTGACAATTTGATGCTACCCACAATGCTCCCCAAATATATCAAATACATGTAGAAGCATGAAACAAGGTTGATGGTGGTCTGCTTTCAAAATAAAATGTACACAAAAAAAATGCAGCTTGAAAAAAAAAAAAAAAAAAGAATTTTAAACTACTGTTCAACTCTTACTCACTCTCTCGTTTTTTAAGCCAAAATGCATTGAAAGAGAGGTTGTACCCACAGCTACGCTATGTGAGCAAATTTCTGAGTATTTTGATCATAAAATTAAAAAAGTCTACGACTCTTTTGGTCCAATAACAAAAACAGTGAAGCAGGACATAACGAATAAAGGCGAGCTAGAAGAGACTTTTACCCAGTTCATGCATATTCCACTGAATGAGGTAAGGCAAGAACTTAGCCGATGCAAATCCGGCTCCCCTGACGACCCTTGCCCAGCTAAACTATGGAGTGCCATTGCAGACTCGGTAGCCCCGATACTTCAATGTATTTGGAATTCTTCCATTGCTTCGGGCATTTTCCCGGACGTCTGGAAGCATGCTACTCTTCTACCCCTAAAGAAGAAACCCAATGGGGACCCAGACGACCTTACGAATCTCCGCCCAATATCCCTACTTGCTGCCCCGGGAAAAATGCTGGAAAAAATTATACAGCGACAATTGAGTAAATTTGTGGAAACCAATAACATCCTACATGAAACTCAATCGGGTTTCCGTCCCGGTTTCAGCACAGAAACAGCGCTCATAGAGGTAGCCGAGTCAGTGAGGTGGTCGATGGATGCAGGAGACTCAGCAATGCTGGTACTCCTGGATCTGTCGGCCGCCTTCGACACGGTGGACCACGCCAGCCTACTCAGCCGGCTCGCAGAGATAGGCATTCAGGACAGAGCACTAGGGTGGATAAACTCCTACCTATCACTTAGAACGCAGAAGGTAGCGCTTGGGACGTTCTCTTCCACACCCAAAATTCTTGGATGTGGAGTCCCGCAGGGATCGGCCCTCAGCCCCCTTCTGTTCAACATCTACCTGGCTCCTCTTTTCACGTTAATTGCCAACTGGGGTGTCAAGGCAATTTCATATGCCGACGACACCCAGTTGGTATTTCCATACTCGGAGATGACGCATGATTCTTTTTCAAATTTCAAAGGCTGTCTCCAGGATATAGCACACTGGATGATCACCAATAAATTAAAACTGAATGCCAATAAAACTGAAGTCATCTTCTTCAGCAAGGGTCCCCCCCCCGCCCCTGAACTCTGGTGGCCCACGGAGATGGGCCCGCCCCCCTCACCAAGTCACTCGGCAAAAAATCTTGGAGTGAGATGGGATGATAACATGTCCTTTTCATCCCATGTCCAACAAGTGGCCGGGTGCTGTCTTAGCAAGCTGAGAAACCTCCGAAAAATCCTAAGGCTATTACCGGAGAGTTGTAGAAAAACGGTTGTCCATGCGACTGTCACCTCACGGCTGGACTATGCCAATGGTTTATACCTGGGCCTCCCAAAATACTTGACTCACAGGCTTCAGGTAGTTCAAAATGCGGCTGCGAGACTGTTACTGCGAATTCCTTTCAAGCAGTCAGTCTCTCCGCATCTTCGAACCCTGCATTGGCTACCAGTAGCCAACAGGATAAAATTCAAAGCTTTGACGCTTGCGTTCAGATCTCTGTATGGCTCCTGCCCACAATACCTGAAAAACCGCCTTCCTAGATACTTTCAAAGCCGTGCACTACGATCCAATGACCGTGTCCAACTGGTCATCCCGCGGGCAAAAAAGGCCCGGCTAGGCGGTCGGACCTTTTCAGCCAACGTCTCCGCTTTGTGGAACTCCCTGCCACAAGTTATCCAACAGGCCCCCTCCGAACCCTGCTTTAGGAAATTGCTAAAGACCTGGCTCTTCTCCCAGCCACGCTAGCTCTCCTATTTTTGTGCCTAAGGTTATCAGTGATCTACTAGCGCCGGGACACCTCCTCGCGAGGTAGCTGTTCGCGCTGTATAAAATCCAGTATTATTAAAACCATTTTTTCTGAGGTATCATGTAGTAAAAGGAGTTTGCTGCAGGACAATATTTTTAAAAAATAGTAATAATGGAGAACTGGTGTCAAATCATCATGTGTGGCAGGCAACTATATTAGGGGCCCAATTCTTAATGAAGTCACAAAAGTATATCTGCTGGTATATGTCTTTGCATTGGTGCAGATTTAGAACTTCCAGGAATTCTAAAGAGTTTACAAAAGTAGGCCTGGAAATCATATTCGAATTGGTGAATACCCTTAAATATGTAGGCGTGTTCAGACTCATAGTGCATTGCAACCCTGAACTACTGCTTCATACCTACTTCCAGCCCTATATATAGATTTGTGGAAAGGTGCCAAAAATCAGACTTGACAGACTCTAAACCCGGATATATGAACTGGTGCATGATCAGAGAGACTATTATCAGAGCTCCGATTCAATACCAACTGTCAATGATTTGGCATCATGCTGCATGACACAAAAAGGGATGAGTGGATTTCTTTTTACAACACAAGCAGATGACTGAAGCATGCCATCCTTTGGATAATGAGGTATGTTATCAAATTCCACATGGTTGAGGACTAGACACTGCAACACACTATCACCACATGGCAACAGTGGCAGGGCTCTCAGTTGAATATTTTTATATTGCATACACTTAAATACCTAAATAGTTATCTCCTAGCTCTGACGTCTGGATGCTTGGGAGCAGCCCATCACCAGCTGGGAGGCTCCTTCATGCTCCTTAAAAGAACATGAAGCAGTCACAGCTGAGTGGAGGTTGCCTGGTGCTAAATAAGGATAAACAGCAGAAGTGGCCTTCCTCCTGGAGGTGATTTGACAAAGGCCCCGGTGGAAACGTTTTCAGTTGCCCTTGGGCAGTGAGGGGTTACTGGGCTCTGAATGCATTTACCACTGGTGTGAAGGAGTTAAACCTTACTGTGGACCTAAACTGGCCCCTTTAGCTTTCGAAACGCATGGTAGCAAAGTCAACTGGTCCAAGGCTAATCGAAGAAGTGATGTAGGGTTAGACACCCAGAACTCATTAGCTATCGGGTGACAAATAATAAATCCCTACTCAGCCAATACCTTGGTTTGTAGGAAATAAATTGGTTTTATCCTGCCACACACAAATAAAATAAACTCCAGGCACAATTTAGCAGAAGGCAGATAATGGGGGCACTAACTGAAGCAGTACCCTTGGCATGCTATGTGGCAGCCTTTTCTGATTCAGCAAATTGCCCCTTGGCCCTGTGTGAGCGGATGGGGAGTGAGTGACAGTGCCGTTAAGGGGATATTGCCTGGTGCTCAGGTTTTACTCAATTGCAGCTAAATCTTTCAGTGTGCCCCCATTCATTACTCTCTTCACTCCCCTGAGAGTGCAATTGTCACAGTACTATCAGTGACTGCTCCTCCACCAAGGCGAAGGAGCGTCACCCCGCTGCTTTCAGAATGCAAAAATAAAATAATAACGCGCCGTTACATTATTTTTCCCTGATAACGCCGTTTTGAGGGGTGGGACTAGGCTGCTCATCTCACAGGGGAGGAGTGGTGAGCACTTAAGTGCCCATGACAGTTTGGCCGGCCATCTCGGGTTGGCCACACCGTCACACACACTTTGCATGTTCTCCAACCAGGCTGCATTACAGCCTGGCTGGAGAACATGCACAGGCTCATAGTCCCTTTCTGAGCACTGAACCACAGCGTTTAGACCAATCACAACGCTGCTGTCAGCAGCATAGTGATTGGCTAGGGGAAGTCTGTGTGCTTCTGCTTCCGTTCCAGGCTCATCAGTAGGGAAGCAGAGGAGAGACAAAGTCAGACAAACATGCAAGCCCTTTTTGCTTTGTTTCCTTTTAGGGTCAACCCAAAACAAAGGCAAGGGAGGTTGCCCCACTTAACTGCCAGCTACCGTGTGATGATAGCCTTTCCATGCAGAAAACAAGGGTCCATGAAAAGAAAGGGAAACTCCCTAGCTTCAAATGGACCCTCTGTATCCCTTCTTAATTTCACCAACACTTCTACCTTACCTACTACAAGAGATCCCTGAAATGTCCTGGAGGGAAGTCCTGCAGTATTCAGATGCTATCTGCGGCTCTACCTCACAGCCTCCATCTTACGTACCATAAAGAGTACGTAAAACGGAACCTACTAACAACCTCTCCACATGCATTCTTTACATAGGAGCAACATGTGCATATCTGTAGAACACACAGCATCCATTCATCTTACGGATGAGCGAAGGAGCCATTTATAAGAGATTGAGGAACCAATTTCAAAAACTGGAGCAGCAGTAGGTTGCGGTTACAAAGCAGGCAACAGTGGGGAAAAAAGGCCAGCCCTGCAGAACAATTAATTCAATCCTACCACTGACAATCCCTTTATAGCCTGGCAAAATGACAGTATTCTCCTCCTAACAATGGGAGGAGCATTTGATGTTCTTTTAAACACAAACCCCAGTTCGGAGTCATATCCCACATCATGGAAAGGCCTCAGGAAACGCACATTATCATTGTGTGGTTAAATGCAGGTGCAAAACACAACAGCTTGCTATGGGCACTTCAAGATCGGGAGACATTCTCTGTCCCAGTAGCTCCCCAGTTGTGGAGGTGGCACATCCAGAGCCTCTGCGTGGTCTGTGGCCCAGTGGCTCAGGTTAGTGGCTGAACAGTCAGACAGCATTGCCCACGTTTGATACTCAGTCCCATCAGATGCTCTGAATCGGCCTGAATGAGGCAGGATTCAACTACACAATGAGAATTGATATTAGCTGCTCGCCTTTCGGCTTTGGCAATGCTTTCGTTTTTGTCATGATTTTTGCAGCACTTTGTTTGTGGAGTTGCTGAGAACTTGACAATGTTGAAAAAGCGGCTAAAACCACAAAGTTTGGTCTCAAAAAGCACATAGTAAACCCTGGCACTGAAGGGAGCTACTTGATGTGTAGATGTGTTCTTTGTGAAAGACCATAATTTTAAAACAGAAATTTCAGATAAACTTACACAAAAACTACTGTCTCAAATTGCACTCATTAAAAACTGGAAGCACTTTAAAAGAGTGCCAAGTGAATGAAGACATACACGCAAGAGTTTACCCCATTTAGTTCAAAATGTGCAGCAGGTGCGCCCCTGTATGTTAACAATTACCTTCGTGTATCAGGGATAGAATTTTGGTATGGATGGGTCCCATATGCCATGGGCACTCTGTTAATGGCAAGAATTACATGCAATATGCCAGTGACAGAATGTTGCCCATGACTAAATATAATGGGTGATCCATAGGTCAAATTTACCACTAGTTTGTCAAGGTAAGAATTTTGTTGTGGTTGCCTGAGCGCCCACCCCCTGCCCCCACTACCCCGTCCAATGCACCATGGTTGCCTTCCCTGATGCCCAGAATTATCTTGAGTATGGTAGCCCCAGAATTTTGCTATCTGTGTCCCATATGTCAAATATGATCTGAAAAACAGCAGTGCCAGCATTTTGCCACTGGCACCCCAAAGATAAATTACCTCTAGTGTGCCAACACCAGCCTTTTACCATATGCCAAGAAATACCTCCAATATGCCAGTGCCTGCATTTTGCCTTAGGTTCCTCTTGTACCACGAACGATGCCCTGTATGTCAGCACCAGTATTCTGCCACAGCTGTCCCATATGCTAAGAATTACAGCTTATGTGCCCTGCATTTTATCTAGGCACATCATATACCAAGAATGATCTCCTTTACTCTTCATTATTCTCTCTCACCTAGTCACTCTAGCTCATACTCTCGCACTCACTTTTATTTGCTCTCTAATAGTAACTTAGTCTTACATATTCCTTCTCTCTTTGACTTAGATTCTCACTTACACTATCACACATACACACACTCGACACTGCACAGGATTTTATTTTACTTACTTACCTTCAGCTATCTGATTTGGTTCAGCTGATGGTACTGGGTAGATTCCCAGTGCAGGCACACAGCTTCTTCCACCCTCCAGAACTGAAGCACAAAGTTGGAGTCTGCACAGGGATGCATAGGCTACAGTTGTCAGTTGCCTTTTCACTTCATCTGGTCATACGGTAGGGTGCGGTGAGTGAGGCTAATGTCAGCCCCTCTCCCATGTGATGAGATGGAAGAGGATGAGTTTACAGCATGACTGTTGGGAAGCCCTGAGCAAGGTAGGAATTATGAAAAAAGCACCCAGGGCTACCTGCACCTGTGGCGCTACAGCAGGTCACCAATGGGGAGGTCTTGAGGCGGGGCAGGATCCAGCGGCCACAGCTAGGTCTTTGCTAGCTCTGGTCAATCTCGCCGATGGATGCTGCAGGTGCCTCTGTGCGTCTTTGCCAGCCATCAGACTCCTTTACTGCCTCAGGCGACCGTAAGGGTGGGTATATTTTGTATTCTACTAGTGAATAACAGGTTATTATTCATTTCTGGTATTATTAAAAAAAAGGGGGGGCAGAAACAAGGGCAAGAGGCACTGAAAACGGCAGGCTTTATTCTTTGAATCCTAAATGTAGTGAATTATCACGAGGAGGAATTTCAGCGCTGCTTTTTCCCCTTTCTTTTGTCAATGTAGGATTTTTTGCAAGGGAACCCCTTTTGCCCCCAAGATTTGCACTAGATTTCGGATTGATGTCATAATCTGGGTCAAAGACCCAGTTGAATGAGATCAGGATTCTTGCAACCTTGTACAAGTCATTGAGACAAGAATAAGTATTCAGTTTTGACAGCTACAGTGTTTCCAGTCTTCACCAGTTCTACTGACCCTACAAGCTTTAAAGTGCTTAATGTACATTTCTATAAAAATGACCCTCCTGCTACTAACCAGGCAATGTTTAGTGAAAGCTTGCACTCAAATAGGGGCCACTTTTTGCGCCTTCCGGGACTATTTTTGGTCCTAATCTGACCTAGGCACTTGGCGACATCCAAGTAATCTGTGGGATTAAGTAGTCTGCTAGTTAATGCCTTAATTTTAAAGCTGAAGAAAGAGCGAGGTGGTCTTTTCCCTCACGTGCATGTGCATTCCAGGAACAATACCGCAATTCATGGTCTGGTGGCATTAGGAAAGCCGAGGTAACACTCAACAGGTAAAGCAGATGTCAGTACTGAATGATTATGTGACGGCACCTTCCAGAGCTCTCCGTCATCGTCTTCACACCCCTCCGTCTCCGTCATGGTGCTTCAGGAAATGAAACACGTCTTCAATGGGCGCGCTAAGGCCTGAGAGCAGAGAGTCGCTCTTTGAGAACTCTCGAGACAAGTATGGCCGCTAGCTCCTCATAGGCTGCAGCACGCGCCACGCAGCTTCCGGTGAGATCCGGCACCATCCCAGTCGTGATGAACATTTTACACTTCAGCTGTACCATGGCTGGTGAATCAGAAACCGTTCCGCTGCACTTGCAGACTCTGAGCAGTGTGCCGAGTTGTCGACTCTTATATTCGTGCTGAGCAACGTTTTGCCAATTTCAGTAAATTGAACAAAATGTTGCATTCAATGGACCTTCGGGTCGAGTTTGAGCTGTATAAAGCTGCAAAAAAACAAGATTTAAAAATAAAAGCAGCACCTAAACCCACCTTACCCGAAAAGCTGCAAAATGACACCCCTCAAAGTCGTTCATACATTTCACGCGATTTTATACACCTGAACGTTTTGGACCAGTTAAAAGCAAGATTTATAAAAACGAGGTAGTAGATGTGTAAAAAAAAAAAAAGTGTGATGGGGAGGGGGGGTTAATTCAGAGTTTCCTTTAAGTAGACGAATTTCTAGGGTCAGTAGGGCACTATAAAAAAAGTTCGCTTCTGGCGTCCTGCACGAGTCAGGGGAGCAGGAATGTAACTGGGTTTTCTCATTTTTGTTTCAATTCCGTCATGCCATTTCACCGGTTGTTGGAACTCAAAGCCATGAGGCAAAAGCGCATGATTCCACGTGCATGTCGCTTCCAGGACACTTAACAGTCTCAACATAACCCAAAACAGACCAGGCTACTACTGACTGCTAGTTGAGCACCATAACGTGTCTTAGTTATACACCAACTACAAATACAGCAAAGTGTTACCTTCATTTGTCCAAGAAAATCTTGCATTTTCATGGATTCCTAACAAACAGATCACTGTATTGAAGGAAGTTTTTTTAAACGTGATTGCACGTGACTCTTTCGAAGTCTGCTAACAGTCCGACAATGGTGTGACCACGAAAACAAGCAAATACGGATTTGACACTATTTACCATTATTTGGTGTTTATGGATCTGTAGATTGCCAATCGACGCGTTCCACTAGGCTGAGGACTTCCAGAAAGCCTCGATGCATGCAAAAACAACCCCCAGGGGCAGGAATCCACCCTATGCGGGGAGAGCACCCACTGGCTAGAAAGGGAAAATGGTCGACACAGTTCATCACTGAAAGACAATGAAAAGGGGCCAAACTCAGCAATGCAATAAAGTAGAAACAATGGGCCACTTTCTCAGGCCTGCCTCAGGGACGAAGCACTGAGTAAATCGTATTTCCCACGTTCTGAACGAAACGCCAAGAATTTCAGAGAGTAAGTACAACCCGGCATTAGAAAACAACCACACACCACAGATGGATATAAAACATACCTGTGCATCTCAAGTGGGGACAAGTGTGTAAACACCTGCCACAAAGCGTTTGTACTGCAAATCACACGATTCTTACGTTTGTCTTAAGTTATGTTATTGCCATTTGTTTACATTACTATAGCATTGCAGTAAACTCTCCACCCAGTTGCCCACTCGTTCTCATCTGCGATGTTCATCAGTTCCCTGTGTTTGGTCTGTGAGGATAATTGAGAGTTAGTTTAATGTACTATTTGTATTTACTATGCCATCACGCTGGTCTGCTTTTTCATGTTTAGGTGCTTCAGGGTTTATCCTTGAAGAGCCGGCAAATCCGATTCTTTTTACATAGACTCCTGGTGACTGGTTTAACCTCTTTGCTGGCTCACCTCATAAAATGCAATTACATGAAATAACACCACTGACAAAGTCAATATACCTTGCTTTTTTCAGGAAGCTTTTTTTATTAGCACATTTGATCTTAGCTTGTAGTGCAATCAGCTCAGTATGTAAACCCTGGCATCCCTACAAATACTTGCTTTGTGTGAACACACACATTAAATTTGGTACGATTTATATCACGTGCTCAAGGAAACTAGACAGCCGCACAGACAGAATGTAAAGCGTGCATCTATAGCAGCCGTCAGCCAGACACAGACTATAAACTCTGAATTATATGCATCATGCTCCTGCTACAAACAAATGGACTGTAGAGACTCCATGATTTCCATCATCCATGAAGAACAGATTCACTGTATAGATTGAACTACTTAGGCCTCGGCTATAGACGGCGCGCATGCGCGGTCTTCAACCAAGACATGCTGCATCTACTTTTGGGCGTACCGCCCACCCATAGGCTTCCCATTTGCTGGCACCATTGTTCCATTTTCCGTTTTCCCAATTTCTGAAGGGCATGCATAAGTCATGTCTTTTCTGGTGTTTATCCCGCCCCGAGCGCACCGCCCAACTACTGTTCAACCGACACAGTGGCCATTTTTATCCATCGTTTCGGGACTACTTTATTTATTTTTTTCCGACTTGACCCTCCGTACATTAGGAGCGCTGTTTTAACTAGTTCCAAGTCCGATTTTATTATTTTCTTTAAGAAACTGTGCTCCTGGCTGCAGCCACCGCTTCCCCTTCCTGTGCCGGCCGCAACATGAAACCTCCAGCGTTGGCCCCTTCCATCCTTACAGCACTGCGTTTCCGCAGAGTTGCTGCCAGCAAGGCCGCTGCCGTCGCTCGGGGCATCCAGTTATACTTTATAATGTTTTCTCCTTTACAGTCCACAATAATGAAGTGGCCGCCCAACTGCTTTATTGAGCGTTTGGTGAGTCCATCCTTTTTTCGGAGCGCTCCGACACTAACATTATAGGAAACAGCTGTAAGTTTAGGAAAATAGTGTATAAAGAGAATGATCATAACCGACATGGATAAATGTGCTGGCTGCCGAGATCCACAAGAAAGCCCATTTCAGGTCCTGGTATGCCAGCCAAGACTGTTCTAGGCTTGTTAAATGAGCACTGTTCAATGGGAAATATTGAATGCCAGAGTGCTGCAGCAGAAAGATGTATTGGGAAAGTATAGGGTGTAAGTTTCTTTTAATTGAGGTAAAACATTTAAACTTTAATGCCACATGATCTGTTAACCCGTCAAACTAAACACGTCATCCTCTCATTACATTTTTTGTTGTCATGTGCCTAGTAACGTTGGATCTCGCAGCCAGTAAGGCATTTATCTGATCGCTGTTGAAGTCGTAATGGGATCTTTCACCAACCCCGTTCCACACTAACAGAAATAGTTCATTGCTAGGATTGCAATTAATGTTAATTCATTGAAACGTTTGCTTTTTTGGGGTCCGCTCTAGGCGGGAGACATGCAGTATCATATTGGCAATTACGAAGCCCACAAATAATTGGCCAGGAACAGAGAACAGTTGTGGGTGGTGGGCAGCAGTTCCCAGCCGCATACACTGTGGGGACGATGGTGGGCGAGATGCCCTTCAGAGGGGTGAGTAGCAATCTGATGAGCGGTGGTGGTGTGACTAACTGCTCTGTGGTCGGAAGTTTGTTATTCCAGAAGTTGGGTGCATAGCTTGAAAACGCGTTCCTTCTGGCAGGGGCAGCTCCTCCATTACGGCGGAGGAGTGTTGCCCCACTGATTGAAATGCCCCCCATGCCCCAGAGATGAAAAATAAAATGGTAATGCAGAAAATGTATTACCATTTTATTTTACAATAACCCCGTCCGGAGCCAAATATCAGGACAGTGCTGGGCAGCTGCTGACTGGCAGCAGCAGAAAGAAGTTATGGGCCAGGCACTTATGCTTAAAGTGTGCATGTCCTTTCAGCCGGCCGTCTTGCAATGGCGAGCCAAAAATGCGCACTTTAAAACTCTCAACCCAGCTGTCTTGGACAGCTGGGTTGAGACCGCGCAAAAGCCTCCAGTGCTTTTTCGAGCACTGTGAAAGCCTCCTCCATCCAATCCTGAAGCTGCTCTGATGCTGCATGAGGGCAGTGCCAGGATTGGTAAGGGGAGTTGCCTGGGGCCCGTGCTGGAGGAGTGAAGGACCCCGGACAGAAGCACGGACGTGCAGCAAGGTAAGCGAGTTTTCTTTTTTTTAAAAATGTTTTGAATGTATTTAACGTATATGCACTAAAATCGCCGAAATGCATTACATTAACGTTTTAAAGTTACGATAATGTAATGCATGTCTGACACCAGCACCCACCTCCCATTTGTACGCCGCACCACTCCCCGTAGGTGGCAGCCGCCACTGCCTTCTGGCGGTTTCCTTTTTGTGCTATGTTACTATTCATGTAATTTCTAAGCCTGGGTGGAGTTCACGGAACTCCGCGAAGTGACAAAAAACTCTGCCAAGCTACGCAGAGTTCTGTGAGCGGCAGTGTGTTACCTTGCTCCATTCGCATTTATTTTTAGTGCCAGTTGTTTGTCCCATGCTGTAAAATCGGAGCGAACAAAATCTTGCCCAGTGAAAGAGGGAACTGCTTCTTTCTGCAGCTCGAGTAGAAATTCTAATCGAATAGCAGTTTCCTCAACGCGAACTGGTTTCTCAACGCGAGCAGTAGCAACCATCCACGACTGCTCGCTTTGAGACATCTTGCTGGGAAGTGGTCTAGCATTGGATTTTCCTCACTCATGCTCCCCAACTTACCGATTTGGTTTCATGAAAATTGTATCCACTTTAATTTTTTTAATTAACATTTATGGGGAATTGGGATCTGCGTAGGGCAAGATTTACCCTAGTTATCAGGGCTATTAACAGTTATTGTAAAAACGTGCAAATTATGCAGCAGATGAATATGGTGCAAGTCTGGGAAATTCTTGTTTATGCAGAAAGCTCTGCCGGTGAACAATCACCTTTTTCTATTGGCCATTATTACAGGCTGCCATACAGGGGTTGTGTGTGGGTGGGTGTGTATATGTGTGGGTGGGTGTGTATATGTGTGGGTGGGTGTGTATATGTGTGGGTGGGTGTGTATATGTGTGGGTGGGTGTGTATATGTGTGGGTGGGTGTGTATATGTGTGGGTGTGTATATGTGGGTGTGTATATGTGGGTGTGTATATGTGGGTGTGTATATGTGGGTGTGTTATATGTGGGTGTGTTATATGTGGGTGTGTTATATGTGGGTGTGTATATGTGGGTGTGTATATGTGGGTGTGTATATGTGGGTGTGTATATGTGGGTGTGTATATGTGGGTGTGTATATGTGGGTGTGTATATGTGGGTGTGTATATGTGGGTGTGTATATGTGGGTGTGTATATGTGGGTGTGTATATGTGGGTGTGTATATGTGGGTGTGTATTTTTTTCAATAATTTTTTCAGGTGAGGCAATTTAAATGGTCGCTCACTAGAGGTGGGCAAGCCACTGAAAGCTCAGGCCAGAGCATGATGCCTGGCTCTGGGTCAGCTCGAGGTATTCCCTGAGCTTTCATGTGGCTTCTGCCTGCCACCCACGCTCTAACCTAATGCACCAACATTGGAGGAAAAAAACATTAACCTTTCATGTAAAACAAGAGAGCTAAAGAGATAAACATCTAGTTGCTGAATGGCACAATGGTAAATTAGAAAACCAGGGATTTTTTCAGGCTTCACGGCTTGACCCAATTGTGTGATTCTAGGAAAATATTTTATTTCACTGTGCTTCCGTTTACCCTATTGTTTTTTAGAGCACTTTGAAATACATGAGCTCAGGGTGCATGATATACAAGCACCACTCTTGTGGATGATTTAAATTGAATTTTATGCTGCCCCATGTACGAATCTAGGCCACATATAGGGTGCATGTCACAAATGACTTGCCTCTTCATTCACCAATGGCATTGTTGCCATGAAAGGGTGCGGGAGGCATGAATATTTTTAAGTCCACTTTTAAAAAACGTCACTTTTAGTAAATGGCTCTCAATGCAGTGATATAATCTAATGTATTAAGTTGAAACGCATCAGCATGCTAATGAAATACATTTTGGGGCATTTTGAAGAGTCATTTTTATATGGGGTTTATGGCACAGTTTACATGGCAACATTTTTAGGGTTTGGACCGTGCTTCAGCTCTTAGAGCCCAGAAAGACCCTTGGCTTAGCACTCTGTTAATTTGTTGGCTCAACCACCTCTTCTTACTGCTCACAGGCAAGGAATCAGAGACTGCTTAAAGCAATCTGTCAAAGATGCTTGGGCACATAAATTAAGCGATTTATGGTCCCTGTCATATACAAGAGAGAAGGCCGCAGTCTTTAAGGTGAAACTATATAGGCAGATGGGTATTCAAGGACATTTTAATTGTCGGCACATCTAGAAATTACAGTCTGATGAATTATACATTTGTGAGAAGCTCTATTTTGATTATGGTGAAGTGTGGTTGAGCTGTATGGAAAGAAGTAAGGTAAAGAGTATTGTGCATTACTTTCCGCTGCTAATAAAGGAGCAATTTTGTGCCAGTGATGTTTTGTAGGCACAGATGACCTGCATTATTTGCTTTGAGGAGGACAGTTCGCAGTTTAACTGTAGCACCTGGATGAAGATCGAGTGGTTGGTGTGCGAGTGGTTGGTGTGCGAGTGTAAGTGTGCGAGTGTAAGTGTGCGAGTGTAAGTGTGCGTGTGAGTGCGTGCATGAATGCGTGCATGAATGCGTGAATGCGTGCGTGAATGTGTGCGTGCGTGAATGCGTGCGTGCATGAATGAGTGTGTGCATGAATGCGTGTGTGCATGAATGCGTGTGTGCATGAATGCGTGCGTGCGTGAATGTGTGCGTGTGTGAATGTGTGCGTGTGTGAATGTGTGCGTGTGTGAATGCGTGCATGCAAAACTGACTAATAAATGCAATGATTCACCCAGAGATATCTTGGTCCATAACAAAACAGACTGAAATGTATAATAAAAATGCTGGTGACACAGGTAAATTAGACCTAAAAAAAGAAGAAATAAAACGTAATTTCTAAAAGATCATGTGGTCTTAGATGAGATTCATTAAGAGGGAGCCAACTCCACAAAGATGACGGTAAGGAGAAGGAATGATCAACCAACCGTACAGCAGGATCTACGGACCACACGCTTACAGTCACTGCGCTGGTGGAACAGCAGGGAACTGTGAGTCAGAGGACTGGGTGCATTCCCATTATTGCACCAAAGAAAAACATCGGAAGCCAGAATTCAATACCTAGCGATGGGGAGACCTAGTTAATGTGAGGGTTCCAAGAACATGTTATGCTATCTGAAGATGTTGGAAGAAAGAGTTTGATAGCACCAAATGTAATGCACTCTGATAACGGAGATATGACTGAATCGTTGCTGTAAATGGCACACTTGTTACTTTTAGGGCTCAGACAGGGCCCTATACAGAGAAGTACCTGGCAGGTTCTCAGACAAATCATGGTATCCCAAGCAGAGAGATTGCTGCTTGCTTTAGAACAGGAAGAATGGATCCTATACAATGGGATCGATAAGGGCTTTGTGAAAGACACCTAGCTACACCAGCAGGCAGCTCTTTATGAATCCTACCTGGATAAGAATCAGTGGGAAATCACATTTCTTAGAAAATAAAAGCGACAGGAAGCTGACCACCTCCTCACTGACATTTTTTAGTTCTCGCCTTGCTATTGCATAAGCAATCGCAAAGCAAGACTATAGTAAGGGGCATTTAAAAGTGCTCCGAAAAGCGGATTGCATGGCGAGCACGCGCACAATCACGCGCATCGTGCCACCATGCAATCCGTTTGGCATCGCACTTCAAAGGGTCCGCTCCCCCGCCTGGAATGCGCTCCCCCTCCCCCGCCAAGCGCGTGCGCCACACTCCGCCGGGCTTGTCTTGTCCTCACTTCTCGTGCCACTCTTTCCCACATTTCTTTCTCGCACCGGCATCTTTTATGTTTCCAACCCCTCTCTCACAACCTGTCTGGTATTTGTTTCCTGGGACGTCACCTCACCGACCAGCTATAGTGTGTGATCTGCAGATAAAAGTTAGATTCCCTACGCAAGGTCGACGTATCCTTTCATGTTTCTAAGGTCGCTAAATCTGAGGTGCCTTTAAATTATGTGATTGTAACCCACATGTTCTATTTACGGTAATGTGGTGGTATGAACAGCTGTCTAAAAATGAGTTACTAATCGTGAAGGGTCTAGTCATCTTGCTCTTGTCCAAATAGTACATAATCCCCACCACATGCACTTCCTGAAATACTAAGATTTTCTCCCCTTTAGGGTAGGGACGGGTGGGCATCCAGCACTCAGACTGCTGAGGTCATATAAATGTCCTTATGCTGAGTACGGTCGTTTACCTGGCTGTCAGTTAAGTAGCCTCTACTAAGTATACCAGCATAGCCCACCAGGATGCTCCACTAATAAATTGCTCAATAATGTGGCACAATGTAAAGAGCTTTAGTGATGTGGCAAGTCAAACATGCCGCAATACTAATGTAACCATATTATGCCCAGAAACACTCTCCCATCTATATTGCAGCCTCCACTCTATTCCCTTCATCCTTTTCAATTCCACGTGCTCTCTCTTGCTCTGCTTTTTGTCTCTCCATCTTCCTTTCCGCTTCATCCTTCCTGTCTTCTTTTCTGTTAATTTCGCCATTTCATTCCAGCTCTTCTCATCCACCACATGCTCTATCCATTCCCGCCCATCTCAACTATTACATATGATGTATACATGGCACTGTTACCCTTCAGCCTCTTGCCACTATCTTATGACTAAGAGACCACTTCTCCCAAGTACAGCTACTAAAATTACATTTGGTTCTTTCGTTTTTATAGCTATGTTAACAGATTTGTTTAGTGCTGTATTCCATTAGTATGGTCTTGAAACTACTGTTTGAGTACCTTCACATTCTGATTTTGAGCTTTCTGTAAAAAAAAAAAATAAAAAAAAAAAAAAAAAAAAAAAAAAAAAAAAAAGAGTCTGTTTTCTAATGTGGCAGAAATATACAATCTGAAGACATGCTGGCATATAGGTCTTATCTCACCCCATGAAGTGGAGGCCCTGCACTTTGGAGGGCACACTTTCAGATGCATGCATATTTCTAATAGCTGTCTGTCTCTGTTTCCACTCTGGCTGAAACATCGTCTTTTCGTAACTTAGGCTGGATGACCTAGAGAAATGTAGTCCTAACTAAGCCTTGATGGGAGTAATGCTAATGGAGGGGAAAGCAAACTGTCACTTCGCTCATTGCATTAAAAAACGCTTGTATTTACTCAGTGAACGAAAAGGGTGGGATTGGAGGGGCTTGACGTGCCCATACTTTTTCGATTAATGAAATACCATTCCACTACTTTTTAGTTTGAGCCTGGGCAGCGCATGCGAGGCACTGCGAAGCATGCTGTATTAGAGTATGGACTTGAGGCCCCGCCCACTCTCCGCCCATACTGGTCATTAACTTTTGTCATTGTCCTTCGTAAATGCTGGCTTCTGATTTGTTAATGGGCTTGTAGGTCCCTGCTAAGTACTGCCTTGTTCTCATTTGTAACCTCCCATGAGGACTGGCCCTTTTACTTCTGTTGTTACACAGTATGTATTCTTTTGTCGGTAAGCACTATTTTCTTTAATGAGTTTCTCCTTCTGCAGGCACAACATGCTTTACTGCAACATTCAGGGTGCCATGCGCCCTTTCACTTTCCAAGCAGCCTAGGTCAATGGCGGCTGCTTCTTTGAAATGAAATAGGTCTTGCATTTACAAGAGCTTGAGCTATTGGCATTGTAAATGACAGTGCCTTTTATTTATGTGTTAATTATCAAAACAGAAAAATAAAATACATTGTCATTTACAATGCCAATAGCTTAAATTTTCAAAAATGCGAGACCTATTGCATTGCAAATGCTTGTTTTTAACTAGGCAAGGACCTCATTCATTGAACGTGAAAACATGCAAGCTTTAGGTTACACACATTTGTAGGAGTTTCGCTTTAAAATGGGAAGAAACATGATCATAACTTCAATGCGGCATGAAAGAAAAGTTCCTTAGGAATCTGGAAATGTTTACCTTCTGGGTCAGAGCACAGCAAGAGGGATTCCGATTAATTCACACGGCCACTTTAAGAGCTAAATACTTCGTTTCGGATTTTTTTTTTTTTAACTTTCTGCTAAGTGAATTTAAGGTCAAGCTGCTAATTGCAGCTCATTAGGTTCGGAATTCTTGCTTGAATTGTAGATCTTTATTTATTGTACATTTCAGATTTTTTTTTTTAGCAGGAATGGATTCATTCCCATTGCTGCATTCCAGGGCAGACTCACATTGTGTGTTGCCCTCCTTTACCTGCCCCCGCCTGTCACTGCACTATGGCCCATTGACAATGAGGACATTTAGTCTAATAACGCACATCCCCCGTTCACCACAACGCCCTAAGGGCCTGGTGTACATTAGATACAATTCTAAAATAAATGATGATTATTTTCTAGAAAAAGGTTTTGGATAAATCTTCATTAAAGTGCATTGTGTACTAGGCAGGAATCGGGAACATATTTTCTTTAAGGAGTGTGACACAGTGTATCTATGAGGTGCTTGGATTGAGTGGAATAAGAGAAGAAAAGCCAGGGAGACAAATGGAAGGGGCTGGGCACCTAGAGTGTGGAGAGCAACATGCAGGGGACCCTGACGGGTAGACGAGCACCATGGTGGGGGGGGGGTACAGTGTAAAGCCAGCCAGCATTGGAGGTTGAGGAAGGGGGGTAAGCCCCGGGGTAGACATTTGTGCCACACGGAGGGATGGACGGGAATCCATGGCGACGACAGAACACCGGGGTGGACAAGCACCGGGTGCACCAGGAGGAGGGAAGAAGAGGTGAGCCAGAGTGTTTCCAAGCACCAGGGAGCAGCCCACCAATCAGGGCTTAGGCTTAGGTGAACAGCTGGCAATAGGGAAGCCAGGGCAAGCACGAGCAATTTGGAAGGCTGGTGATTGCAGGGGTGCAAGCAAAGGCAACAGTTAGGGAGAATGTGTGGAGACCAAGAGTGAGGATGCCAAAAGAAAGTAAAGTTTCAAGAAAAGAAAAAAAAAAAAGATGGGAAGAGTAGAGAGAAGAGGATTAGCATAAAGAGAACAGATAAAGGAGTGCGATGAGGAGAGAGGCTGCATTAGGGCAGAGCGCGCTCTTTGTGCTCGTGTTGAATTCCTTGCCGCTCCAGGGCACAAACACTCGGTTCCCACCCGTAGGTCGCTTGGAAAGGCCAATGGTCTCTGCAAACTGAACCGCGCATCCCAGTGGACTGGACTAGATGGCGCTTGCCTGAACGCGGACAGGTTGAAACGACAGGGTTAATAAGATGCTGCTCATTTGTTTCAATTTAATAATAAAATAAACATTAACGTTTGATGACTAGTCCTTTGAATAGAGCTGTTCCATAAGTACAGTTTTCTTTCTAAAGAATGCTGTGTATTTATTGTTGCACTGTGATCTATTTTAAGGCCTGGCTTAGAGATCACAGATGTCTCACCAGTCTCACATCATCAAAGATGGATATAAATCAAAAATACTCGTATACATAAAGGGGCATTGGGTTCGCCCTATTCATCCATTGGTCTGTCCAAATGCGTTCTTTCTTCCGCTCACTACACCGTACAGTATGAAGTAACGGGTCGGCGTAGTTCAGCCATTCACTCTCTTGTGCTGGGATTGCATTTTTTCCTGATCACAACTGCACATTCACCCAAAAAAACTGAAATGCGTTGTAAGAGCCAAGTCAGGTGGAACAATATATACCCATGATCTTTTCTTTTCATTCTTTATCCTTTTTCATTTTTTTCCAGTCAGCCATAGGTGTTTAAACTAGGACTTCAGGTTACACTCGTTCTAGAACAGCACCTTGTCTTTGCAGTGAGAAGCATATTTTCCACTCCTGTGCTTTAAAATTAAAGAGCGTTTCTATTCGTGTTCTAAATACACCTGCCTGCAAAGAAACAACCACACTGTTCTATCAAAATTATATTGAGTGGTTAAAATTCAATTAAACTTTTATTGAAAGCATATGACCACCATATTTAGGCTGAAAATGTTTTTCTTTCCTTCATAAAAAAAAACATTGCACCAGCTTGACAAGGCCAGGTCAATTGACTTTGCCAATGCTGCTTGTATCAAGTTTTGTTAAAATATGAACTAAGGCAAGGTAACAGATAACGTGCAATATGATTTGCCTCTTACCACACAATATACTGCAAAATCAGTCTTTCCTTTTACATAATACATTGAACACTGCTGCATAACTTTTTCCTCCATTGCCATAATATTGCAGTGGTCCTGCCTGTGAAGGAAGGCTAACGCACGGTACTGGCTGCTACATGCCTACTTCCCCCAAAGTGACAGAGCACCGTCACTGCTGTCCAGGCTCCCGGTTATGTGAGCATCCCTTGGTTGAAAGATCACAGTGAGATGATAACTGGCAGCATAGCACTGTTTTTAGCTCATTGCTGAATTTTAGCTAGTTTCGTTTTTGTGATCAGGGAGGGGCTTGGGGACACCTGCTAACAACCTACAGTGCCTGTAGCAGGGGTGGGCGTGCCCACATATTATCCAGAAGAGCCGAGCCAAGGGTCTGACTTGGCTGCAAGACCCTACGCAAAGCCCAAACCTTGAAAATGTTTGGCATGTAAATTGTGCAATTAATGTGAAAATATGATACCGCCTCTTCAAATTTCAAAAACCTTATTTTCTTAAACATGCAGAAGCCGCTCACCTAAGTTCATCTGATTACATCACTGCAGTGATCAGCATTTATCAGAAGTGATACTTAGAAGCATTCATGTCTTCCACCCGAAGCCCCTCCCGCCTAGTTGCCATTTTCGAACCAAGAGGAAAATGAGTCATTATGTGCACTCTATATGTGGCCTAGGTGGTTATTAGATATGGAGCAACATTATAGCCCATTACATCAGACATGACATATTTTGTACAGTGCATACCTTGAACTCATGCATTACAATGTGCTCTCATGTAATGTAGAAAAATATTGTAATTGTATTTATATAGGGCTTACTACCCCTGACGAGGCGTCAAAGCACTTTACAACAAGGCCCGGTGAAATAAAATAATTATCTAGGATCGCAGAATCTGGTCAAGCGGGAGCGCCAGGATTTATCGCAGGTTCTCGTTTCCCATTGCGCAATCCAGCTACTAGACGGGTATCTCATTCTCTCTCCTGTTTTACAAGAAAGGTTAAAGCTTTCGGCTTCACGTGCCAGCACGTGTGGCTACAGCATGGATGGGAAACTAAAGCCACACGAAGGCTTTGCCCATTTGGGGCTCAAGGGCCCAGAATGACCACAGGGTGAGCCAGAGAAAGGCTTCTGGTCGGCGCCTTCAGTGGTTCTCCGACCTCATCTCTAGGGTAGGGTTTTGAGGATTTAGGTCAAGATTGTGTGCCAAGCTCAATTTTCCTTACTGGGTATAGTGTTTCACCCCCGTTTAGAGGGACCCGGTCCAAAATACATAATGAAGGCAAGTACATACGTGCATGTATGAAATTATAAGTACATACTTAAATACAGCACTAGCAATGGGGTGCAATGGAGCACGATGCAGGAAGGAAGGAATGCAGAATGCGTACTGAAAATCACCCTAAGCTTTACACAGTCATTAAAGCTTTATTTACCATTTTAATTCTTCTGGAAAGGGTATAAGAGTGCAAGTACCCTGAGAAAAGGTTTAAAAAAAAAAGTCGTTAACAAGAAAAATAGACAAAGTGAGAGCAAAAGAAAAAAGCAACAAAAAAAAAAGAGGAAGCGGGTATCGGGGAATAAAAGGGGAAAAAAATCAAGTAGGAAAGAAGGTGAGAAAGAATGTTACAGGAGTTATAAATGTGGTAAAAGTAAGTAAGAGGGCAAAAGAGGTAGGAGCAAAGCGGGGAAGGGGTAAAAGAGAAAAGTAGAACGAAGAAATAACAAAAACATTAAAGTGTGGGATTAAAAGATTAAAATAAAGAGGGTGAGAAAAAAATAAAGAAAGGCGAGCAATAAAAAGCTGTAAACATTTTTTTACGGCTCGTAGAAAAAAAAAATTGAAATGGCCAAAAGGGCAAATAGAGAGATCATATAAAACAGTGGAAAATAAAAGGTAAAATGGTAACGGTGCAGCGTTCAGAAACAGACGGTGAGGGCTGAGGAGAGGGGTGCGGGGCTCATGCCCTTTCTTTTCTGCCCCAGCGCCCTCGGAGGATACGTGGCCCTGCACAGGCAGGCTGCATCACAGCAGACACTGCTAGGCGGCGGCAGCAGCACGGGGTCCCTTCAAAGGGTTGGTTGCCAGGGGAGGCGGGCTCTGGTTCCAGGCACGCGGCCACGGCGGCACTGGGAGCTGGACATGGCCGGGCAGCTGTGCCTGCAGCCGGCAGGGGCTGTGTGCTCGGGCCTCACAGCCCAGCGGGGGCCCTCTGATGTTTGACGACCCCCGCCACACTGAGTCTATTATCAGAGCCTCCATGGAGGGCCGAGGATAGGCCCAACTCCTGTCAGAGACCTTCGGGCTGGATAGAAGATGCATACACTGCAACACGGATGGAAGATGCATACATTGCAACACGTGGGGTTAGCTAGAAGGAAGATTTAATGGAACAAAAAAAGATTTCCGCCATTAACTAGCATTTAACGTGGGGCTGTTTTAAGAGGGAGAAACTTAAGTTGCAATTTGTTTTTGCCTACTAGAAACATTTTCATTGGTTCATCTCCTCTGCTCTCTGAACATTGTAAAGCACACCATCCCTCTCCTGGGTCCTACCTTATCCTGTATTTTTCTCGAATATGATAGTTATTATTGCTCTGCTCTCTGTAAATTTGTAAAGAGTTCCAATACCTGCAAGGGTCATGTTCGCGCTATAAAAAACTACCATAATTATTTTTTAAAGTATTTTTTTAATTTTTTTTAAAACGGACAGTGACAACTGACCAATTTTAACAGGTGCAACGCTACAGTTAAGATTGCATGGTGCACAACCATGCAAATGGTCTCCAAGAGGTTGACATGCGTGTCTGACTCGAGCACGGTTACTTAATAGTTGGCTGACCCGCAACAGACAACACTGGCCTGAAAGGTTTACAGTTGTAAATGTAACACTCCTAAATTCGTGGAAAAGTAAAGAATCATCAAAAAGCGCACCCGTTTCTAAATGACCCATACATTTGTTTAGCATCTAAGAAACACTCCGGTGTCATCCTAAAATCTTCTTGCATTGATTCAAGTATTAGGCCTACAGTTCTTCACATGGTTGGCGCTACAGACATGATTCAGCAGTCTATTTTCCCTCATTGAAGAATGCACCTTTTTTTCACCCATTCACTCTTAACAAAGGGTTCATTCATCATTTTAACTGTGGATAGGCAGCATAAAAGGAAAGATGAGGGGCACAGGGCTGACTGCTACAGGTGTGACGTAGGCCTGGGGAAACTTCTGGTTACGCTGGAGCATACGAGGTAATTTTGGTAATTCCATATTACTTGGACACAGAATTGCCAATAATTGCACAATTACTCTCTCGCATAATTAAGAGTAGTTTAGGGGAAGGAATCCTAACGCAAGAGCTCATTGAGAGAGCACAAGCAGTTGCTCGCTATTCCTGTTCTGTTGCATTTAGTGCTTTTTCTTAGAGCAAAAAAAGGCTCCATTTTGGACGATGGGGAACTTTTTGTGCTATGAAATAGCTCTAAACGCAGAATTACTCTTCTCATGTATTTAAGCGCGTTCTCACAGAATTCATAAGCAATTCCGCATGAATGTGCTACACAGAATTACACGAGTTACATCCACCCCTAGTATGAAGTTAGGAAGAATACAGAAAGGGCCAGGTGCGAAGGAGGAGAGATCAATGCAAGAGAAAGGGGCTGCTAAGGAAAGGATGTTTTGAGATAGGGAATATTGTTAGTGAGGAGAGTGTGTGAGAATGAGAGCAGGATCTTACAGATGGGTGAGAACAATTCAAAATTAAAGGTGTGAGAAGTTGTGCAGAGGGAAGGTACGAGAGAAGGGGGTAGTAGAGTAACGTATGAGGCGAGTTCAAAGAAGGTGAGGGAAGAAATTAAAATAAAAAGTGTCAGGGGACTGAAACCGAGGAGACATTCAAAAGAAAAGCGTGTGAGATAGGAGGTTGTGACAGAAGAGTTAATCAGGTAGAGGAGAGGAAGAGAAACTGGGGTTTGAGGGCCATTTGTGCAATAAGAGAAGGTATTTATTGTAAAAATAAAAAAAAGTCAAGAGGCTAGGTTCGAGTAAGAGAAGATGGAATCTGCGCTAGATGAGCGGGCCTGGTGAAATTTTTTGGGGGAGGACAGAACATAAGGACGATGCCTCAGGTGCCACCAGAAGGGGTGTTGTATGGTCTGCTCAAGCAAAACAAAGTCACCATTGTTAGAGGTACTATGTACAAAACATGTACTCAACCCCACCCTCATATGTTGCAAAAATCTGTGCAATGGTGCCAGGAGACAAAGAGAGAAGTGTAAGATAGGAGGAGGTAGAAAAGAAAACTGGTGAACTATAGGGGAGAATGGTTAAAAGTAGCGGAAATGAGAAAACTCAAACGAGGTGTAAATTAGTAGGGCATGAGCAAAGGCAGGTAGAAGAGAAACATGAAACAGAAGAAGAAGAAAAGAGAAAAGCGGTGGATGGGAAGAAAGGAGTGAGGAAAAGTTAGGGTGATATCTAGAAGTCCAGTAAGTCAAGTCTTAAGGTTTATTGAAAAATGTGAATATATACGGGCCTCAAAACTGGATAAGCATTAGTTGCTGTAGGTCAGGTTTGATGGACATTGAGAGAGATGGGGGAATTTAGTACTGAAATTCTAGTGTAGGTGCATACCTAAGTCAATGCACCTCTATCCCAGCATGAATACACTGACAGGCCACTCGCAATGTGTTGGCTTGCATCATCCACTAAAATTGTAGGACAGAGCGCTACAAGACTTGTGCTGCTATTCCAGGCATGAAACACACCAACAATTCTTAAACTACATGTTGGCCATGGCATTTCTCAGGGGATTTCCCTAAAACCCTTTGCGTTTTTCATCTTCTGGTTTTTGCAGATTCACTTTCCATGGCTTTAGGGTTCTGGGCGCTTTCTCATTGTAATGCAATGGGAAAGTGAATGCACCCTTCCTACAAATGCTAGGCAGTGGTACTTACTGGATTGGTTTAGGTGTTGTATCTCGGAGTGCCCTGTAAAAAGGAACACCACATACCCAGGGCAGGTACTGCACTGGCTGATGATGGAACAGCAATGATTGTGCCACCCACCAGACTAGCCTTCCAAACATGTATCAAGCCTGCCATTGCAGGTCTGTGGGTGCACAGTTGCGCCTATGCTCAGGTTTGCATTTTTAACTCATTGGCCAAAACGGAGTGGCCTCTTCCCCATCACTAGAGCACCCCTAGGGTAAGCCCTGTGGTGTGAAGCAAGTGGTAGGCGAAAGGCAGGGCAGGTACACATGAGTGTTCCAAGGACCCACACCATCTACCTGTGACACCTGGAGAGTGGTTCCCTCTTTAGCATCCACATCGTCTGCTGGATTCCCACTGGTAGTGCGGTCTGAAAGTGGAACTAAGTATTGTGCCTGGAGACCGGATTGACTGGGGCGGAGCTCCAACAATACTGCCCGCATCTCAGGAATGTGGCTCCTGCATTGTGGGGCCCCAATACCCGTAAGGGCCTTGTTGGTGGTGAGCGGACTCACCAGTTCCAGGACCCTGCGTGGGCAGCTTCATCGATTGTGCCGCATCTCTTTCGTGTGACACACCAACTGCATACTCATTGTGTGCCATGTCCTATTCATAGTTTGTGACCCTTGGAGGCAGGGGTTTACCCATAGCAGTGCCTCATTCTACTTTGTGTGGCAGTGCTGAACTTGCACCTGTGTGTATGACTGGATTTGTCTGGTGTGACTCAAATCAACATGTGCCAGGAACTGTTCTTCATTACTCAGGAAGGTACAGAAATTGCAACTTTTCATTGTGCGTGACCGGTATTGTCGGGTAGCTCAACGGGCACCAGACACTGTACCACATTTCCAGGGACTTATGGAATTGATAACTTCATTGTGTGTGACCGAAATTGTCTGATGAGACTCATCTAAACACACACCAGATTGTGCCTTATTTCCAGGTAGGAGTGGATTTGTGTTTAGGAGTGCCTGGATTGCCAGGGCACTACTTTGATCAACGTGTGCCCTTCTTCCGAGAGGCTCCCCTGCTTCATTCCCCATTCATCGATTGCTTCTTTTTATCCCTCAGTGCGGCGGACTAACTGCCCTCTCCTCACCAGGCCTGATGACTTTATACTGCCATGTAGTATTGCCCAGATCAGGCCTGGGTGGTAGAGTAGTTGACTGGCCTAAAGAACACTTCTGAGAGAGATCGGAAGTGGGACAAGAGACTGAGTGCTGTGCCAATGCTTTACACATTGCCTCTGTGATAAGCCTGAGTTCTCTGTGCCAAGCTACCCAAGGGTGAGCGTAGGTTATACAGTGAGTGTAATCACCCATCCCTGACTAGAGTGGTAGGTTCTGCCTGGCTAGAGCTTTGCCGCAGCCAACCCGAACGTGTCCGTTCCAACACTACACATCCATTCTGACCTACCGCACACGAGTATATCATAATGGAGAGATCCACATTGCTATATCATAGTGCCTATATTCTGACCTTCACCAGGCACTGGTCTTCAGATAAGGAAGCATCCCTGAGCCCTTAATGCAACTGTTGGCCTGCTACGTCAACAGACACAGAGCTCTCAGCACATCCCTCCAATTTGGATTGCAACATTCTTAGACATCTCACTAGTAAGAAATTAACAGGCTTCTCACAATAGATCTCTATACAGACTTGCACTGTGCACTCATCATTCGACTACTGAAATAGTGGACTATTGCGAGCTCTCCAAGGGCCCACTTATCTCAAATATGAAGGCTGACGTTCTCAAAGCACCCGGTGCACATACCTGACTTGCAGAAGGCACTGCTATCAGACTGGGACATCAGGAGTTAGTGTGCCAATATTGTGATCTGCAACTACATATAGGCTGATAGGCTGTGCTACTGGAATTATGTGGCAGGGGACGACCAAAATATGTGTCAGGGTGTCCTGAATTAGAAGGTCATAAGAGCCAAATTATGCAACAAAATGCAGCACACTTTGTAGTAGTGTTAGTTCATTAATTTGTCGTGGTTACATGGGTTAACACAGGACAAAGTTTCACCACATTAGTATCAGTTTAACACCCAAATACAGAAATAAGCAACAGAAAGATTACCAGCCAATCTTTGAAGGGGCCTTACACTGTGCAGCAACATGTGCCACCACGTTTTAGTAACTTTTGATCCTTTGTGCTGGAAGCTATTTTTTGGGGTTAAAATCTTCAAATGATGCAGCAATTGAAGGATTATAAGGCACATCTATAATTTGCGGAAAATGCAGCTGCTGCAAAATCCCATAATTCCAGTGGTTCTGCTGATGGGTTCTTGGTTACAGTAACTATGCAATTTCTGTCAATCTTTCTTTCCCTGCCTTTCTTGTTGCCATTTTTCTGGGAGGTTTAAAAATACAAAGCTATCAAGTGGCTCCATCTTAGGTGGGACACCTTCAGCTAGTCCTTACTTTTCAGCTACCGGCCCTTTGCAGGTTCTGATTTTCACTAAGAGCCCCGGATTGCAACACAATCTTATTTGAAAAGGCATAAGCGTCTGGCTTAATCACACAGGACACGGAACAGCATCTCAAACATTTACAATATTTAAAAAAAAAAAAAACATTTTTGGACTTTCTAAACTTTCTTTTTTTGCATTAATCAAATGTTAGGCAGTCAAGTAGTGGAGAGGGTGAACTTTCCATCCAAGTGCAGATGCGCGCGTTCCAGCACTGTCAGACATTTGTAGTCCCTTAAAATGTTAGGCCATGGTAAATGTCTGTGACGTTTTGCAAAATGTTCTGCACCTAATGTGACGCCGCTCTCTAGCAGCAGGGCCTCTGCACAGGCTAAACTGCTCCAGGGACAGAGGAGCCGAAGAAAGACCGGATACAATGAGAGCGGAGTTTACAGGCACGAGCTACTCTCTACAGGCACGAGCTGCTGTCAGGGGCCTACAGGCACGAGCTACTGTCAGGGGCCTACAGGCACGAGCTGCTGTCCGGCGCTTCTGCCGATCGCCTAAAAAAGTCAACAGGCTGCACAGGGTCTGCAGCACTGGCATACTCTATGGAGAAGGAAAACACACAACGCCGCCACACAGCACGGCGATGCACCATAAAAACGACAGTGAGAGGACACAGCAGGAATGTTATGCAAGCCAAACCGTGTAGGTCAGTATATCTATGATCTAAAATAGGTGTAGGCATAGAGTGCTCACAAGAAGGCGACACCAGAGACAGATGATAGGGAGCAGTGGTACCAAGCACAAAATGAAACAATTCACTGCTTTAGAAATTAGCTTGAATGGTAAACAAGCACTGGCAAAGCCAATAGGTCGCATCTATGCAAGATCTATTGCTGTGCAACATGGCTTAAAGCAGAGGGGGGAAAGATCTATGAAGTGGCCAGTGCTGACCAGGTCATATTTTGAGTTCCTCTGCTTGCTAGTCTAGATGCTGCATGTCATCCTTTTGCCTGCTTGGTGCAAATCTTCCTAGGTAGACAGATACTGCAACAATTACTCGGATCGATCCCTTCCAGGCTTGGTCCCAGCCTTGGAGGACCAAACGCCATGCAGATCCAGAAATTCAAGAAGCACCTGCAAAACCAAGCCAAGTGTACACTTTCACAATACCCATTCCAGGTGACCAGAATGTATGCTGGAGGTAGCTAGGGGTGGAGCTCACAAGTAGGCAGAAGATCTCATTTCATGTATTGGCAGCCAGACCGTGCGGCTATTTTCATGGACAAAAGTTGTGTGAAAGACACAGCCCAAGCCAGGCACATGCCCAATAACTTCAAGAACATGATCAGTGACGTAGAGACACATGGACCTCTCCACAGGATTAGCCCTATGATCACACTGCAGGGCGCATGCACAAAGCTCTTGGGGAAGAACACACTCACTCATTCACAAAGCACTTTATGGAGCACTCAAAGGGCCAATACAAATCAACACTGTCACTAACCTGGACATTGTGTAATCCAGACACAAGGATGAGAACTCCCCCAAAGAAGCATAGGGTGACATGTGCAGGATCCCCCTCTCCTTTCCCAGCAGCAGCCTAAGGTTTCTGAGGTTGCACTGAAATTGGTACGGTGGGGGACCTTGGATTTGGGGTGTGGGAGGGCACACAATACAAGCAAGGTGATTTGTTTTCTTTAAGGGAAAGGACAGCTGCAACAGATTTTAATAGTATTGCATTTCAACCAACAGACTAACAAAATCAGAAAACTTGTTCAAAAGTGCAGACCTATTGTCTTCTGACAATTTTAGAATTTAATAGAAAAGTTAAAAAATTGAAGTATTGGATAACATGGAGGCTTCAGCCTTCGTCGATTAAAATACCACTCATGACTGGTTTGGTAGCAAGCTACTGAGAGAACAGAGTGTTCTGACCCGGCCACAAGTTGTCAAATGGAGAGCTGGCATGTGAACTGATGTCTCCCTACAGAAAAAATGATTTACTTTTTGTCCTAAAGTTTCAGAAAGGGGTTTAAACATGGGTATGGTGACGCTAGAAATAAAAGAAAAATTGCACCATTGCAGGACCCCACCAATCTTTCCTTCTCCCTCCAATCCAAGGCTTCCCCCTAGGACCAGGGAGCACCTAGTCATGAACTGGACCACAAGGGGTGGATTTCTTTTCTTTTTTTCTACAACTGGTAGATCCTGAAGTATATGCAGGACCTATTTAACTGCATCCTGTTCTACATTAATTGCAATTACTTTAATTTAATTCAAGTTTCAATTAAACTCTGAGAGGTTTTTGATTTCGAAACTAATTCCACATCTAATCTAATAATGTGTGGTGGGAGGATAGCGAGTGTCACTTCTTAAAGGAAATAACAGTCACTTTCAAGGTTCAAGGCGCACCTCCCTTGCCTCCCATGTTGAATTGTTTCAGCACTCTGGACAACCCCGGAGCTATCCACGGTGACAAAAGTCCACAGGCTAACTAACCACAGGCCATTTGTTTCTGTTGAAATACAACTGACCCCGATCATTTATTGAATGGGAAGCAAAAACCCATACTGACCCTCACATCATCAGCTGGACCTGCAAAAAATTATTCCCGATCACTTGGAGAGATTCAAGGAAAAGCTTCAGCTAGGACAGTGTAGCTGTTGAAATCCACAAAGTCGGCTTCATTCGGATCTAGGGCCTAGGTGCAAACATTACTGATGTTTACTAACCAGGTGCTTTATTTTATGCAGTTTTTGTCTTTTATATAGATGCGTTTTTAGGATTTATAGACTGTGCTGGATTTTCTGGCATTTGTTTTGTGCATTATAAATAAACTAAACCTATCTCTTTGTAGAAGTTAATGCTAGGATAAACACGTTTTCACAGTTTCTGCCAATGTTTACTGTCAGACAATTTAAAACTGTTATTAAAGTGATTTTCTTTGCAAATTAATAAGCCTGGAAAGACTTTGTTTATTGCAGGGAGCGTGTTCTAGTGTATCTTGTCTCACCCTTCACTCCCCCTCCACTGAACAAGGCTTTGACTGCCACCCATGCCATCAAGGTGGTAAAAAAGCTGTGCTCCCCGGAGGGTCAAACAAGAGAAAAAGAAGGAAGTATGTCAAATAAGCAAGCAAGCAAGAAAAAAGACGGATGTTAAGCAATGGGCTGGAACAATACCCACTATAATTTCACAAAGCCCACTGCAATTTTTTGTTCTGGATCACAGGGGACTTTCGCAAACAGCCAGCTTTTAAGGAATCTGTTGGCTAGACCTACAAATTCGGACCAACACCAGTCTGCCCACCGACCTCGCTCTCAAAGGGATTTATCTTGGTCTCTGTGCAGGTGAAGATCAAATGTCCATTAAACTGCAAAGGCAGGGGTCAAAGTGAGAGGAATTCTTACAGGTAAAGAATTCCTCTGTTGTATTCAACCGTGTCCACAGGTCAGTACTGTTTAACTTATGCAGGTAAGAGGTACCTCTTTCTGTTTAACTCCTTTGACACTGATTTTTTCACCGTCATTTAGCGGAGTAAAGGCCGCCTATATCAAAAGTGAGCAATAGACCAGGAAGGAACACTCCTACTTCTTCGAAGCCAAGAGTACTGCTCCTGCCTCCTATATTCACATGTTGGCCCCCTTTCCCTCTCTTACACCACTGGTCACAGGGCCACCACTTAATCACACCTTGACCTCTGGACGCAAAGCCCCATAGTGCAACTACTCTTCTCACCCATGTGCATTTCACTACCAGGCCCAACCTCCCTGGTAGACCTCAGACCGTGCAAAAATACTGGCATGTCCAGGCACTTTGGCATACAATGCCCGTTGCCTGGAATTAAGGGCGATCTTGCACATGATTGCCATGGTCTTCTCTGTATCTAATTTATAAGAGGGCTGGGCGAAGGATGCTCCCTGGGCATACACTGTAGGGCAGAACCCGTGGGCAAAGCAGAGAAGCGCCTGGAGCATTCACGAGGCACCCACTTGTAGCAGTCCTGACTGAACACTATGTCCTAAGCTATCCTCAAAGGCACAAACTCATTCAGTAACGTCCACTGAGGGACGGACTGGTCCAGCAATCGGGATACACATACAGCCACCTCCACAAGGTAACTGTCCTTCCCTGGCATGCAGTATTGAGGTCTCCGCTCTAGAAAGAAACGCTTGCAGTACATGGATGCCCAACTCTGGAATGGAGCACTCAGGACACTGCTCGAATTCCTGTATCTAAGCCATAACCACAATCGGTTTCCAGGCGAAATACACTACGTGAGCTAAGACAATTGGCATGACAATTAGACACTGCCACCAGGTACGCTTTTTAATATTCCACCCTACCATCACCACGTTGCTTCCACTGCTGCCATTAACAACAGGATCCAAGCAGTTAATTCTCAAAGTGCAGGGCATTAACAAACACCACTGCTGAGCATCTTCATTTCAGGGTGGTTAACTTAATATGGCAGATCATAAATAAAAGCATTATTTTTCTAATTCTACAAACTTCTGCTACTGCATGGCACCAGCTTCAGAGGAGGCAATCTCATTTTTCCTGACCTTTATTCACTCCCGTCAACAAGCGCCATACATTTCATTATCTTGTCATATGCAAGCTTAAAATTTGCTAGGTGGGTGCATAGGCCTTCAGCACCCAAATGAGCATCCCTCCTAAACCCCCACCCCCAACTCCCCTCCTCCCACCCCCCATTACCACTGCTCTCGGTGGAGTGTAAGCGCCTAGGGAAACAAAGGGGAGTGTGTCTATTATCCATCTTCACCTCATGCCAATCACCTCTGGATCATGATTGTCCTTAAGGTGAATGGATTCACCAGCAGGAGATGTCTTGTTGAGGTCTGTGTGGAAATACGATTATATGGAGGGGCGGTCCCCAATTTCCCTGGGATACAAATTGGCCTTGACGAAAATCTGCCATCATGATTTCTTTTTTCACCAGCCTGACAAGCACATAATCTACTTCCCAACAAGGTTTATTTCTCTCTCTCTCATCCCCTATCTTTCTCAGTTTTTTTTTAACACTATAGATTTGTGACGTGCATTGCTGCCTTTCACTGGGATTGCCCCTATTAAATTTTATCCCACTCACTCCAGCTTTCTACTTGAATGCTCTTTAGCCACTTTTCTTGACGATTCCACCTTCCCTTTTAGCCATACCAGGCCGCTGTAAAGTTGCCTAGCCAGTATTTATTGAGTTTTTCATAAAGCACTAACCTGATGAGAGGGTATCGGAGCGCTATACAGGATAAAACAAGCAAATAAAAGTTAACAAGTTACCAAGGGGATAGTTGGGGCATTGATAAAATTCAACACATTAAAATGAGTTACAGTAGCATGGGTACAGCACTTCTAGCAGATTCAGGATTTCTGTGGTCGTCCGTCATGTTTTTCTTTATATGGCCATATCAGTCTGCTTATGAGCTAACATTCGAGCGGTAGCGCTTCCATGCCCTTTTTGAAAACCAGATAGCAGGACTAGGAGTTTTTCACGTAAATCCGTTAATAGTTCAATGTCTTTAGAGGACCACCACTGAAGGAGAAGGAATAGGATCTTTCTTGGTTGAATATGGCATCTCTAGGATTAGGAAGATAGAACCCCTGAATGAGCCGCAGCCTCTGGAGATGGCGAGTCTTTGGGGCAGATATTCCAGGGTTCCACGGTGTAACGGTGTGTTACAACCCATCTTTACGATGCAGAGTGCATCCATGGGCAGCCATTTGAATCTGATCAGAGATAGGGCGATATGTTCAAAGCAACTCACCCTCTATTCTAGTCTGGCGACCGCATTCAGCATTTCAGTTAACGTTACCAGGTGAGATTTTGGTGTGGTGGTTATGGAAGTCGGGCATAGGAATAGAAGGCTTAATTTTTTTATGTTGGCTCAGTTGATACAAAGCACACTTGGTAGTGGAGTTGCTGAGAAACTCAGTACAGCCAATGATTTCAGAGCGCAGTCACCAGCATTTCAGTAGTTTAGCCAATTGTGTACTGGAGGTAGGTTTTGAGGGGGAGGAATGAGAAGGACGACTGTCTTCAATGGGATATGTTTGAGGTGGTTTGTTGACATTAAGGGTTGTACTTTGATCAACGTTTGATTAACCCCTTCGCTGCGGCGGGAATTCCACCGCAGCGCTGGGGGGGGTTGGGGGGCAGCGCGGTGGCGCTGTACTCATGACGGAGCCACTCCGTCGTGAGCCACGGTTGAGCTGTGCTCATGACGGAGTGGTTCCGTCATGACTCCGCCCAGTTGCATTGTCCCCCCGCACAGGTGGGGAAACAGCGCCGCGTGGGCAGAGCGGCCGCCAACGGTCGCGGCATGACGGAACCACTCCATCATGAGCAGGGGAGGGGTTAAGGTGCAGTACAACCTCTAGAGCAAAGATTTTGAGGTAAATCTTTCTGTCATCTGCAAGGTTTCTCTAATGGAAGATGAAGGTTAGTGGTTCCATGTAGAAGTTGAAGTGTGTTGTATCTGAACTTGATTCCTGGATTTAATAGGAAGCCACACAAATGCAGCAACTAGATGACCTTGGTTGAACAGAATATGTGACTGTCCAACAAGGACAGTTCTGGAACAACCTTGAAATTAAAACCCAACTGAACATAGTCATCATCTTGCCATTTCAATCATTCTCCCAGAAAACAAAGTCTATGAAATCCACAGTTGTTTAACTCACACTTTGACAAGATTATAAAGTCCAGGAAATTGCAACCTCAAATAGCATGCCTATCCTGAAGAAAGTGATTGCAAAGATGTCCACACATATCCTAAGTATGTGGGCCAGAATTTAGCAAGTGCTAACTAAGCCCACACCCAGGGCACCAACTTTTGAAGGGTGCAGGAGCTGCCTCCAAGTCTTACTCCAACATGGGGTGCACATAATTAACGAGATCGAGTGGGAGCAAAGTTCAGTATCGCCCAGTCAACTACCCAACCAAAGTAAGTTCTACTTAACATAACACTCAAATCCTCTGTCTCTAAATATAGTGTTTTGCAGCTATCTAACAAGATTACATGTCCCGCAGCCATGCCCGAAACATTGCCACGAGAAAGTTTGCTGCCTTTGGCTAGGTTTGTGCTATACAAATAACACGCAAATACATACCTACATTAGTCATAACTGCTCACACAATTGCTGCCTTGCTCTGGTCCCCACGGTTCTCATACTCACTGCTTTACCCCAGGTAACTACTGATTTTTGCACACACCTGTGAGGTGGATTGTGCAATCACTGTTTAACTCACCAATTCATACGGACTGGCACACTTAGTACCTTACCTAGATTGCGAATCGTTTCTGCAACCACTACCTTAAAAGACTGCCACTGCTTCATATAGTTGACTTGCTTAACAACCCCATTAATTTCGCTGGGTTTATGCGGATCTGATCATTAGCGTACATAAGTCAGATCCCTACTTGTTCACACACACATGGGTTCCTTTTAATCTGCACATTTACTGCCTCACCAGAAATTTCTCGTGTTGAATACTCAGTGCTTTATGCCTTAAATAATTATCAATGGTAACCATGGACAAGCCAATAGTATGGATTTAAACCACGCAGAAGCAGTTGGCACTGCTGTTGACATGGCTTCTTGCACTGCAATACTCCAATTACGGGTAAATCTGAACATTATACCATGTTTGTACGGCCAGATATTACTTCTACTTACAGATTAAGATGACAATAGCTGTATGATACAACCATAGTGCTAACTTGTTCACAGAAAAGCTTAGCGAAATGTTACTCGTCTAGAACAATCTGTTTGCAGTTTTTAGTGCTGTAGATTCACATTGCTGTGCACACGGATGTCATTATATGGTATATAACACCCACTCCGCTTCCGACTGGAAGACATATGTAACCTAAAAGTGTACTACCATTCTAACTAGACATTGGTACGCACAAAGTGTTAAAAACATTTCTTTAACTAAAAAAAGTTTAAGAACGTCTATATATTTCTAAAAGACATAAAAATGTAAAAAAATGTTTGCAATGGCTTGGCTCCGACATCCTTCTCTACGTTCATGTTATTACTGTTGTACATTTAGATTACTTTAATTTATTCTTGCTTTGCCCCTATTGTCGTCCCGTTTGTTTGTCAACCTGCCTATGTAAAGTGCTCCGATACCCGACTGGGTCTTGTTCACACTATACAAAACTTTTTAAATAAATAAAATAAATCTAGTGTTGGGCATGGGCACTGCAAGTAGTTTTTCTTTAAAGAACAGGTTTTGGCATGGAGGTGTCATGTGGTACCTCCTCAGCATCATGACACGGACTCCACCTTATTTTGTATTTTTCCTCTACAGGCAAGTTTCAGTAGGTGTGGCGATTCAAAGCTGCAAAATGTAAGAGCATGGATACCTGAATATGCATTCAAAAGATAGTGATTTTTAAACAAGAGCTTGCATTTGGGGAGGTGGAGGGTGCATGTGAGCCTACAGCACTATGAGCTGCAGCTTAATCGTTACAGGCAAGTAACATTTTCTGTTTGCAGCATGTGTTGATGTAGATCACATTCTGCACACAGACTGTAAAGCAATGCCCACCTACCTAAATCGGTGGCTTGCACACAGCAATGGATAGTTGAAACCATGCTTTAAGTACTCTTTCACTGAGTTGTGGTTCTTGTTGTGCATGAATGTTCCCACCATAATTCTTAGCAAATTAGTGGATAGTAGATAAAGTAGTAGCTTTACATATACCTATAAGAAGAATGTTGCCAACATAAGTCATGGTGGCTTCCTTTTTGCTAGTTAAATGGCTCTGGTTACAGAGTGTGGTGTGCACTGGTTTGGCATGGCAACCTTTATTGCATTTGACAATTCATCTCAGAAGGTCCACTTTAGAAATTGGTTTTCCCAGTGAGGCTGCAAGAAAGTTACAAAGATCTGCTTGGTTCCCCTGAAAGGTTGAGTGCATTTCTAGCACAGAGGTGGAGTTTCTGTGTCGCAGCTCAGGCGATGGAGTTCGAGGAGTGTCTGCGGCAGAAAGTGCCTTTTAGGCTGGAACTGCTGAGGGAACAATGGGCAGCACCAATTGCAGAGACTTCTTTGGAGACGATTCAGGGTATAAGGCAACCACCTCTCTGCGCCACTGCTTGCTCTTAAGACCAGGCTTAATTTTAGGTCAAATCCCGAAGGGAAGAAACTCCGTGTTGGGTATGCAAGACCCCTTGGTGTGCTTTCCCTCCTGGGTGTAAGTTTTAATGAGGGCCCTCAAGAGTGGTCTCCAAAGTCATTAAAGGACATGTACTCTGGACACTGCTCCCTGTGGATCCTGGACTACCTTAGGCCCTACTCCTTCTGCTGTCAGAACAAGACCATTCTAATTTTGACACCCTGCTCAAATGGTGGCTCAGGAGAGTCTGGGAGTGGCATCCTAATATGCATCCACATTCTATCCTTTTAGTGTAGGATGGTCTTGCATCCACAGCTTTTCGAGCCAACCAGGCAGACTGGTCATGGTGCTTTGGGAAACCCTTTAGAGACCCCGATACTGTTCAGACCTTGGTAACTTACTCTTGCAGTCGGACCATGATTTAAGTGGTGTATTCTCTATACCCCCCCGCCCCCCAAATGAATCTTTCACATACCCTGTCACCAGACTTTTTAATCGGATTCGACTCCATAGCAGTCGATAGTCATACAAGAGACTGGTGAAGCAGTCGATGGCTGCATAAAGATCACACTTTGGAAGTTTATCTCACGGTGTCTCAGTATTGAAATGTTCAAGGTTCTTGACTTCTGTAGCGGAGTAGGTGCTGGAACTCTTGAAAAATACATCCGAACCCGATGGAGAAAAAACACAGCCTAAGGAGACTATGCCCTGGTGCATTGTGGGTTACAAGGGAGGTATCACGAGTCAACTTAAAATTGAAACCTCTTCTTCAAAGAAAAATAGCTTTCAAGTTAAGTGCCCAGCACCCAAGGAAGGCGCTGGCACTCAATCTGACATACAGAAGCATATTCTGCAAACCTTAGCAAAGGAAAGCAAAGTGAGGAACAGCAGGGACATGGCTGATCTATATTAGATCCAGGATGAAATCACAGCATTGATGGATGCTATTCTTCTGAAATTATTCTGTTCCAGCTTATGAGATGGCTACATCTTTGTTTTGACGGGTAGAAACCTATATTTTTAAGACCAACCGGATATGGCAGTATATTAACCCGAAATGGTCCAGGTCTCCTATATAGTGCACAATGCCGAATCGGGGATCTGAGTCAAACGCTGGGTGGTAATGGCACCTTCAGCTCAGGGTCGGGCTGACGTCCATTCCCTAATAACACCTTCAGCGCAAAGTCGGGACCCGACTGACTCCACTCCCATGCTCAGTGGCCAGATCAGTCAATACTTAGTGACAGCAAAGGATCAAACATCCATCACTACAGCTAGAAGAGAAGCCAGCCATGCATAGGATACAGCTCACAAATCAGAGCAGTAGCACTTGTGACCTGTGCACCAGGCTCTGCTACCAGCTTCGGACAGTGGATTGGTGCCAGACAATGGGCCATCGATACGGTGGGGGTGGTCTCAATGGAACCCCCTTGCTTCACAGGGAGCAGATGCAGCTGTGAGCATTCAGCCTGGTGCACACAGCTTGGTTCACCTGCCAGCTGTACAGACAACCATATGTAATTTTCCAGGAAGAGAGACACCAAGATGCTGTACAGAACGTGCTACTTAACTCCAAGATAAGCAGTCCTTAACTTCAAATGCTAGACTGATTCTTACTATAGTCTGCATCAGTGGCTAGGGTGTTTAAACATGTTTCCATTGTACGTTACTGTACCTGCAGTTACAGAGCACTTCATACCCCTGATAAGCCATCAAAAGGCAGCAGGAGATGGGTAGCACACTACATTATATAAACTATTTGGTTGAAAAACGCTCAATTGCAGTATTGCCTATATGTGAAGTGATTTGTTTCACACATGAAGACGAGTGATACTCCCCAATGGAGATCAGCCGCTGCACTGGAGGCAGGTAGTGGATTGAGGATGAGAGGGATAGAAGGCTTAAGCTTTACAATAAATGTGTGTTATTTTTGTTTACCTTGGTGGTTTTTTGATGCCATAAATGAGGAGTATTGGTATAGCTGACTACACTTTGTCACTATGTCCAATGCTTGGAATGGAATGGAGTGGAGATCGATGTAGACGTGCGGCAACCATCCTACCTCGGGGATAATTCAGGTTCTTTAGTAGCAATAGGACTAAATCTAGTTTCCATATGGCCTTCTGGGGAAAAATAATATCTTGTTAGTCCGTGTGATTCTGTACCAATGCTAAGGAAACAATGACGTTTTTATTTGCGAATGGATGTTTCTTGCCTTTGCTGGGGCGGGGGAGTAGGGATTTTTCAGCTTGAGTCAAAAAGAAATGACAAGTTGTAATTCTGATTCACTAGTTAGAAAGAGCCTCACATCTTTGCTGCTTTCGTTTGCCAAGAGTAACTACCTCATCTACAAATTGTAGTTTGGTGGAAAGAAGTTATGGCACTAGGATACCCTGATTGCGGAAGAGAGTTTTAGATTCAGGAGTTGTCTCAGCTAGGCATTCCAATTTTCAGATTGCAGAAATCCCGCTTTTTATCGGCAAGTTATGCACTCTCCTGACATCAGATGAATGAAGGGACTAAATTTGCATTGAAAACGGGTGCCCAGAGGCAATTTAAGAGGGTCTGATCCATGCCAGGGCTTCAGAATAGCCACATACAATAAATGTGCAGAGGAACGTTTTATAACTTAACTATATAGTGGTTATTCTAAAAAGTGGCAAGGATCCAGTCCTCTGACTTGCATTGGACACCCTTGATTTAAAAAAAAAAAAAAAAAAAACAATCTGATAGTGTTCAGTGTGGTACACATGATGTAATTAACTCCCTCGCGCATGGGCAAAGGAGTGACTCTGAATGAAAGATGCACTGCATTCAAGGAACACAAAAGTATCCTTATGTACCAGCCCACTTCGAACCAAACACCAACTGAGTGAGCAAAGTTGGGGTACAAGTCACCTGGTGGATCTCGTTTGCTGGCTGGACTCTTCTCGGCCAGTAGGTCTAAGGCATACTAACTTATAAGTCACCCGCAGTCTGCCGAGACAACTCTACACTTGATCTACTGGCCTTCAAGTGGCACTAGTTATTTAGTAAATGTCCTCATTCCCTAGTTTGCAACACCATGTAGGATAGTCCAGAGATGCAACATATCATAATATCAGGTCGGTTTCACACAGGTCTTAACACCAGCCTATGGTCAAGGAGTTTAAAGTTCTATGTAAAAAATCACAGGTTCATAAAAACAACAGAACTAGAAATGCTCTATACTAGTTATCCCATACCCTACTAACTCGCCTCTGCTCTTCACGTGTTTTTAATAGTCACCGTGCCCTCCTCTTATTTTCAAGGTTCATACATTCCTTATTTTAGATTTTTTTTAAACGACTCCTCAACAGTACAATGTTGCTTTTGCACATGCAATTCCAAACTTCAGGGTAGTTTTCTGTTATTTTAAAACGTATGAAGGATGACAGCCATTTTTGATTGGACCCTCGCTACCTAACCGATACCCGGCTCAGCAGCGGGTTGTCTGCTACCCTCCCTTGACCCATTGCACTCCGAGAGTTTAGAAGACCACATAATTGCCCAGGGCTATTGAGCAAGCAACTTTCAGATTTGATTGTTCAAAACCTACCACTGCAAGATGCGCAATTCATTTTATATTTGTACCTTTAAAAAAATAGGTTTAGAAATGTGCGGCATTTACAAATTGACTAACAGCACCAACACGTTTCTCATCATCCACGCCCAGTTTTGTGAAATATGGTTTTGTTAATCTGCCACAAATGATAAAAGATATTAAAGAATTTTCTCAGGATTCTGTCCCTCAATCCTAGAATCTCAACCAAGATCCAAAAGAAGAATTAACAGCCATGCCCACCCAAACATGGCTGCCTCACTTGGTTCAAGAGCCTCAAGCGCTTGCCACTGAAGTCTTTTAAACTCTTTGCATGGACAGTAGTGCACATTAGGAGGGGAAAAGTATTCCCCGCCCCCCATTCTGTGCTTAAAACAGCCGATCACACAGTTAGGCCCAGTCTAATCGCATTCGATGCTCTCTCATACACCATCAAGCTTTATGCTTCATCCGAGTGAGCTGGCCCGAAAGATAGGGTGGGGATGGGAAGATAAGGATTGTAGGTTGGGGTGAGGCAGTGCTCCCCCAAAGCGGATTCTCATCCTCTGCCGCCTTATCTGAAAAGGCACTAAACAAAGTTCAGCAGCCTCCGATACATTCTCCGGGCTACGGCCGATAGCAGGTCTGGCTGGCGGATGTCGCTTCGTTAATGGTTAGCGGGAGATTACTTAAGGCTGCTGGCAAAGAGATGGCGGCTGCGAGCCAAGAGCTGGAGCTGGCAAAGTTGCTCCTCAGAGCTCTACTTCGCCTTGTTCATTAGTGAACTGACTGGAGAGATGTTGGGTGCAATGTTGATGGGGTCCACAGTGCCTCAGGAAACCCACCCCTCATCCAACCCAGTAAATTGTATGCTGCACCTGTGAAAAATTGGATGCTGCACCAGTGAAGAATGGGTATCATGCCTTTCTTTGCAGTCGAAACAACCCCTCCTTCCTTGAGGTAGGACATCCCGACCCCTCAACCATCGAATGCTGAGCTAGGTGCGGCCTTAAGCGGTCAGTCACAAAATCTAACCTTCTGTAGTGCCTTCTTCAGGAGGAAGATTGGTGTCAAATGTAAGGAAATCAACACAAGTTATGGCGATGCAGCCAGCAACCACAGGCCACAACCACCAGAATGAACTCATTGAACATGCAAAAACGGAGGATGACAAAAGGAACACCATGCTAGAGCACAGGACCGAATGCTGCTTGGCAGCTCGTAAGGGCCACTGGCTTCCAGGACCATGCTTAATGGCCAGAATGATACAGATTAGGGTGGAGTGAGCAAGTTCACACAGCTTAGGAGACATCACAATAAGACAACCATCACCATGGAAGAGCAGCAGAGACTGTGGCGGGGTAGATAACGGAAAGAATAGGGTTGCATTATCAGGTGCAAGGAGGGAAAATCCACAGTCCAAAGAATTTGAGGGATTAACTCACTACAAGATGGAGACGGGGAGGAGATTCACATTTGGTAGATGGAGGCACAGAATTGCACTGGACAAGAACACTGCAAAGGAAGGAGTCTGCAGTGTGGAGGAATTTAAACATTGGACTGAAGTACAGCAGCAGCTGTTTAATTCAGGGGTTAAAAGATGTGGTTCATGTCACCTATCCCCCATTTCATCTCATGCTAAATTTCAGTCCATATAACTGAACAGTGGTTAGATTATGAATAATCAATGAGGCAATAGATGCATAACTTTGTGCAAACTTTCAGAGAAACGCAGCACCGCGCTTCCACAGGCCGCACCGCTGAGGCCACTCCTTTAGAACAGTGGGATTTGTAGCAGGGGAACCTGGTCAGAAAGAACTGGGAGAGACCACCCCCGCATTGCACACCGATATCCATGCACGGACAAAACATAGTACTTTCCACAACTATAATCCTCAAAAAACAAGAGCAGTAATGTCACACTACACCTCTGTCCCCTCTTCATTATACCTCAATATAAGCAATGTGAAAAAATTGCCCATTCTCCATCTGCCAGCCGTCTACTGCACTGGACCCATTGAAAATGTTGTACAAGATTGGAGGGAACTTGCAAATAGCTAGGGTATTGCTCATTTTGAGGAATCCTCACACGCAACAGCCAACGTGTTTCGTTCCCTCAAAGACTGCTTCATCAGGGCACGAAAATATGTAATTGGAAAATCCTATATACAAAAACATACATTCAAGCAGATACGCACAATTCATAGTTGACACAATAGCTAAACAGAACAAATGACAAAATCCTTTGGTCCGATATACGATAAGAACGGCATAGCTGTACACAGAAATATTTGTAAAATAAAGGATTTTAGATTTGAAGTCCCACCTAAGACACACTGGTGTGTACTTGAGATATGGAATATGAGCACCACATATGACTATGTGCGATTTTCCCTCCTTCGCAGCACAAATTGCCTGCTGTTAATTTATTCTCACCCAGATGCGGAAGCTAGAAGGCTTTCACTGTTGGAGTGATGTGGGGGGAGGGCAGTGTGGGGTTGTACTTCTTTACAACGTATCTGGGCAACACCACTTTCTAATACAGTATTTCTAAAATTTCCCTAGAAAGCCAGAATTGCGACGCATAAATCGCTAGCGCCCTAAAGCGGCTGTGAACTCTAAAGGCAAAAAATTAAATTAAAAAACACAATAAATAGGGAAAAGATGGTTTCACGCAGAAGCGCGCGCACAAAAACCAGGGGAAAGTATGCCAAGTTGGCACGCAGGCGGGCGCGGCTGGCTGGACCCGCACTGAAAATATGTCCTTCTTCTGGGGCACACTAACAAACAGAAGGGCCTGCTGGCTGCCGCACACACACAGAAAGTAGGCCTCGGCTTAGCCTGCACATTTTCAAATACCTGGCATTTCCCCCCAGCCCCCAACCCTCCGCACACGCTCTCGCCTTCTCTAAATAAACAAGAGCCGCCTTTGTTTAAATTAGAAAAAAGCCATCTCGCAGGGTACAATTACATCATCAACAGATTTTTTTTCTCCTTTTGGTTTGCTGTATCAATCATGCATTGCTCAGGGCCTGGCGTGGAAGGCGGGCCTCCTCTCTGTGCTCAGCTCCAGCCTTTGATCTCGGGATTCATCACTCCAGGCCTGGAGCACGGACAGCCATTCACTGGCTGTGAGGGAGGGCGTGTACTGTACACATACTAGCCGGAGAGTGTGTGTACACACCAGAATGAGAGGCAGAGGGAAAGAATGAGTGAGTGTGTGAGAGCGAGAGAGACCCGTAATCGCCAACAAGAAAAAAAAATGTTTACACAACGTAGAGGGGAAAAAAAATCAACTTAATATGCGCGCATGCCACAGGCAGAGTTGAAAGTGTGTATAAATACACACACAAACGACGACGGCTAGGGGCAAACCGATAATACATGAAATCGTGACACCATGAGAGAGAGAAAAGATGTGAGCAAACGGTGTGTCTGTTGACGATCTGATTTTTGCATTGGCGGTTAGTAGCTGCTGTGTTCCATTGTGTCTAGTACAATGATTATATGACTTTTTGTGTAAAGAGAAATAAAATAAGTGAACTGGATTTCTGTTTGAGTGACCAGTATGAGACGTGCTTAGGATACTACGTTAATTGGCCATTTTAAGAGCAAACAAAGTTAAACATTTAGTTGAATTCAGTGCTTTAGGATGGGGGTGGTTTGTGAGTGTGTGTGTGTGTGTGTGTGTGTGTGTGTACTGTCCGGTACTGTCCGGTACCAAGTACCTGCACCTCTTCAATTTGAAAGAGAGTACCTGCAATTCTCAGCACTGCCGCAATACATTTAATAGGCGAGTGCCAGCACTTCTCAGGAGCAAACCGGTATTCTAAATCGGGGGTACCTGCACTTCTAGAATACAATTTAAAGCACTGGTTGAATTTGCTTGCTGACTGCATGGCCATGGCTGTGCTGGCAACTTTTGATGGCTCTATGGCTTTCTGTTCCAATCTATGCATTTGCTAGCTTGAAAACGTCCCACAAATCAGTTTCCAGAACGATTTAGAAGCTTTGAAAAATCGCAATTCCAAACACCGCCCATCCTCATATCATGACTGAAGCATTCCATATTTGATAAACTAAATGTGCACACCAATGAATGCGGTCTTTCCTGGTGTATACGCACATCATCTGATGCACAATCTCAAGGGTGCACCAGTCTGCACAGTGAGCAGTGGCAGCAGATATGTTTTGGAGGAAAAGGGGCGGACGGGACACTCTCACGCACACGCACGCACACAGACCACTTAAAGCAATGTATTCACACACACGCACACAAACACATTCATTCATTCACAACACTTCACCAAACATTCATTCATGCACACACACACACACACACACCGCCCAAACCCAGTTTAAAACTGAAAAAAACGTACCTGCAGCCAGCTCTGCCTCGAGGTTCCATGAGGCTTGGGACTGGTGTCTTCCCGCATTGGCTGACCTAAGGTCAGCCAATGAGGGAAGGCAGCAGTCCCAACGTCATCACAGAGTGGGATGGGGTCAGTAAGACTGCTGAGCCCACCCTACCATGGGCACTACAGGGCTTAAAACTAAAGAGGCCAGGTGCAAGGCAATCAGTGATGCCACCCCTCATCACTGAGGGGAGGGCCTCGAGGTCCTTCACTGAGCTGAGGAGGTCAAGCCCACAGGAGCTGCGACTTCCTCAGCCCAGCAAAGATCAGTTCAGGCAGCCAGGAGCCTGCTCTAAATGCGCATGTCTGGCTCCTGGCTGCCTGAACCGAAAGTGAACAGTGTCCGTCAGGCTGACCTTTGTGCAGCCTGACAGACACTGTTCATGAGGGGCGAAAGGTGGAGGGGCGTGGCCCCACAGCCCCAATGGACTGGCGACTACTGACAGTGGGTCAGACTGCCTTATCTGTAATGTGGCAGTGATGCAAATCCTACACACTCGAAGGCCATCTGAGGATTGGAGCCAAATTCGAGCAGTGGATCCGATGTGCAGACCGACAACAGACCGCCAAGGATAGACATTGTAAAGGGAACTGCCCCCTGCCCACTTAGCATTCTGTCCTACTGCCCTCAGTTCAGTGCTTAATTTGGAAAAAAAATAAGTGCCATGGCTCTCATCAGAGGGCTACTGCACCTTGTACCACACCACCAATGATAGTAACATCACAAGTACTAACATTCACGCTCCTATAAGTGCGACAGTTCGGACTATTTCAGGCCCCCAAAGCTGTAAGAATGGCTTTGG